>NC_139218.1:302166921-302766921 GCF_055691185.1 Crinia signifera
TGGGGGGGGGGCACCAAGGCATGTTCCCCCCTGTCAGTTAGAATATATTTTTAAATTGTTAAGATTGTGTGCTGTTACAGGGAGAAGGGAGGATGGAGATTCCACTGCTTGGATTGTGGGACACGAGTGGGGGGACACGGAGCTGTGAGGACCCCGAAGACAGGAGAGTGCAGTGCCTACGAGAGGAGGTACACAGGGGGGGGCGACATAGCAGATTAGGATGACTGTCATATCTATTTCAAACCCCTGCTCTCCCTTCTCCCCTCTTCTGTTCCCCACACCTCCTCTCCGCTCCATCTCTCCCCCTATCCCTCTCCTCCTCTCCTCTCCCCTACCCTCCTCTACCACTCTCTTCCGCTATACCTCCTCTTCTCCACCTTACCTCCTCTACTCTGCATCCTCTCATCCTCCCCCCTCTCCCCCTTCCTTCTCTTCTCTGGTCCCCCTCTCCTCTGCTCCTCCTTCTTCACTCTCCTTCCTCCACTCCCCCTCCTCTGCTCTACCTCAACTTGTCTCCCCTGCATCCTATCCTCTTCTATCGCTCATCCTCTCCCCCTCTCATCTACACCTTTTCTCTGCTTTTTCTCCTCTCCTCTGCTCCCCCTCTCCTCTTCCTCCACTCTCCTTCCTCCTCTCACCCTCTCCTCTCATCTGATCCCCCTCTCCTCTGCTCGTCCACTCACCTTCCTTTTCCCCTTCTCACCCTCTCCTCCACTCTACCTCACCTACTCTCCCCTACTCCTCTCCCCAGCTCCCTTTCCTCCTCTCCTCCTCTCCTCTGCACCCCATCCACTCTCTTTCCTCCTCCCCTTCTCTTCTCCCCTTCACCTCCTTTCCCTGAATCCTCTCCTCAGCTCCCCCTCCTCGTCCTCTACTCTGCACCCCCTCCATTTTCCTTCCTCCTCTCCTTCTCCTCTGCTCCCCCTCCTCGCACCTTTGCTTACCTCCTGGTATCTCCTATTTTCCTCTAACCCTGCTCCCTCTTTCTTCTCTATTTCTCTCCTCTCCACCTCTATCCCCACATTTATCCGCTTTCTCTGACAGTCCCTCCATGGTGCTGTCTCTTACTTCCTTTCTCTCCATGACACCATCTCTCTTTGTATCTCTCCCCCTTTCTCTCCATAACACCCTATATTTCATTCTCTCTCCCCTTTTTCTTCACTGACACCCTCTCGCTCTCAATTTCTCCCCCTTTCTCTCCAAAAACATATCACTCCCTGACACCCTCTCTCTATCTCCCTGTCTCTCCTCAATAACCTCTTTTTCTAATGCTTTCTCTCCTCCTTTCTCTCACTGACATCCCACTTTCTCTATTTGACACCCTCTCACTCACGTCTTTCCCCCACTTTGTTTCTTTCACACTCTCTCTCACTCCCTGACTCTCCCCGACACTCTCTCTCACTTTATCTTCCCCTTTCTCTCTCTCTTTCTTTCTCCAACACCCTCTTTGTCTCACTCACTCTTTCTTCTGCCCTCCCCCAACCTAAAGGGCATTGTAATGGGAGGGGGCCTTTCAAGATTTTGCTATGGGGCCCACAAACCGTTAGTTACACGAATGTCTCCTTTACATCAGCTACTTCCTCCTCGCCACCCATTTCCTATTGCAAGGCCACCCCCATTTTTCCAGCACATTCAAAATAACTCCTTGCTCTTTTCCCCTGCCACTGTGCCTCCCCCCCTCCCCCGTCATTTTTTTCTGTATCTCACCTACACCATTATTAAATAGTGCCTCTGGATATCACTGCTTTGAGAAATGCCTTCAGAAATTTTGCCAAGGCATCAAAAATAAGGAAACCCAATGAGTTCATATACCATGGTTTCAATTTTGCACAAATAAAATGTTATCAGCTATGGCATTATGATCATAACAAAACAGGCTCCTGTCAGCGGCGTAACTATAGCACCGCAGCCCTCGCCACCGCGGGGGGCACTGTGCATGTGGGAGCGCCGGGGGCTGCGGTGCTATAGTTACACCCCCCCCAATCCCCCGCAGACTTACCTATCTCGATGGTCCCGGCGGCTCCGTTCTTCTGCTGAGGACCACCACAAAATGGCCGCCCCCATATAGCACACAGTTCTCTGAAACTGTCTGCTGTATGGGGGCGGCCATTTTGTGGTGGTCCTCAGCAGAAGAAGAACGGAGCCGCCGGGACCAGCGCTATAGGTAAGGCTGCAGGGGATTGGGGGGGGGGTGTTTGCATGGGCGGCGGGGGATTGGGGGGGGTTTGCATGGGCGGCGGGGGATTGGGGGTGCTTGGCGGGGCGGCGCCCCCCCTAACGGCGGGGGGGCGCCCAAAACTTAGTTACGCCACTGGCTCCTGTAGAGGTTGTCTAAAAATTATTTCAAATATATGTTTTATTTTGTTTAGTGTAAATATTAATTAGTTAAAGTACAATATTCAAAAATGTACACTTTTATTATTCTGTTAATAATATTTTCCCTACTTTCAAATGTATATATTATAGTCTGAAAAACTGAACTCACTTTCAAACCCTATCAAAGCCAATCTAGAGTGTTAATATATGTATCTCTCCTCACTGTCTAATTTACAAGCATTTTCACAGCATGCAGATCCTGTTTCTCGGAAGTCTGTATCATGCATGAGATACACTGTTCTTGTTTCTCCCACCTTTTGTCCAATTGAAATTCTACCTTACTAACTACAGGTATGTGCGATCTACCTTTAAAAGCACTTTCCTAATTAAATAACTTATTTAATAAAAAAAAAATTGAAAAAAAAACATCATCTGATTGCTAACATAGTAGAGTGTATGTGAATATTCAATTGAATGAATCTCTGGATTAGGCATGTTTCATTATCTTATTTATAATATAGTGCCAATGCCTTAAACAGCATATTTTACAGAACATTACATTCTTCCCATCAGTCATTATAAGTGGCGTAAGTTCTTCCCAGTCCCCGGAGTCAAGATAGATATTGGTGCCCCCCCACACACACTTATATAAATATATGTGTGTATGTATGTATGTATGTTATGTATATTATGTTTAAAATAAAGAGAGTGTGACATCCATGGTCCTGCTAGGAGGGGGAGTCAGCCACAGAAGTGATATCGATGGCTTTCAATAAGCTGATTCCAACTTGCAGGAGAGAAGGAGTGCCCCCTTGGGAGCAGGAGCCCAGCGGCAGATGAGTTCATTGCCTCCCAGATTTATGCCTCTGGTCATTGCCTGTTTGAACTGTAGCTTAAAGATCATGGGGTCTACATAGTCATAGACAATTGGCAAAATGCTTTAAAGAGATCACAACTTTTTGCAAGGTATACATTTTGTTGAAATGCCACACTAGTTATATATTTGTCAGTGTTTGGAAAGATCAGTCAGTAACATTTTGTCCCCACTAACAGGTCAGGTATGAAAGTTCAGCAGGTGGGATCCCGAAATTCAAAATACTGGCACCGGGATCCTGATGATCAGATTCCAGATGGAGCAATACGTTTTTTGCCCTAACCCAGCCCTCTTCCAACATAAACCTAACCTGCATTTCTCAGAATCTAACCATAACTGTCTCATCCCACAGCCAAAACCTAACTGCCATCCCTAAGGGCTGTTTCACACAGTACGGTTCCTGCCGCACGGTGAAATCCCGTACGGCCAGGGAGCCGTGCCGCACTCAGCAGTTGTGAATGGACACTATTGTGTCCATTCACACGGGACGGCCACGGCCCGGCCGCACGGCTGCAGCCGGATCCCCCCACTGGAAGGGACGGCTGCCGGGCTGTGGCCATCCCTGCCATTATAAAATTCTGAGTGCGGCGCGGCTCCCTGGCCGTACGGGATTTCACCGTGCGGCAGGAACCGTACTGTGTGAAACAGCCCTAACCCTGTCTCCCCCCACTCCCACAGCATAACACTAAACCAACCCCCAGGTTCTACTTTTAAAATCAGTATTTACCTCTAAAGCCACGTACACACGGCAGCGATAGGGGCTGATATCGCTGGGAATATGGTCACTGGCGACCATATTGCCAGTGATGGGAGTGTGCCCCAACGATAAATCCTCTGGTGCGCGCTCCCGTTTTCATCCCCATTCTAACCGCTGGTCGCAGGAGTTTGCTCCTGCGACCAGCTGATTTCCTCTGCCGCACCGCCGGCAGAGGTTTCTTTTCATCAGCGACCATCTCTGGTCGCCGATGAAAAGGGGGCATCGAGCAATATATTGCTCACTGATATATCGCACCATGTGTACGCATCTTAAGATCGATTGTTATTCTGACCATTGGGATCCAACTGATGGTATTCTGTTAGTATCCTAAGCGTATCTCTTATGAACACTTAACAGCAGCTGCATGTTTTCACAATAGTAAAATAACATTTGTCATTGATATTAATATGCCTATTTGGATTTTGCACTGTGGCTGTGTGACTCCCCTCTCGTGACGTCAGGCATCATGACCTTTAATCATGGCTTCTGAGGAAGATGGAGGAGCCAGGGGATGGTTGCACTGTAGTGGAGATATTGATCTTGTCTGCTCGCTTCTACCTATAACATCAAGAAATTGTGGTTTTTGTTGGGAGATGTTAATTTTGGAGAAGATAATATGTTCTCTTCTCCATAAATACACTGTGACCTATGGGAAGGCATCAGAGAGATAAGCTCTAAGAAATCTATGAAACCATCACAGGTTTCCTTTCTAGATACAGGTTTCCAGCCAACATAATAGAAAATATGGTGAAATGCATAGGCGTGCGCACGGGGGGTGCCGGGGGTGCACAGGCACCTCCTAATGACCCCTGCAAGATTGCAGCACCTCCGGTCCACAGCAGCAGTGGTGACAATGTGGCTTGGCCGGGCTGGATGCTGACCAGTGCTTCTGCAGCGTATTGAAGTCCCCGCTGCAGCCTGCCCGCCCACCCGTGTACAGCAACCTCCCGGCAGCCTCCTCTCCTTCTCCCGGCAACTTCTAAAAAAAAAAAAAAAAACATATCCGCGGGAGATAGCCCGCATCAATCAGGCACTAGAAGTTGCCTGTCAACCTCCCCCCCCCCCCCATGCTCCTGTCCTAGCACCAGCGGCGCTGAGGAGCCGGCAGGAAGCATTGCGGAATGCGGGCATGCCAGCAGCGTTCGGCATAATTGCATTGCCAGCCAGCCACATCCTGAGCCAGTAGCAGCAGGTAGCAGGGAGCAGTGAACCCCCACACCAACGGTAGGATGCACTGTGGGGGAATGGTATGCCTGGGGGTGGGATAATGTGTCTATATGTTTGACAGAGGCTGTGTATGGTTATATATATATATATATATATATATATATTATGCTTATATGTATGGAGGCAGTGTATTGATGTATGTATGTATGTATGTATGTATGTATGTATGTATGACAGAGGCTGTGTATGGCTGCATATATGTATGTATGTACTGTGTGTGTATGTACTAACTATATGTATGTATGTATGTATGTATGTAATGAGGGGATGGATGGATCACAGAGGCAGTGTATATACAGTATGTGGCTGTATTATAAAGCTACAGTTTTAACATATGATATTATTAAGTCTGTGAAGTGCTGCTTGTTTGTTTGTGTGCTTCATATGTAATTCAGTGACCCTTTCCATACAGCATTGTTGGTGCTGGGGGAGGGGGGGGGGGTGTTGCAGTTGGCAAGAACCATTGCACTGAGGATGACCAGCTGAAGTGGGGCGAGAGTATCTAGGTAAGCAGCACTTATGTGGCATAATATGTAATATTGATGTAAATGGGCATCACGTGTGTCAATTAATGTGTAATGGGCATCACGGTGTGAGGTGTAATATGTAATGGGCGGACAGTCTAAGGCATAACGTGTAAGGGGCATCAAGGTGTAATGGGTATCACGGTGTGAGGTACAACGTGTAATGGGCAGTACGGTAGCATGTGGTATTATGGCATGTGGTATACTATGTAATGGGTGTGTGACGTGTTGTAGGCATTATAGTGTAAATATTTGGCTCAAGCCTTTGGCGCACACTGCACCTACATGATTGTCCATACTTTGTAAATATTTATCAATCCCTGGCATAATGTGTAATGGACATTATGGTGTGTGACATTATGTGTAATGCACAATACTGTGCATGGCATTATGTGTAATAGGCATTACAGTGCATATTTATGCAGCACACCTTTGGCGTGCACTGTCCGTGTGTATGGGAGAGAATGCCTCTGAAGTGTATATACTTATATAAGTCACCTTCTATTTACTTTGCATTGATGCCCAATTGGCGTTGATAGACACGCCCAGTAGGAGGTGATAGACATGCCCCTTCAATGGTGCACCCCCTAAGAAAATGGGCTGCGCACGCCTATGGTGAAATGTAATAGGATTAAGAAAGTGAGAGCTTTTGGTAATATTTATGACAAATCAAATGTAAGAACAGAACACGTACAGATGGTAAGAAATCTCCAGGGTTTTTTTTAAAGCGGCATATCATTTACACTGCAAAACCAGTTTGATTTTGCAGAGTAAATGATTGCCACTTTAAAAGAAAAACTGGAGGTTTATTATCAAATCTCTCGCCTTCTGATTCTCTCATCCTATTACATTTCACCCTATGTTTTCATGTTTTCTAAATAGAGCCCTAAATATTCTACCACACAGACATAAACATTAACCAACCAGAATATGTTGTACCTATGATAGAAAATCCAAAAAACATGATTAATCTAATTCCACAGATGGGCAAGAAATTTCACATATTTCAAATCTATACTGTATCTCTGCTTTATTTTCAAATGGACCAGTGCACTTTACTGTGCTTATTTGTATTTTTTTTAATACATTTGGGAACAAGTTTTAAAAACTAAGTTTTTTACAACATATTTAGGTGCATTTCTATGTCTTCTTTGTACATTAGGAACATCATCGATTCATTCAGATCAGTCCATATACTCATACTTGCCTACTTTTGAAAACTAGTTTCAGGTAGATTATAGTTAGTAATATAATTTTGTATAGCGCCCCATTGACGGGGCGTGTTATGCTCCAACTAAAGCGTGTGTCTACTTCCATATATGGAGAGATTGTGAACGTGGAACCTAGAAGCGTGGGTGTGTACTGCTACTGAGAGGAATCTTTTAAAATGATTTATTTATAAATGTAGATGAGACCCAAAGCAGTTAGCAAAAGCTACTATACTTGGTAAAGTGCTGGGAAATGGCGCTGATGATTCAATGTAACTGTATCTGCCTCACATTGCTTTTTAACCAAAAAAATGTAACAGAGTAATGTGGGCTAGGTGAAATGAGGGAGATTGCTAGACTAATGAGGGAGATAGGGAGATTGCTGTTATTTCAGGGAGTCTCCTGCAGAATGCAGGAGGGTAGGCAACTATGATATACCTTAATTGCTGCTTCTTAATGTACACTGACATCTTACTCTGCCAGACTTCAAAATAATGTGCAAGAAGTCACCAAAGAGGTTTTTTTTTCGCTGTTCTGAGTTTGATAGATTAAGTGCCCAGTGTGTGCATTTATTTGGCCTTCAATATATTTCATAATTTTTTCTCATAAAGCACAAGTACATTCAGTACTTAGCCATTGTATATATGAAGGCTCATGAAAATTAGCTTTTGCATACAACATTTTATAATTAACCTTGGCTTTTGAACAGCTGTGATAGTGTGTGCCTACATTTTTTTTAATTACATGGATATTCCCAAAGTCTTGGAACAAGTTTCTGAAGTGCACACTTTGTTGATGAGTCATGCAAAAAAATGAAGCCAAAAGTCATCAACAAAGCAACAACTTCTGTATAAAACACAAAGAAGAAAACACCTGCTCTAATTATATGTCAAAAATGGAGAAAAAAAAAGCAACTCTTTAAAGTCTGCATGCAGACCTGTCACGCAAGGAACATAGTATTACAATGTTATCTAGTAATGGAGTAAACACTCTCCAGACTGCATTCTGAAACTCTTTCATCAACCTCATTTGTACAGACTGAGCGCCTCTCTGCCAGCGCCGAGGATCACCAGAATGTCCATGCTGGCGATCGCTGGTTGAGGCGCTCCATCTGACTGGGACACGCGAGCGTCTCACATGCACCCGCATCCCAGTTTTTGTGCGGAGGGGGAAGCGAACCCTGCCCATCTCCGCTTCAGGGATATGGACAGGGTTAGGTTGGGGGTGCAGTGGGGACCGGCGAACAGCGTCGGGGAGGTGGTGGCCGGCAGTGGGGAGCTCCGTTGGAATGGGGCGCGCAAGCATCTCATGCGCGCATGCCCCTTCTGACAGTTGGTGGGGTCTGGCGGCTGGCGAGGGCTGGCGATTCTATCTCCATGAGAAGGGCTCCATCTGTACTTGTTCTGTTCTTACATTTGATTTGTCACAAATATTACCACCTGAGCCGAAGTTAGTTTTTAAGAGAGTAAAAACATAGATCACCCTAGCCCCAACCTACCAAAAATTTAAAAAATAAGATGAAGAATGGCTAGAAACTACAAATGGCTTCTTTCATTGCAATCCTTGCAAGATGTGCAAGCATGTGAGCAGACAAAGGAGGAGGTTATGGGAACAAGCAAACATCATGGTAGATTAATGGAAAGCTGGAATGTGGGTGTGGGGTCAGGTACAGTATTTAGGCAAAACGAAATGGCAATTGAAGATGTGAATGCTAGAACATATACAGTAAGTAGCATTTTTAATAAACAAGATAATAAAACATTGGCTAGACATTTTTCCAAATGCAAAAATGGGGAAAAGAGAATTTTAGCTTAAAAGGAATAGAACATTAGATAAAAGAAGAGGAGGCAGATTGTCTGGACCTATTCTAATAAGGACCTAGAATGATATTGAAATCACCCATAATTATAATATTTCCCCGTGCAATGTCCATCAGTCACTAAAATTGGCAAATGCAACTCACAGTCCCATGCTAGGAGTATATACAGAGGCTATGGAGAGTTTATAGAACCCATAGATCAAACAACTAAGAGTGAACTAAGGGAAAATCTAATGTAAAGGGAGTGTTGTGATATATAAGCGTAGCTATACTATGCAGATTGGTGTGAGAGGTGGGGGTGAAAATACAAAAAATGTGTTTTTTGGAGTACCCCAAAAACTGCTGAATGACATACGGTATGAGAACGAGCTTAAGGGGTATGTAATCCCAGATCACGGCTATTGATCCCACCCGACAGCCGTGATCCAGGCCCGTTTGAGCTTTGCCTGACAGGATGCAATGTCCCGCCTGTTGATCAACAAAAAGTGCCCGTGTTCGCATAAACGGCCATGGATTGTCGATCTATGGCTGAAATCATGACAATCCATGGCTGTTATCATCAGAACGGGCCTGACAGTTTCTAAAGTCGGGCTCATTCTGTGGTAATCCCTCTTCAGTGCTGTCGGTAAAGACAGCATGAATAGGGCCCCACCGCTATTTCCTCCATCGGGAATAGCGGCAGGAGATTGTATTCCTCCCTTAGACTCATGAAGGAAACAAGAAAAATGGGATATTATGAGAGGCTACTGGAAAGTAGAAAAAGACAAAGGGAGTGGTAAATAATTCTCCACATGTGAGGACATGTTAAGACACAGAATAATATTTAATAAAAGTAAATTTTGGGTCTATTTAAAATCAACAGAGAATAGAACTGACAACTCTGAAAAAATTGACAACAGTAATTTGTATTTGTTTTTATTGAAAATTATTTTAGTTTGAATTTTAAATTCCATTATTAAATAGTCTGTTAGTAAATTAGTTTTTCCTACTAATGTTTATGTTGAAGTAAAGATGGTCTATTTTAATTTTTTTTTTGTGTGTGTGTGTGAAGTCAAATTTCTGGTGATTTAGGGGGGTATTAAATCCCACCAGTAACAGTCTGAATTGTCAAGCATTTGTTTTTCTCATTTTGCTTGACATGAAAACTTAGCTCGACAGGTCCAGTTCTCCTCTATTGTTGATGACGACGTCTGACCACAAGAAGTCCAAAGAGGAAAGTGGTAATTGTGTCAGAGATATGCTCCATTTTTGTAGTCAATGATATGAAAGTAGATATCTTGTTAAAAACACAAATTCTCCTATACTACACAATGCTGGTATCTCCCTGAAGTTTCAGTAAAGTAGTGAGAGCTCTGCGGCAAACAACAGGAAACAAAAAAATGGCAACAACAAACATTGAATCCTGGGTAATTCTGCCCCAGAATGGATACAAGGGACCTAAACATGGGTGTTTGGTCAAACCAGAAGTCGACACAAATAGACATGTATACAGAAGACTTTCCATGGGCAAAATCCAGCACAGCGAACATGAAAGGTGGGCAGAAAAAAAGTGAATAATTATTATATGGCAAATTGAATAATTTAAACAATTGCATAATAATACAAGCTGAAAACTGATGCTGACAATGGAATAATGGAATAAAGCATACCATATAAACATGAAGCAAATGGAAAATGAAACAAAAGAGGAATATTTAGTAAAATATCACAGAGCAGTCAAGATAAGCACTACAAACATTAGGGGATCCTGCATATACACTTAACACCATTTTTGGACATGCAACAAGAAAAACTCCCTTGCCACGACAGAAAGAATTGTCAAGTTAAATTTGAGGGAAGAGTTATTTCAAACAGTCGAGGTCAGGTGTACTCTTTGACATTGAATAGGCTGCAGGAATTATCTTGACAGATTTTACCCAAAATAACTCGACAATTCAGGAAATGTTCAACTCGACAGTCGAGGAAATGGATCAGGCGAGCTCTGCTCGACAATTCGAGAAAGCTAGACAATGAATAGCTGACCTCATAAAAAACAAACCTCTGGTCGAGAAAACAACAAGGCTCGCCAAAAATAACGAGCTCAACAGACATTGAATACCCCCCTCTTTGAGACAGTTTTGTCTTTTACCAAATCCCTGATTGACAAATACTGTATAGTGTTCATTCTAGCACCCGCTACCTTTGAAAACCCATGCAGTTCCTCATCCCTGCCTGGTGTGTCGCTGTCTGCTGTAGTGCTTGTAGCACAGTGTGGTCTGTATATCAGCACTGATATGCAAACCAGACCTGTGCTAGAAACACCACAGCAGACAGCGACAACCCAGGCAGGGAACAGGAACTGCATGGGTTTTCAAAGATAGCGGGTGCTAGAATGAACACTACTGTACACCGCCAAATCACCTCAAAATAAACTGGTATTAAAAATTGATCTTTACTAAGATCAGTGTCTATTGAAACCTAAGAAGTTGCCAAAAATATACATAATGGGTGTACAAGGAGGAGAAATAAGTCTACACTTATAGGAACAACATTACAGTATGTCTCCAAAAGGTGGGAAAAACAAATTATTCTGGAAATAATATACTGTAACTAACAAGCATTGTGTAGTAGTTATTAACAGTAAAAAAAATAAGAAAGTGATGGAACCATGGATCACAGAATAGTTGAGCACAAAATAAATATAGGTTCCTCAATGAAAACTTGAAAAAATCATGGCACTTTGAGGAAAAGAGAGCTACAGTAGGCATGAAAAACGAGTCAAGGAGACCAGATGCAGAGGCCAACAATAAACAACCTTTCCATTTTTGCTTCTTTTGGGCATACAGTATATTACATGGATTCCCAACTTTTAGACTGCCAAAGAGACTTCAATAACCTCTAGAGAGGACATGGTCTGGGTCCCTTTGGTAGGTATATACAGTAAATACTCCTCGTGTATTCAAGATAATGAACCAGGATGATAATAGCAATGCACTGCAGAGAATACACTATAGTACTGTGCAGTACCCAGGTAACAATGTCCCACACACACATATATATACAGTCTGGAACCTGATACGTAGAGGAGGGTGTAATTTCCCCATTGCCCCTGTGGGCCGGGTGTGGTATGTAGCTCCGACAGTGGGGATACCGACAGTCAGGATCCCGACTGCTGGTGCTCCAACAGAGGGACAAGCGCAAAGATGCCCCTTGCAGGCTTGCTGCGCTCGCCACAATGTAGGCCTGGTGGCTTGCTATGCTCGCCACAGGTTCTATTCTCCCTCTATAGGGGTCGTGGACCCCCACAAGGGAGAATAGCCCCTGTGAGTCGGGATACTCCCTATTGGAGCACAGGCAGTCGGGATCTTGACATCGGGATACTGACTGTCAGGATCCCCACTGTCGGAGCGTCATCAGGCACCCTGTGGGCCAGTCTAACTTTGCCTGTGACACTCCAACTATCCCAATAGTTGTTTCCCATTTGTCGTCTAGAAACACCCATTTAACGGAAAGCATGTTCTGATAAATATGTCTCCACTTGAAATCTCTGTCATTGTGTGTATGTCTGCTCAAGGGCATAAATAAGTTGTAGAAGTAAAACAGGATTCACATTTGCTCATTGTTCTGTATTCACTATGTCAACATAGCACAGTATTGAACAAAGAAGAATAAAAAAATCATAACCTACTGGTTTTAAGCTGCCAGTTGTGAAAAGCAATAGTATACAATTGTTTTATGTGTATCCAAGTACTAATTGAAAATAAAAAGTTCTCAGATCTGTAATGTAACAAAGTTATATTTATTGGATTCAGTAATGCAGCCATGGTCTCACAAAGAAAACTCAATGCAGCACTTTCCATTTGCAAGAGGTTTGTGGTACAGTGCCTGATTTATTATGTGTTTACTTGGTTGAAATGTACTGCACTTAAATAGTCAAACAGGAATGTCAGGCAGAATCATTAGGTCCTCACAGAGTATCTGCCTCTGTCTTGTTCTTTGTGTTGTTGAGCCATCTTTTCTTACAAAAAAATAAGTCACTATTAGTTAATGAATTAACCAAACATTTGAGTAATTGCCTACCACTACTTTAACAGCAATATCTGGTCACAGTTATGAACACAATAAATCTTCTTTTAATATACAGTAGCATCAACAAAGTGGACAATGTGAGGCCGATGGTGGCGGACTGCGCATTCGCGAATATGCGGATGTGCAAACCCCCTGTGCAAATGCCTTTGGCGTGTTTTACATTCGCCGAGGTGTATGATTAGTGAGGGGCAGGGCCGGTGCAAATTATAAATGTGCACCCTCCCATACACAAAGGAACAGCGTGTGAAGAAAGAAAGAGGTTTGGTTTCACAAGGAAGGTGTGTGGCCAGACATTTCAAATAATGCCACAATCTTATTCACATTACACTTCAAGTAGTGCCCTTGATTCATATTACACAATACGCTGCACACAATAATGCCCCTTACATAATATGCTTCACTTCACACCATAATGCACATTACACATTTTGCCTCACACCGTAATGCCCATTACACATTATGCTGCAGACCATAATGCCCATTACACAATATGCCACACACCATAATACCCCTTACACAATATGCCATGAACTGTAATGCCCAGTACACATTATGCCCTTACATACCAAACACTGTAATGCCATTACATATTATGCGGATTCCACACAACGTAATGCCCTTTAAACAATATGTCACACACCATAATTCCTATATCACATTATGCAACACATAATGCCCCCAGTACACCTGCTTATACACATCATATTCACAGTTGTAGAGACTCTTACAGACATTATGCGTGCAGACGTAGTGCCGCTTACCCATATTGACAGGCATGGGCGTTCCAGGGTGTTTATAGGTTGTCCCCAAAAATGGTGGGCGCACCAATAGAAATGCTGGGTGGCCCCAGGGAACTCAGGCACTCCTCTGTCTGCTGGGGGTGGGTGGATGACATCACATGATGCTAGCACTCGCCCCCAGTCCAGAGAAGACCGTGCAGCCGAAACATAAGTCCTGGGCTACACTTTGGCTACGAGCAAAGGAAAAGTCAATTGATGGTGAGTAATCATCAAATGTTTTTTCCTCTGTCCAGGTAAGCATACACATCCGCTTGCAGCGTGGGTGATTCGGGCAGTAGAGGGCATGCGTTCGGCGGCATGGGATTAACCTGCCGTCACATTCCACAGCTACATACAGTAGTGCATGTAATAATTCCCACTTTAGTAGTTTCACATACACACATGTTCATGTGTCACTATTTCCCTACACTTAACTAAATCTCGCTTGCAGCTAATGCTGTCCTGATGTTCCTTACTCCTGTGTGGCTCCGCCTACTGGTGTCCATGTAGCCCCCCCCCCTGATGTCCATGTAGCTCCGCCCCTTTAATGCCCTGATTGGATGGGCTATCACAGGGGGTGGGAGAGGGCTTCATGCTGCTGCTGCTGCCTATCAGAGCAATGTGTGACAGGTGCAGCAGACAGCAGTAGCAGGGACTATCAACAGGGACGCTGAGCAGGGAGAGTGCCTCTCCAGCCTGGCACCTCCCTGCTCAGCATCCTCTGCTGAGCAAGTAGCACAAGCCATGGTGGGTGGAGGGAGGGGGAGGCAGCAGAGGAACTCTGGGCACCTGCCAATCAGAGCTCTCTAGTGAACCAGCAGCAAGCCAGGAGTGGTGGCTCCTGATAGGCTGCTGGACTGAGAGGGAGCTCTGATTGGCTAGCGGACCCCGCAGGCAGCCGCTGCAGTACGAGATTTAAAATAGCTGGGACCTAGGCTGCTGCAGTGCAGTGCTCTGATTACAGCCGGGCAGCTTGCCGCTCTCTGCCTGGCTGTCAATGCTTTCTTCCCGGCGGCAGGTGGCAGCTCAACTGGGGGGCCCGCTGGGAAAAAATACAAAAATTTCACACATGACAAGGAGCATGGAACCCCACATGGCAACAGGTATTTGATCCCACATGGCAAGAACATGGAACCCCACATGGCAAAAAGCATGTAATCCAACATTGCAATGAGCATGTAATTCATATTGCAAAGAGCATGTAATCCCACATGGCAACAAGCATGGAACCTCTGGCAATGAGCATGGAACCCCTGGCAACAAGCATGTAGGTAAGCAGCATTTAAGCACGTAAGCATAATTTGTAACAGTCATTACGCTGTTTGGTATAATACGTAATGTACATTATGGTGTGTGATTTAATGTGTAATGGGCATTACAGTGCAAATTTTGGACGGACCTACTGTTTATGGTGCATATTGTGAATTTTGGCTTAATCCATGTAGCATTATGTGAATTTTGGCTTAATCCATGTGGCATTATGTGAAATTTGGCTCAATCAATTTGGCATCATTTGCAAGGGGCATAATGGGGTCTACTATTTTGTTGTATACATGTAGAAGTGGTATATGGTGTGGTACACTACACTCTCCCTTTTGAGTGGCCACACCCCCTTTTCCAGAGCATGCACACAACTACACCCTTCACATTTGACGCCAAGATGTGTGCTTTAAATGCCAGGTCTTCTTTTTAATCTCATTCCTACCGTCTCTGCTCTCCTCCTCTCTCCACACTGACACCACTAACCCCCCCCCCTCCCCATCATGGTGCCCCCTTTGTCATTTTCTCCTGGATCCACCCCTGTCTACATTGAATGTTGAATGATGTTAATGTTCTTATTTTAAACTCGCTCACCATTGAATCTGCTTGGGCAGTTGCGCCTGACTAGACATTGGACCTGAAAGGGTTACTGTACTACAGATGGAGCAGCCCCCATCAGAGCTGATCCTGGAGATAGAATCGCCATCCACCAGCCTGCAACAAATGCCCGGAGGGGGCATGCGCGCATGAGATGCTTGGGCGCCCCATTCCGATGGAGCCCTCCGCCGCCTCCCTGCCACTCCAACATTGCTGTCCTAACCCTGTTTTTTTTTCTGAAGCGGAAACGGGCAGGGATTCCACTCCCCACCACCAGGTGACTGGGACACGTGAGCGCGTGAGTTGCTCGCGCATTCGCATCAGATGGAGCGCCTCTGCTTTGGTGAATCAGGTGATTCCCAGTGCTGACTGAAAGGCGCTCCATCAGTACATACATATTTTTGTCATGACTATAATAATCACTTCCAACTCCCAGCTGCATAACTTGTCCTGTGGGGCTTAAGATGTATGGGGCAAAATAAAATAGGGTGCGGTTTTTGTTAATGTGCAAAAACTGCCAAAATCATACATATTTACCAATAATCGCATTTGCAGTAGAGGGACGTCACTGGAATTTCCCGCAATATTGGGGGAAGAGCCGCATGTGAGAATACACACAAGCAGCGCTTCTAGGCCCTTATTCTGGTTGATTTGCAGCCTTGCAAGTCCACCAAACCCCGCCCGGCGAATGCCCAGCCACCCCCCCCCCCTCACAGCGCGTGTCCCCATGCACAGGCTGCGAATGGATGTTTAGAATAAATGCTGCAGGGAACACCCACATCTTTGGATGATCAGCGACCATCCAAAGATGTGGAAGGTGCACGCATATAAAAGTGACTTTCAAGTCACTTACATATGAGTGCATACTGGGACGGAAATGGATGGGCAGCTGACATCTGGTGACGCCCGTGTCACAGCCTCATTACCATGAGAACGCCCAGCATTCTTATGGGAACGCCCATGACATGATGGGCATCCCGATATGGTAATGAGGCTGCCCGGTGCCCCCGCCCATCTCCGCCCCCCGCTCATCGTGTAGGGGGCATGCACTTGGCAAACAGAATGTTCACTGTGGTTGCACACACCCTGCACCTGCACAAGCACAGAAATGCGCATGCACAGATGCACGGAGGACCAAATGGACCAAAATACCCCCCTAGTTCGGGTGCTGGGTATTGCAGTTTGTTTTCTAACCCCCCCATGATGCTACTGAACAATAGGACTGACCAGTGTTGAAGCCAGAGAGGAGGAGAGAATGTATGGGTGTGTGAATTTGTGTATGCATGCATGGCAATAAAGCTATACTTTTCTGTGTGTGTGTGCGCTCGCGCATTTATTGTAAAATTGGTCATGCAGGTGAACTTCAAATCGCAGCGGGGCCTATATTGCCATGCGGGGGCATTTCTTGTACTTGTAGTTCTCCAGCACAACCAGTTTTAACACTTAACAATCAGCTTGCCACCCACAGCCCAGGGATGGTGGAGACAGTCCCGTGCTTCAGCTCTGGATGGGTTAAACTCTCCCAAGGAGCCCGTCCAGGGCTGAACATCCAGGGTGTTAATGTTTCAGCAACAGGAGCTTGCATTAAAAGTATCCCTCAGCTGTTGTATTATACCACTGGTTGTTGGATCCCAGTGCTGGTTCCAAAACAGAGGGACCCCTATTCTTTCTGTCCCCCATATTTTTAGAACTAGGGCTGGTCCAAGAGCCTGGTGCTGGTTTCTTAAATATGGGGGGATCTCCTCACTTTTTGCAAATTAGTACTGGCTCAATGACCCCAGAGCTGGCAATGCTTGGGGGGGATTTAACAAAAAAATGCACACTTCCAAAATTTACTAAAAATCACACCTTTACTAAGAAATCTCACATTTCCATTAGTAAAAAAATCACAAGTGATTTCTGGTTTGGTTTTCAGCCATAATTTGCACATGTAGAAGGAGAATGGGTGTACAGCGCTAGGTTTATACTGAAAGAGTATACACTACCACGAAAGATTTTTTGTACATTTAATATAGCATGATAAAATATACAATTTAATGAGAATTCTCATATTACAATGAAAAAATATAAAATAAAAAATAAAAACAATGTAGTAAACAAGAATATATTGTTGTGTGCTCCACAAAGATATTGCACATGTGACGTGGGATTTGGTGCAATTTTTTTAGATGGCAAAAAAAATTGCACCCTATTACTGTTCATCTCAACCCATGGTATTCCCTGCATTGCCTGATTATGCAGGCTCATTATCTCTTGGCAAACTAATCAGCTCTTTTCAGTATCTTCTGTATGTGGATGATACTCAGCTCTACCTATCCTCCCTGGATCTGTCCCCATCTGTATCGGGCCGTGTCTCTGAATGTTTTTTTGCTGTTTCATCCTGGATGTCATCTCGATAGGTCAAACTGAATATTTTTAAACAGAATTAATTATATTTCCACCAATAAATAGTAGAGATGAGCGGGTCCGGATTCCCGAGATCCGACAGATCCGAATATCGGGGATCCGGGCCAGATCCGAGCCGGCTCGGGAGTTCCCGCCTGAATTCGGACCAATAACGAGGCCGAACGTCATCATCGCGCTGTCGGATTCTCGCGGGAGCGGGATCTTATAAAAGACGCACGCTCGCCCCGCCATCTTCACTCCAATCTTGGAGAGGGAAGAGGGTGGTTGGGAAGCTCCGTGTGCTCCGTGCTGTGCTCTGTGCCATGTGCTCCGTGACCTGACCTGTGCCCTCACTGCCCTGTGCTGTGCTCCATGCCATGTGCTCCGTGCTGTGCTCCGTGACCTGCCCTCACTGCCCTGTGTTGTAGACTTGAGAGTCAGTGACTGTTTATAGGCCTGAGCCCTACAGTGTGATTTAACTAACTAGGTGCTGCAGTGCTCACACGCAGGGGCTGCAGTGTCCACTGTCCAGGGGCTGTCCTGTGGCCCGTGCCCTGTTGTGATTTATTTAGCCCTAAGCCCTGTGTTGTGATTTATTTAGCCCTGAACCCTGTGTTTTTTGTGATTTAACTAACTAACTCAGTGCTGCAGTGCTCACACGCAGGGGCTTCAGTGCTGCTGAGTAGTACACTGTGTACAGGGGCTGCAGTAATACAAGGGGCTGTGTCCAGTGTGACGGCCTATATCTTATCCATTGTCCAGTGTCACGAGTCACTCACGACATATATCCTGTGTCCTGTCCTGTGTGACGACTGACGACATATCCTGTGTCCAGTGTGACGACATATATTCTGTGTCCAGTGTGACGACATCTATCCAGTGTCCAGTGTGACGACAATATATCCAGTGTCCAGTGTCACAAGTCACAACATATATCCTGTGTCCAGTGTGACATGTAATGTGTGCCGGCATATATCCTGTGTCCAGCGTGACATATATCCAGTGTCCAGTGTGACGACATATATCCTGTGTCCAGTGTGACGACATATATCCTGTGTCCACTGTGACGACATATACAGTATCCTGTGTCCAGTGTGACGACATATATCCTGTGTCCAGTGTGACATGTAATGTGTGCCGGCATATATCCTGTGTCCAGCGTGACATATATCCAGTGTCCAGTGTGACGACATATATCCTGTGTCCAGTGTGACGACATATATCCTGTGTCCACTGTGACGACATATACAGTATCCTGTGTCCAGTGTGACGACATATATCCTGTGTCCAGTGTGACATATATCCAGTGTCCAGTGTGACATATATCCATTGTCCAGTGTGACTACATATATCCAGTGTCCAGTGTGACAGGGGCTGTGTCCAGTGTACAGGGGCTGTGTCCAGTGTACAGGGGCTGTGTCCAGGGGTTGTGTCCAGTGTACAGGGGTTGTGTCCAGTATACAGGAGCTGTGTACAGGAGCTGTGTCCTGTGTCCAGGGGCAGTGTCCAGTGTGACGGCTGTGTCCAGTGTACAGGAGCTGTGTCCCGGGTGGTGCCCAGAGGCTGTGTCCATTGTCCAGGGGCCGTGTCCAGGGTAACGGGCTGTGTCCATTGTCCAGGGGCTGTGTCCAGGGTAACGGGCTGTGTCCATTGTCCAGAGGCTGTGTCCAGGGTGACGGGCTGTGTCCAGTGTCCAGGGGCAGTGTCCAGTGTGAAGGCTATGTCCAGTGTACAGGAGCTGTGTCCAGAGGCTGTGTCCAGTGTGACTGCTGTGTCCATTGTCCAGGGGCTGTGTTCAGTGTGATGGCTGTGTCTAGTGTACAAGAGCTGTGTCCAGAGGCTGTGTCCATTGTCCAGGGGCTGTGTCCAGGGTGACGGGCTGTGTCCAGTGTACAAGAGCTGTATCCAGAGGCTGTGTCCATTGTCCAGGGGCTGTGTCCAGGGTGACGGGCTGTGTCCAGTGTCCAGGGGCAGTGTCCAGTGTGAAGGCTATGTCCAGTGTACAGGAGCTGTGTCCAGAGGCTGTGTCCAGTGTGACTGCTGTGTCCATTGTCCAGGGGCTGTGTCCAGTGTGATGGCTGTGTCCAGTGTACAAGAGCTGTGTCCAGAGGCTGTGTCCATTGTCCAGGGGCTGTGTCCAGGGTGACGTGCTGTGTCCAGTGTCCAGGGGCAGTGTCCAGAGCCTGTGTCCAGGGGCAGTGTCCAGTGTCCAAGGGGCCGTGTCCAGTGTGACAGGCTGTGTCCAGTGTAAAGTAAGAAAAATAAATAAAAGTAATAAATAAAATAAAAACACATTTTTGGAGGATGATGGAGGAGGAAATAGTGGGAGATCAGCAACCTGATAGAAGTGCTGAAGCTGCTACCACCAGTCATGACAAGGCCGATACCTCTTTGTATTTGCTCTTTGGAGCATTTCTCTTTTTTTGGGATAGTTTATTAAACTGCCACCCTGTCTGCCCCTGCAGTGCCACTCTGCCAGGTTGGAAGTGTAAGGTCCACATGTATGTGATGCCGACTGCTGTCGCTTAGCTTAGTCATCCAGCTACCTCGGTATACCCTTTTGGCCCAACTACAGTAAATGAAAACAATTTTGTAAGCTGTTAAGTGATCAAAATTGACTAGAAATAAGTGGAAACTAATGTTATTGAGGTTAATAATACTTTAGGGGCAAAAACAGGCCCAAATTCTGTTATTTTAGCCATTTTTAGCATTTTTTCATAAAAATCCAGATCCAAAACCAAAACCAAAACCCACAAGGGTGGTTTTGCCAAAACCAATCCAGATCCAAAAGGGAGATCCAGATCCAAAACCAAAACCCGAAAAAGTGGTCGCCGCACATCTCTAATAAATAGTAGTTACCAACCTGATATCTCTATTGCTGTTGAGAATATGACAATTACCCCTACCACTCAAGCTTGCTGCCTAGGTGTCATTAGTGACTCTGAACTTTCCTTTGTTCCCCACATTCAATCCATCTTGAAATCATGTCACGTGCACCTAAAAAACATATACAAAATTCACCCTTACCTTACACAAGACACTGCAAAATTGCTAATCCATGCTGTCATCAACTCACACATTGATTATTGCAAACGTCTCCTTATTGGCCTTCCCCAATACAGACTCTCACCACTACAGTCCATCATGAATGCAGCTGCGAGGCTATGCTTCCTAGCCAGATATTATTTTACTCACACACAAAGCCATAAACTAAACTACACCAACATACATCTCTTCTCTTATGTCAAAATATCTTTGTACCAGACCTCTTCACTCCTCAAAAGATCTATGTCTCTCATCCACACTCATTACTCCCATTCCCGATTGCAGGACTTTCTTCGGGCTGCACCCACTCTGTGGAATGCTCTCCCACGCACAATAAGACTCTCCTCCAATCTCCAAACCTACTAGCGTCCCTAAAAACTCACCTCTTCCGGCAAGCTTATAAAATTCCAGAACCAACCACTTAACCATCATATACTATTCCTATATAATCACATGCCCACTGTGCAGTCCACATATATCCTCTCTCTTTCTTTTTCTCATTTTTCATACTCCTGACCCCTGGCCAATCTGCTTTGTCACCCTGGGCCGCTGAGAGGCAGGGGGCCCGGGCCTGCCAGGGGGGCTCGGGTCCGGACACACACTTAAAAAATATATATTTATTGGGGCTGCGGGTGCATCGGGAGGACTAGGACCTTTCCGCCCGCCCGCCCGACCGCTCGCCCATGTGTCCGGCCACCCGCCCGTCAGCTACGGCTGCCCCTGCCTTCCCCTGTCTGTCCTACCCCTGCACACAGAGAGACAGACGCTAGAAGTCATAGTTCACCTCTAGCGTCTGACAGGAAGCACAGCTCTGCACTTCCTGGTAACGCTGCAGAGCTGTGCTCCCTGTCAAGACGCTGGAAGTGAAAAATGACTTCTAGCGTCTGTCTCTCTGTGTGCAGGGGAAGGCAGGGTAAGGTAGGGGCAGCAGCAGCAGCAGCTGAGGGGCTGGGGCCGGACACAGACACATATTAACCCCTTGGTAACGAGCTAGAACCCCAGGCAATGGAAATTAACCCCCCTTGGCAACGAGCATTAACCCCTGGCAAAAAAATATATAAACCCCTTGGCAACATCCAATAACCCCTGGCAACACATATTAACCCCTTGGCAATGAGCAAGAACCCCTGGCAATGGACATTAACCCCCACCTTGGCAACGAGCAAGAACCCCTGGCAATGGAAATTAACCCCCCTTGGCAATGAGCAAGAACCCCTGGCAACGGAAATTAACCCCCCTTGGCAACGAGCAAGAACCCCTAGCAATGGAAATTAACCCCCCTTGGCAACGAGCAAGAACCCCTAGCAATGGAAATTAACCCCCCTTGGCAATGAGCAAGAACCCCTGGCAACTGAAATTAAGCCCCCTTGGCAGCGAGCATTAACCCCTGGCAAAAAATATATAAACCCCTTGGCAACATCCAATAACCCATGGCAATGCATAACCCCTTGGCAACGAGCAAAAACCCCTGGCAACGGACATTAACCCCCCTTGGCAACGAGCAAGAACCCCTGGCAATGGACATTAACCCCCCTTGGCAATGAGCAAGAACCCCTGGCAACAGACATTAACTCCCCTTGACAACAAGCAATAACCCCTGGCAATGCATATTAACCCCTTGGTAACGGACATTAACCCCCCTTGGCAACAGAAATTAACCACCTTGGCAATGGACATTAACCCCCTTGACAACAGGCAGGTAATTTATATTTTATTAGAAGCCTTACTGTGGGGGGCAACGTGGTGTGGCATAGTCCGTGTGTATCGATTTTTGTGTGACATCCATTTTTTTGGGACGGTCCTGCGAGAATTAGACACTGCATGCATCTAATCAGGCAGGCAGGCAGGCAGGCTGAGGGCATGGCCAGCAGTTCACACAGCACTGGCCATGCCCTCACAGCGACAAAACGGTGCCTAAAATTTTTTGACGCGTGCCTGAGGCACGCACATATATTCCTTTCACCACTGCCAAAGTTGGGAGGTATGCATTAGGTGTGAGGGGTATTGCAATGTGTGGCATAATGTGTCAGGGGCATTACAGTGTGCAGCATAGTATCATAGGCATTGTGGTGTGCATCATGTTTCAGAGAAATGGCGTGTGGCATAATTTATCGGGCATTACAGTGAGCAGCATATTGCGCAGAGGCATTACGGTGTGCGGCATAGTATCAGGGGCATTGTTCAAATTTTAGTAGCTCTCGGGGAGGTTTTTTTTGTTTTTTTCAACGCGAGTAGCTCTCGCTCAATTAAGGTTGAAGACCACTGGACTAGGAGAGCGGGCATGGGGTTAGCTGTGTCCGTGCAGCCGCGGCCACACACAAACTCACGCATGCGCAGTCTAATGCCGGGCAGCGTCTGAGCACTCACTCAGACACTGCCCGGCTGTTCCCGACCCGGCATGCGGCCTGCACTGCGTGATTCGGTCATAGGCGCAGGCCGCAGCGCTGACCACCAATGCCGGAACCTGCTTGCCGCTGGGCCTCCCTCATCATACCCGACGCCGGAACCTGCTTGCCGCCAGGCCTCCCACATCCTGCCACATCCTCCCACATTATACCCGACGCCGGAACCTGCTCGCCGCCGGGCTTTCCACGTCCTCCCACATCATACCCTACGCCGGAACCTGTTTGCCGCCGGGCCACCCACGTCGCACATGTCTACCCGACACCTGCCTCTGCACAGCGGCTGCCTGCCCCCCTCCGCAGCTCAGAAAAAGTAAGTCAGTGTGGGGGCACAGGGTGCAATTTTCTTTTAGGGATGCCAATCCCAGGATCCCGGGTATCCCAGTATTGAGCATTTTTCAATCTCAGTGATATTGGTGTACCGGCCCCAAGATTTCTGTTGCCATCCCTTACATAGAAATGACCTTCTAGACCTACTGTACTTTGTCTCTGTCCTTGCGTCCCCACCATCTCTGTCCCCACCGTCTGGCCCTTCATCACCACCGTCTCTGTCCCTGCATCCCGCCATCCCGCTCTATGCACCTGCATCCCCACCATTCCTCTCACTGTCCCTGAATTTTGCCTCAATCTGTGTGGCATAATGTGAATTTTGGCACAATCCATGTGGAATAATTTGAATTTTGTGTCATTCCATGTGGCATAATGTGAATTTTAAGACATTCCGGGGGAAATTTACCAATATGAAAAACCTAGTTTTTCGTATTGGTATTTTCCCTACGACTGCATACGACTGTTTAAGTCGTATGCAAAGTCGTGTTCCGGAGGGGGATTTACAAAGCAGTCATATACGACTGCTTTGTAACCCACCAATGTCGTAGGAATTCGTATTAGCGGCCGTATATACGGCCGCTAATACGAATGATTTCTAGCAGTCTGCACGGATCAGTCAGATCCGTGCAGGCTGCAATGTGTAAAAAAAAATAGAAAAATAAATAAATTAAAAAAAAAAACGGCGTGGGGTCCCCCCCACAGCCGAAACCAGCACCAGGCTGACAGAGCCTGGAGCCGGTAATTAAAAATCAGGGAACCCGACAAATAGGGGTTCCCCGATTTTTAACAACCAGCCCCAGGCTCCAGGTCCGGGGCTGGTTCCCAAAATACGGGGGACAAAATGACTAGGGGTCCCCCGTATTTCAAGAACCAGCCCCAGACCAAACAAGCCAGCAGGGTAATGTCACAGCCGGGGGACACTTATAATATAAGGTCCCGCGGCCAAAACATTAACCCTACCGACCAGTCAGCCTGACCAGGGGCCCTGGGGGAGTGGGGACCCCCCCAATAAAGGGGTCCCCCCCCCTCCAGGACTTACCTGACCAGGCTGAAGCCTGGTGCTGTCCCCGGTGACCCTGGGCTGTGGTCACCGGGCTGATCTTGGTGTAAAAAATAGAATAAAAACCATTGTCTTTTACTGGTGAACTATGAGTCCCAGCAAGCCTCCCTCGCAAGCTGGGACTTGGAGAACCACAAGTCCCAGCCTGCGGGGCATTAAAGGGCCCGCTGGGTCTTGTAGTGCCACAGTAAAAGAAAGAGTTAAATAAACACTGACACACGTGAAAAATAAAAGTTTAATACATACATAACACATACATACTGATACTTACCTTTCTTGATCCCGTAGGTAGCCCTGGTCCTGATGTCCTGTGTCGTCCATGTCGGCTGTCTGCGTCGTCCTCCAGGTCCATGTCGACGGTCCGTGTCGTCCTCCAGGTCCATGGCGGTGTCCGGGTCCGAAGAAATCCATGTTGGAGCTGTGGAAGGAAATCCTACTCACCTGTTCCTGCGCTGAAGAAGTCTTGTCTTGATCCAACGTAGTCCAGGTAATCTTCATGCTGTCGCCGGTCCCCGCTGTCTCCGCTGTCTCTGCATCGCGCTGAGGAGAGATGCTGATGTTTCATATTCGGCGCCTCTCCTCAGACTGAATTCTATTGGGCGCCTAGCAGGCCAATCAGGAGCCGACTTTCTCGGCTCCTGATTGGCCCGCTAGGCGGCCAATAGAATTCAGTCTGAGGAGAGGCGCCGAATATGAAACTTCAGCATCTCTCCTCAGCGCGATGCAGAGACAGCGGAGACAGCGGGGACCGGCGACAGCATGAAGATTACCTGGACTACGTCGGATCAAGACAAGACTTCTTCAGCGCAGGAACAGGTGAGTAGGATTTCCTTCCACAGCTCCAACATGGATTTCTTCGGACCCGGACACCGCCATGGACCTGGAGGACGACACGGACCGTCGACATGGACCTGGAGGACGACGCAGACAGCCGACATGGACGACACAGGACATCAGGACCAGGGCTACCTACGGGATCAAGAAAGGTAAGTATCAGTATGTATGTGTTATGTATGTATTAAACTTTTATTTTTCACGTGTGTCAGTGTGTTTATTTAACTCTTTCTTTTACTGTGGCACTACAAGACCCAGCGGGCCCTTTAATGCCCCGCAGGCTGGGACTTGTGGTTCTCCAAGTCCCAGCTTGCAGGGGAGGCTTGCTGGGACTCATAGTTCACCAGTAAAAGACAATGGTTTTTATTCTATTTTTTACACCAAGATCAGCCCGGTGACCACAGCCCAGGGTCACCGGGGACAGCACCAGGCTTCAGCCTGGTCAGGTAAGTCCTGGAGGGGGGGGACCCCTTTATTGGGGGGGTCCCCACTCCCCCAGGGCCCCTGGTCAGGCTGACTGGTCGGTAGGGTTAATGTTTTGGCCGCGGGACCTTATATTATAAGTGTCCCCCGGCTGTGACATTACCCTGCTGGCTTGTTTGGTCTGGGGCTGGTTCTTGAAATACGGGGGACCCCTAGTCATTTTGTCCCCCGTATTTTGGGAACCAGCCCCGGACCTGGAGCCTGGGGCTGGTTGTTAAATATCGGGGAACCCCTATTTGTCGGGTTCCCTGATTTTTAATTACCGGCTCCAGGCTCTGTCAGCCTGGTGCTGGTTTCGGCTGTGGGGGGGACCCCACGCCGTTTTTTTTTTAATATTTAATTTTTTTTCTATTTTTTTACACTGAAGCCTGCACGGATCTGACTGATCCGTGCAGGCTAAAACGCAAATAGAACAGGAAAATGGTGTTCTATTTTCCTGTCGTATTTGCGTGGGTGTTTTACACCACTAAGCAGCCGTATTATCAGTACGGCTGCTTAGTAAATCAGAAACCACCATTCTTTTGAATGGTGATTTCTGTCGTATCCTATCGATGGTGTAGACATTCGTATTTGTAACTACAAATACGAATGTTCCATCTTTAGGACTACGAATTGTTGTATTTTTGGGATTGTAAATCCCGAAAATACAAATTCGTAAAAAAAAGGTGTATTTCTGCCTACGAATACACCTTTTTTCTACGAATCCATTTTGGTAAATGTCCCCCTCCATGTGAATTTTGGCTTATTCTGTGTAGCATAATGTGTAAGGGGCAAGTATAAGGAGTCTACTAATGTGTTGCATAAAGGGTATATGTTGTGGTACACACCCCTATATCCTTTAATGGCCACACCTCTTTTCTGTAGCTCGCCACTCCAGGGGGGCCCCGTGACGCTGTTGTACCAGGGCCCAGGATTTCTCTTGGCAGCCCTGGGGTCACCATATCATACAGCACACCACCAGGGACCTTTGTATTCTGGTGGAACTAATGCCTACTGTATTTCCCTATAGATTGTAAGCTTGCGAGCAGGGCCCTCACCTTTGACTGCCTGTAAATACCCTGTTTGTTGTATAACTGTCTCCTAAAGCTCAACGGAATATGTTGCGCTATATAAGAAACTGTTAAGAAATAAATAAATGCGCACTGCCAAGTAATGTGGATCACCCATGGTGTTCTTGAACTTCACATGTCATAATGTCAGTCAGCCCTTCCCTGTCCAGAGTTGAATTTCCTAGATAAATAAAACGCCCAACTCCACCTCCCATCGCATAAAAAAAAAAAAACAAGTGCTGTGACAAATAAGACTCTCTTCACTTTCTTGACTTGCGAGCGTAGCGTATTAAAATTGAAATGCTCTAATACAATTGTATTTGCTGATGTACTGCAGGTCCCAGCAAGTCCTATCACACCGACATTAAAATATTGTATCAATGTAGGTTATTGTAGGGTTGCATACCAAACATTGCAATGGCCTGTAGTACATTCAGCCCCATACATAAGAGACAGGACTGGTGACATTATGACAATGCTACAAGTTTCTGTATTGTAGTGTGACCAACCTTTTGTAGCCTAGGTTTGTGTGCCTCAGTATATAGCCATTATTACACAATCTGTGCCCAGTTTCTGAGCCTAAATTATTCTGCTTATCAGATATTACTTATCATTTTAGAAGCTAGAATATGATTGGTTGCTATGGGCTACATCTCACTTCTAAAAACTCACACTTTAGTAAATGTATCCCTGTGCGTCCAATTTTTATACATCAGCCCTTAATAAACATACTGTATAGAGCAAATTCTCTGAAATACTCACAATCAGCAATAGCAGAAAAGTATCTGAACCTACAGTATATAACCTCCGTAATTTAGAAAATAAGGGCAGGTTCTTCCAATTGTCAGTTATGCAATTAATTTAACATTTCTGCATATTAGAACTTCATTCTCTGCAGAAGCATTTTCCTATATTTTTCATTTTATTTGCTTAATACAAATGAGCAACTCACAACTGGAAACTCAATATATTAATTAACTGTATTTAATTAAATATTGACAGAATTTGATTTTTTTCTAGTCTCTATGTAACATAGATGTGACCCTTTGACCTAACCTACTTACATATCATTAGTTAGATCTTACATGATGTCTGGCAGTTAAAGATATTTTACATGTGTACTGTATATTTAAATCAATACACAGTATGATTAAGATTTCTATACTGTATAATACTATTTTATAGACTAAGCATTTGTGAGAATATATTACATATCTATTGAATTCAGCTTAGAATAGAGAGCTGGCATATCTTTCAGTTTAAAAAGAAGAAAATGTGTGGTGCGCTATCAACAGCAGCTGGCACTGGGTTGTCAGGCCCTAATATTATAGCAAATAAAAAGAGATGTGTGCCAGCGCTGGCTGTAAAAAATACTAGCAAAACGCGGTTCTCAAAATGTAAAAAACTATTTATTAATACTAAATAAATATAAATAAAAAGGTGACTCACTTTAAGACATAAAATTTATAGTGCACAATCATCAGATACTATCACATGGATAATAGGCGTATAGGTTGATTTTGAGCTGTTTCAAAAACAGAGTTAGTAAGAGGAGCTGTGTATATTACCATCCCATTGTTGCCTGGTGTATGTGTCCAGGATCCGTGACGATAATGTCCTAGATTGTCCTATAATTGCAAGGACTCAAGGTTACCAGTGAGACTGTCCTCTTTGGATTACTGGAATGGAATTAGGGATCAAGCAATATCCCAAAATAATTTTAGATCCAGGTGGATTTAAGGGGCGTCTGTGGGGTGGTGGACACGTCACTAGTAGATGGGTGGATGTAAACAGCAGAGTTCTATGTCGGCATAGAGTTGTTTTTGTGGCGAGCATAGCGAGCTAAGCAAATAGCTTAGTGGGTGCCCAACTAACATATAAGTACCCAAAATTCAAAAGGTTGACATGGTCACAAGGTGGACATTCAAAATGTTGACGTGGAAAACATCAACATGGGTTTTCCATGTTTTCTTGGTGTCTATGTCAACAGAGGTCGGTATGGACACCGTCTAAGTGTACCACTTCCCCTCGAATGACTCGCTACGCTCATCATGCTTTCAACAAATATTGACGGTTTGTCACCTGAGTTGGGTACGCATGCTGCGGTTTGTTTTTTAACCCTCGGGCCCAGGATGCCTACTTTGGAACGAAGAGGACGCGATCTACGCCGGAGGCATCTGTTACTATAATTACCTTCCGCAGATTGGATTTCTACTGGACAAGGGGATGGGTCATCATTTGAATCTATAGATAAGTACAGTATGAATGATTGTAGTATGTATTAAAGTTTTATTAATCTTATGTGTACAGATGGAGCCAGGCTCATTCAGTGGGGGTCTGGCTGTCGGATCGCCAACTGCCAGCCGCCAGAAGGGGACATGTGCGCACGAGACGCTCACGCATCACCTTCTGATGGAGCTCACTATCAGTCTCCCCGTCGCCTCCCCATCGCTGTCCGCCGGTCCCCACTGCATCCCTGCAAACCCCCTAACCCTGCCCATCTCCTTGAAGCAGAGACGGGCAGGTTTTGCATCCCCGCCACCACGTCCCAGTCAAATGGAGCTCCTCTCTGCCTGCGATCGCCAGTTGGGACCCCGGCACTGGCTGAGAAGCGCTCCATCTGTATGTGTGTTTTTTCACTATTTGTTTTGTTGTAGAACTACAAGTACCAGAGGGCCCTTTAATGACCACATGCTGGGACTTGTAGTTCCACAAAAAGCTTGTTGAGAATGCTTTAGTCTATTTTTTACACCACAAATCAATCTGGGGCCCATGGCCTCAGGGCACTAGGGACAGTCCCAGGCTTCAGCCTGGGCAGGGATTATCCTGAAGGAGGGGGGGGGGGCTTAATTGGGGGTTCCCTACTCCTCCAGGGTCCCTGCCTGGGCTGGCCAATCAGGCGGATAATGCTTTGGCTGGGCTGTGGAATTACCCTGCTGGCTGTTTGGGCCCAGTGTTGGTTGTCAAAATATGGGGGACCCCTAGTCATTTTGTCCCCTATATTTTGGGAACCAGGACCAGCCATTGGTGCTGGTTTTAGAAATACCAGTGAACCTTAACTTATTTGGCCCCTAAATTTCTAAATCCAGTACTGACTCTTTGAGGCCGGGGTGGTTATACTCATGGGGCACTTCATTTTTTTATTTATTTATTTATTTTTATTTTTTTTACACAGGGCACCAATGCACGGATCTGACCTATCTGTGCAATGCTGTCACTTCAAAAGAATTTGGCAGCCATAAATACACCCACCAAATGTGAACGCATATGAATACGAATGGATATGGCCGGCTACAACATCTGAAAATACAAATCAGGTGAATACAGCAGATAAGTAAATTTGCCCATTTCAAGAGTCGTATGTTGCCTAGAATACGGCCAATGCCGGTCGTATCCATTGGTATCCATTCGTACCCTGGATCAGCAATATTCCGGAAGGTTAGTAAATTTCCCCCTATGTATCTTATTCTTCCCCTGTAGTCATTCACTACATATCAGCAAATAGCTGAACAACCACTGCTTACTTGAGTATTCAATCTATGATATACCTGTTACCATAATTATGAAATATAGCAACTTTCTTACTAAGGTGGTATCCAGTTAGCTGTGATAACCAATTTGTGTGAAAACATGGATCAACCACATCTTTTTAAGTGACTGCTTTCTCCCAGGTATCCAATTGCTCACATGCAATTACTCTCTTTAGGGTTTATTTTTATTTTTTTTAAATGCATCAGTGTGCTGGTGATTAAAAAGATATACAGCATGCGTATATTCTGTATGTAACTGTGATTGTATCTGTATAACAAATGTTTTGATACAGTGTTTCACACCCAAACAGTACATTATTTGTTATCTGGTGACCTTTTTCCTTGCATCTCTTCTGGGTTGAGGTCTAAGTTTAGTGTTGCACCAAAGGAAATGTTCTACAAGCAGATTGAATCCCCACCGAGCAGGGGCAAATGCAGGTTTTTCAAAAGGGGGTTTCGAGAGGGCCGGAGCAAAGCACGGAGATAGACACTTAGGTGACCCAGTATATGCCGGGTCAGTTAAAGTATTATAGATAGACCAAATGTATATAACTAATATAACTATATATAACTAATAATAATAAGAATAATAATAATTATAAAAAAATAAAAAACAATTATATATATATATATATATATATATATATATATATAGTTCATACATATACATATATATATATATATATATATATATATATATATATATATATATATATATATATGTCCAGTCGGCGGCACTCCCCCAATAAAGATATTCTCATAGGCAGAATTCAACGTTTCAAACCTTTTTATTTAGCGGTTCTTCATCAGGATGTACAACAAATAAAACACACATAACAATATTTATACATACCACTAAGACCTCTCCACCAATAGTGTCCGGCAGGTTTGGCGCCACTGAACGGATCAACACGCCCCCAGCATGACGCGCACATCAAGCGCTGCGTCACACAGACGGCCGGCTCACGTCCCGGCATCACAGCCCGCCTCCGTTACCAAGGAGATCACTCACGTACTCAGCCGCATTCCATTCATGGAGCGTACTGATGATCAAGCCCGGCTCACTGCATCAGGCGTGCTCAGTGTCACAGGACGCGTCATCACGCTCAGTCGCACCTCCGCTGCTTGATCCAATCAGTGGATCCCAGGTAGCTACGGCAACAGTACACATAAACATACTTGAACGATCCACATATATATATATATATATATATATATATATATACAGTGGTCGAAGTGGAAATTTTGAAGTGGGGGTATGGAAATTTTGAAGTGGGGGTATGGAAAAGTAAAGAGTGAATATAGTGCGCACCTTCGGACACCCCCCTGTCCATCAACGTCCCCTGCCAGACTGCCCCGTTGTACAGGGGTATTACAAAAGAACAATATGCGCTGCTGAGTGATCAGAGAGCATCCTGAGGGGGGAAAAAAAGTTTTTTTTTTAATCTTCAGATTAAAGTGGCGGTATGGCATACCCCCGTATATCGCCCCACTTCGACCACTGTATGTATATATATATATATATATATATATATATATACACACAGGATGTCGGACCGGCACTCTCCACAAATATTTCAAATGGTGCTGCGTGCCTTTGCTGAAAATAAATACCAGGCAGGAATACTTCAAGGATTAACCACGTCACTGCAGCAGATTCTAGTGAAGAATTTCAAGTTTATTAGCCTCGACGGGCCGTTTCAGGGCGCAACCCCTTTATCAAGAGACTTCCAAACAAGTACAAAATACAGTGCAGTACTCACCATTAAAATACCATCACATTTGCCGCCATTCCGCCCTCCGCCGTGCACTCCACGCCCCTGTGCCGCCCGTCCCCCGTCTCTGGCGCACAGCAGCAGCGTCACCGCCTCCCACACGCCGATCCGCTGCCATGACAACCAGAGCTTAAGCTGGGAACATGAAAGGGCTGCATTATGGCATATAGTTATGCCAAAGATACTGTAAGCCAATATATTAACAGTTAAATACGTTGAAGTGTATTATGATGTTATAAACAAATACATCTAATGTTTAGTGATATTTAAAATGATACATTAAACAGTTTACACTGTTTCTTGTAATACTTATTGTACAGTTACTGTTTTTCAATAAAAGACTGCAACAGTTATTTCTTATTAGCAAGATCTGACAACCAGACACTCTTATTGATAAGACACAATGTGGCAGATGTATGAAAGATCGTTATAGGGGAGAAGGGGTATCAGCGCACGTTATGTGCACTGATGCCGCTTCTCCCCCATGTATGATGGATCCAGCGTGCGTTAAAGGACACGGCGGCGCTATGCGCCCCTGTCCATATCGGTGCTGCTATCTAAATGATAGCATGCCAAATGTATGAACGGTCAGCATCAAACCTAAATTGCAGTGCAAAAATAACTGTTAAAATATTGGCTTACAGTATCTTTGGCATAACTATATGCCATAATGCAGCCCTTTCATGTTCCCAGCATAAGGGATGCAAACTGTTTTCCAAACTGTTTTTCAAACAAATAAACTGCCAAACGTAAAGACAATAAACAGAAGTTTTTTTACATCCTGCACCTAAAGAACAGAGTGTAATGCAATGTTACTGAACTTACTGGAGCATTCAGTAAAGAGTTTGTTGGCCATTAGAAGACACATAGGTGCACTATTCTATTAACCCCTTACCGCCGCAGCCTGTTTTTGCCTTCCTGACAGAGCCCTTTTTTTCAAATCTGACATGTATCACTTTATGTGGGGATAACTTTTTATTGCTTTTACTTATCCCAGTGATTTTGAGATTGTTTTCTCGTGACACATTGTACTTTAAGTTAGTGGTAAATTTTGGTCGATACAGTCTGTGTTTTTTTGTGAAAAATACCAAAATGTCGTAAAAAAATTGAAAATTTAGCAATTTGCAAAATGTTAAAATTTTCTGCTTGTGAGACAAATAATCATACCACTCAAAATAGTTAATAACTAACATAGACCATATGTCTACTTTATGTTGCCATCATTATTTCAACCTTTTAATTTTTTTGGACACTAGGGGCGAAATGTAATAGGCTGCGATTTTTGGACGAGTTCCAAACTCGCCAGAAATCGCACCTTTAAAAATCGCATTTTGAGACGCTAATTCGCATATGTAATGAGATGCGAATTAGCGGCAAAAAAATGCGATTTGCCGCGATTTAGGTCGATTTTTAGTCATGAAAATGTGCGCATTTTCAGTCCTGAAAATGTGCGCATTTTCATATATGCGATTTTGCTTGTAAAAAAAAAAAAAGAAAAAAAACGGCGTGCGGTCCCCCCCCTAAGCATAACCAGCCCCGGGCTCAAAAAGCCGGTGCTGGTATAATAAAATCAAAGGAACAATCAAGTTGGGGTTCCCTGGATTTTATAAAACCAGCACCAGGCTCAAGGTCCGGCGCTGGTTCCCAAAATACGGGGGACAAAATGACTAGGGGTCCCCCGTATTTTAAGAACCAGCACCGGACACAACCAGCCAGCAGGGTAATGCCACAGCCGGGGGGAGACTTTTTATACAAGTCCCCCCGGCCAAAGCATTAACCCCCTGGCTGGTCAGCATGGGCAGGGGTCCTGGGGAAGTGGGGACCCCCCCAATGAAGGGGTCCCCCCCCTCCAGGACTTACCAGCCCATGCTGATAGTCCGGGGCTGTCCTCCATGCCCCTGGGCTGTGGGCATGGAGCTGATGCTTTGTGTAAAAAAAAGAATGTAAACTATTGTTTTACACTGGCGAACTATCAGTCCCAGCAAGCCTACCCCGCATGCTGGGACTTGGGGAACCACAAGTCCCAGCATGCGGGGCATTAAAGTGCCCGCTGGCACTTGTAGTTCTGCAGTGTAAAAAATAGTGCACAAAATCACACTGACACCCTGTGAAATAAAACTTTAATACACACAAAACACACTGATACTTACCTACCTTGAGCCCGTAGGTCGGTCCCTGGATCCTGGATTCGTCCTCCGGGGCTCCAGGGCAGAAGAGTCCGGTTCCGGGGCCTTGGTCCTGGTTCCGGGGCTGGTCCTGGGGTTCCGGGGCTCCTGGCGTGAAGAATCCGGGGTCCGGGATCCGTGGTAGTCCAGAGGGGTACCTAAGGAGGAAAATCCTACTTACCTGCTCCCCGGCGGCGACCTCCGGTGACAGAGCTGCTCCCGACTGGTACCCGGCTTCAAGGACTTTGCCCGGCGCTGAGATGTTTCCTCTTCGCCGTCTGTGAACAGAATGATTTCTCGGCCAATCAGGAGCCGAGAAACTCGGCTCCTGATTGGCCAGAAATCATTCTGAATATAGACGCCGACGGAGTAACATCTCTGCTCTGGATGCGCTGAGATGTTATTCCGTCGGCGTCTATATTCAGAATGATTTCTGGCCAATCAGGAGCCGAGTTTCTCGGCTCCTGATTGGCCGAGAAATCATTCTGTTCACAGACGGCGAAGAGGAAACATCTCAGCGCCGGGCAAAGTCCTTGAAGCCGGGTACCAGTCGGGAGTAGCGCTGTCACCGGAGGTCGCCGCCGGGGAGCAGGTGAGTAGGATTTCCCTCCTTAGGTACCCCTCTGGACAACCACGGATCCCGGACCCCGGATTCTTCACGCCAGGAGCCCCAGAACCCCAGGACCAGCCCCGGAACCAGGACCAAGGCCCCGGAACCGGACTCTTCTGCCCTGGAGCCCCGGAGGATGAATCCAGGATCCAGGGACCGACCTACGGGCTCAAGGTAGGTAAGTATCAGTGTGTTTTGTGTGTATTAAAGTTTTATTTCACAGGGTGTCAGTGTGATTTTGTGCACTATTTTTTACACTGCAGAACTACAAGTGCCAGCGGGCACTTTAATGCCCCGCATGCTGGGACTTGTGGTTCCCCAAGTCCCAGCATGCGGGGTAGGCTTGCTGGGACTGATAGTTCACCAGTGTAAAACAATAGTTTACATTCTTTTTTTTTACACAAAGCATCAGCTCCATGCCCACAGCCCAGGGGCATGGAGGACAGCCCCGGACTATCAGCATGGGCTGGTAAGTCCTGGAGGGGGGGGACCCCTTCATTGGGGGGGTCCCCACTTCCCCAGGACCCCTGCCCATGCTGACCAGCCAGGGGGTTAATGCTTTGGCCGGGGGGACTTGTATAAAAAGTCTCCCCCCGGCTGTGGCATTACCCTGCTGGCTGGTTGTGTCCGGTGCTGGTTCTTAGAATACGGGGGACCCCTAGTCATTTTGTCCCCCGTATTTTGGGAACCAGCGCCGGACCTTGAGCCTGGTGCTGGTTTTATAAAATCCAGGGAACCCCAACTTGATTGTTCCATTGATTTTATTATACCAGCACCGGCTTTTTGAGCCCGGGGCTGGTTATGCTTAGGGGGGGGACCGCACGCCGTTTTTTTTTCTTTTTTTTTGTTTTAACTATTTTTTTACAACAGAACCATGCACAGATCTCAATGATCTGTGCATGTTTCTGATAAAAGCGCCAGGCAGAACCTGGTCTATTTTTTTTGCGATTTTTAGTAAGCTTTGCTGAAAATCGCAACCCATTAAATATGCGACTTCTATCCTTTTTAATGGGAAAACATCTGGATGCGATTTTTAGTCTAACTAAAAATCGCACCTTTAAAAAATGCGATTTTTCCCGCAAATCGCACCCTATAAAATATGCGATTTTTGGGAAATGGCCGAAAACGGCATATTTTGCGGGAAAAATCGCAAAAAAAAAAAAAACGCACCCTATTACATTTCGCCCTTGGAGGCTTAAAATATGAATAGCAAGTTCTCAAATTTTCAAGAAAATTTCAAACACTGATTTTTTTAGGGACCAGTTCAGTTCTGATGTGACTTTGAGGGACTTGTATGTGAGACACCCCCATAAATGATGCCATTTCAAAAACTGCACCCCTCACAGTATTCAAAACAGCATTTTGGAAGTTTGTTAACCCTTTAGGTGTTTCACAGGAATTAAAACAAAGTGTAGGTGAAATTTCAAAATTTCATTTTTTTGGCAGATTTTCAATTTTAATACATTTTTCTAAGGAACACAGTAGATTTTACTAGAGAAATGTGACTAAAAATTGATTCCCCCAATTCTTTTGTTTTCATAAATATCCTATATGTGGCCCTAGTGTGCACGTTGACCAAACCACAGGCTTCATAAAAGAAGGAGCACCTACTTGATTTTGGAGCCTCCTTTTTATGAGATTATTTTTTAGGCACCATGTAGGTTTCTAGGCACCATAAGATGCTAAAAGTTAGGAACCCCCCACAAGTGACCCCATTTTGCAAACTACACCCCTCAGGGAATTCATCTAGGGGTATAGTGTACATTTCAAACCCCCAGGGGTTTCACCAATTTTGGTACAACTGGGCTGTGAAAATGAAAAATTACATTTTTTTACACAAAAATGCAGTTCTGGCTCAACATTTTTCATTTTCACAAGGAATGAAGGAGACAAAGCACCCCAAAATCTGTGTCGCAATTTCTCCCGAGTACGGAAATGCCTCATATGTGACCAAAAAATACCATTTGGGTGCATGGCAGGACTCAGAAGGGAAGGAGTGATATTTGGATTTTGCAGCACAGATTCTGGTGGAATGAATGGTGGGTGCTATGTCGCATTAGCAAGACCCCCGAAGCACCAATACAGTGGAACCCCCCCACAAGTGACCCCATTTTGCAAACTACACCCCTCAGGGAATTCATATAGGGGTATAGTGTACATTTCAAACCCCCAGGGGTTTCACCAATTTTGGTACAACTGGGCTGTGAAAATGAAAAATTACATTTTTTTACACAAAAATGCAGTTCTGGCTCAAAAATTTTTATTTTCACAAGGAATAAAGGAGACAAAGCACCCCAAAATCTGTGCCGCAATTTCTCCCGAGTACGGCAATGCCTCATATGTGACCAAAAAATACCATTTGGGTGCATGGCAGGACTCAGAAGGGAAGGAGTGATATTTGGATTTTGCAGCACAGATTCTGGTGGAATGAATGGTGGGTGCTATGTCGCATTAGCAAGACCCCCGAAGCACGGTGAAATGATGAACCTAATAATCCATAGATGTGTGGTATATTTTAAAACACTCCTTCATACATAGGCCGGGTTTGTCGGGGCAAGTTTCACAGTGGAAAATAGTTTGCTTTCTTATTCCCTTTTTATAGCAAACTTTGCACCTTTTTTGTGTCCTGCCCTTTTTTCCAGTGGAGGGGATTTCGTTAGGAAAATGCTGCCCTGATACAATACGGGGGCCAGTACTAGAAGTACTGGGGCCAGTACTAGAAGTACTGGGGCCCTCTGCCTGCTGGTTCCCAAATATTAGGCCCTTTATGACTTCCTCTTGAAAGTGCATAAATGTCCCCGTCTGGCTGGTAGAACGGAATAGTACGTAAGCGTTATACAGTGCCATCTGGATGATATACACGGCCAGCTTCTTATACCATATTTTTGTTTTCCGCAGGGCACTGTACGGCTTCAGTACCTGATCTGAAAGATCCACTCCGCCCATGTACTTATTGTAATCTAGGATACAAATAGGTTTTGAGGTGTGGGTACTGGTACCTCGTACAGGGACGGAGGTGGTACTGTCTCCGTGAATTGTTGTCAGTATAAGGACATCCCTCTTGTCCTTATATTTGACCAACAACATATTTTCGGTGAATTGTGCCCTGCTTTCACCCTTTCTCAGTAATTGGGCAACGTGCGTTTTGGGAGGCCTCTTTGGTTCTTGCGCACAGTACCGCAAGCTGCGGTACCTCTTGAACCAAGGGCCTTAAACAGGGGGATGCTGGTGTAAAAGTTATCCACATAGAGGTGATAACCCTTATCCAGGAAGGGGTGCACTAATCCCAGACAATCTTTCCACTAACACCTACGAGGGAAGGGGGGCATTCTGGCGGTTCAATTCTTGTGTCCTTCCCTTCATATACCCTAAACCTGTGGGTGTACCCTGAGGTACTTTCGCACAGCTTATACATTTTTATGCCATACCTTGCCCTCTTATTGGGAAGGTACTGGCGGAATTTAACCCTTCCTTTAAAATGTATAAGTGACTCGTCTACACAAATGAATTTTTCGGGGATGTACATCTCAGCAAATTTGGCGCTGAAATGATCAATGACCGGCCTGACTTTGAATAGCCAGTCAAAGGTGGGATCATCTCTGGGTGGGCACTGTGCATTATCGTTGTAATGCAAAAATTTAAGGATCGTCTCAAAACGAGTCCGGTTCATGGCCATACGATGAAGTGGGGTGCTGTACAGAACATCTGTACTCCAATATTGCCTAATTTCTGGCTTTTTAACTATGCCCATATGTAACACCAGACCCCAAAACGTCATCATCTCTACTGCATCTACAGGGGTCCACCTAGCAAATGATGACGTGGGGTTTTGGGCAATAAACTGCTGGGCATATAAATTACTTTGGTCCACCATTAAATTTATAAAATCATCAGAGAAAAAGACTTTGAAAAAGTCAATTTCTTTGAGGCCTGTAGTATCAAATTGGATTCCTGGGTTGGCCAAAAACTCAGGAACCTGGGGCTCAAAATTGTCTGGTGGTGGGGTCCATACGAGATCAATCGTTGGGGGGGGGTCTCAGCTGCTCTACGGGGGCGTCTTTGAGGGGGTCCCTCATCACTAGAGGAGGAAGAGGAGCTTAAGACGAATGCAAATTCATCGCTTACTTCACTGGCTGTGTCAGTGTCAGAGGCAATAAGGGCATATGCCTCCTCCGCTGAAAACAGTCTTTGGGATGATTGGGACATTTTTATAATTTTTGTGTTTGTGTAAGTGTAGTGTTTCAACACGTGTATAGTGTAGGGGGGGTACAAACTTTATTTCAACACGGGGGGTATGTAGTGTGTATGTAGTGCTTTAACACGTGTAAGTGCACTTAAGGGGCAGCAGCTTCAAGGCAGCTTTTGGTACAACCTTGAAGGGGTTAAAAGAAAATAAAAAAATCTCCTGCGCCAAAAATTGAGCACAGATGTTGGTCAGTAACATCCGTCACTGATCAGCGCTCAGCGGCCACAGGACACCCACAAAATCACCGTGGGTGTAAAAAAAATGTAAAAAAAAAAACCCCACAGCACCCTCCAAAAAATTTTTTTTAAAAAAACTGCTGATGAGTCAAAGGCAACAGGAATTTGATAAAAAAAAAATTAGATCAACCCTGTGCCAAAAATGCTGATCAGTGATGTACATCACTGATCAGCGCTCAGCGGCCACAGGACACCCACAAAATCACTGTGGTGTAAAAAAAAATAAAAAAAAAAACCCCACAGCTCCCTCAAAAAAAAAAAAAAAAACTGCTGATCAGTGATGCAACACTGATTAGCAGTGAGGGGCAGCAGGCACACAACTTTTGGTGCAACCTGACGGGGTATATATATATATATATATAAAAAAAAAAAACCTGCACCCCAAAAAAGTTGCTGATCAGTTAATTTATACTGATCAGCACAAAAGGGGGGCAGCAGGGGGCAGCAGAGACAAAATTATATGACACAATGACGCCGCAGCAGCAGCAGCACAACAAGCAGCAGCAGCACAACAGCAGGAAGCACCAGCAGCAGGCAGCACGGATGCCACCACACCACAACGCTGATCAGGTCAGTATAAGAGGACAGATGGGCACGGAGACCGCTCTGCACGCTGTTCCTGACCGGAATGGCGGCTGCAGGGCTGTCTCTGTTATTTCCTCTGAGGTGTAATGGCTGTGATTGGTCCGTCGGTCCGACGGGCCAATCACAGCCTTGGGGGCAGGTGGGGTGAGGTGGGGTGACCACCAGTGACCCCTTTACACCCGGTGGTGATTGGTGCTGTACTTAACAGCACCAATCACCACCGATCCCTGTGTTACCGAGCGTCGTTATTCGCCGGTACACAGAAAACGCTGCAATTGGCTGTTCACGTTTGAACAGCCAATCACAGCGATCGCCGATGGGGGGGGTATCGCTGCCCCCCCTGGGCCACGAGGGAAGATGTCTGCTGTCAGGGACAGCAGCCATCGTCCCTCTGTCACCGCGTCTATAGACGCGGTGACACTTTAAAGTCATGACGTACATTTATGCCATGCGTCGGGAAGTACATCCCGACCATGATGTAAATGTACGTCAAATGTCGGGAAGGGGTTAAAGGCAAACCAAAGGGATTTACCCTGGGGGTTTTTTTCCACCAAGTTTCTTTTCCTGATCACATCAATTACAGAGCATCCTCTCCCAAAAAAAAAAAAAATGTTCCGGAGAAAACACCATATTCACAATTGAAACCATGAAAATTTATGAGAGATTTATTTCTCTCACCAAAGTCAGTCACTTTGCACTATGACAAGCTTGTACTCTCTTTTACTAAGCTAAAGTATATTAATAAACGACTCTAAGACATCATGACATCATTTTAACTAGATCGGAGCATCTCACAGTTTTCATCATTTTCACCAAAAAAGTGAAACTTCAGGACACTTGCCAGAACAGAAAATGTTGACTCAGATCAAAAAGCTTTTGCCTGTTTCTTATTCAGCTCAAGTCACAACTTTCCCACACTAGGCGATTTTGAATTTCTCAATTTCGTTTTTTCACTCCGCCCTTGGACCCTTGGGCATAGCAATGTATTGTGGCCCCTACCGATCCTCCAGCGGTAGGGGTGGGGGATAGCTTTGATGTCCCGTGGGTGGTAGGGGGTATTATTTCAACTGCTCACTAATTACACTAATTACCCCTTTACTGCACAGATGGTGGGAGATGGGATGGGAGAAGGGGGCACTGGGCTGAATGAAGAGGCCCTGATACATAACTTCCAGGGTGGTAGAGGATGTTTAATATGCAGAGGAGGGGTGTATAGTGGAGTGGGCTTATTATTCATAAGTTTCTGGTGGGAGGACAGCTTGCTTGACTGCAGATATCTCCAGTTCCCGGAACTAGATTTCTTAGCTTTTAATGGAATTACAAACGAGAGAATCCCACCTACCACATGGTATTGGGGACTAGGGGATCAGAGTTCAGGAGGCAGAGCAATCTGCAAATGAGTATATAAAACTACATACCAGGTGTGTGGAGATGGAGCAGTAACCAGCTGCTGGAAGGCTGATATCTCTGGTTCTGGGAACAGTAGACAGAACCTGAAATATCTGACAGAAGAGCAATTAACAGGCTTGGATGGGGACCACTGCTTTGAAGTCAGATATCTCCTGTTCTCAAAGACCGATTGTTAAAATTCTTGTACCCATGGAAAGAGGGGAGACCGTCAGCTTTCAGTCTAGGGGGGTTAAGGGTACTCATAACCCCCCCCCTGCATGCACCACTGACGAGGTAAGCAAAGTCTGTACCACAATATTTGAATTCTAACTTTTACATTGTATTATTCATGTACAGTATATGTAGTATGATGATATATAATGTGATTCATTACTGTACAGTATTTTGGACCAAGGCCCCCTGTGAGTTCCCAGCAGCCTCAGGAGGTCAGAAGAACAGCACATGACCAGTGCCAGGTGGGAAGGTCAGTGACAGTTTAAAGGGAATATCAGTTGATGGAGTCATGTACAAGGCCCAGTGTGTGTTACAGAGCAGGCACTGTCTGGGAGGAGCCTGTGCTGATGTAATGGTGGAGAGGTGTTTGAGGTACTATGGGCGGTGACTATCAGAAAACTGCATCTTGAAGACCAGGGGTGTGTGAGGTACTGATCAGATGATGCTGAGGATAAAGGCCGGAGCCAGCATAAGTGCAGTGTGGAGAATGGGAACTGTGCTACAGTAAATTTTGAGAGCTGACAGATACTGTAATGCACTTTTGAAGCAGAGTCGGCAATATGTGCAGGTGTACCACATCCAGCAGCAGCACCGCATTCCCGCCAGCAGCAGCACTCAGAGGCAGAACAAGGGGAGCACGGAGGCAAGCCCAGCTTACCTGCCCAGCAGCATTCAGCAGCATCCAGCAGCCTCGAGTCACCCGGCAGCACAGCTTCATCCTCTCTGCTCAGGACTTCGCAGGGGCTTGCTAGGCAACAGCATTATACAGCCAGCAGCCTCAGGGGTCCAGAAGAGCATCCACATCCAGGTAACGCCAGGCAGCATGGAGACCCCAGCACCCAGACCGTCCAGAAGCAGGAAGCAGCCCAAGCGTTTCAGGCAGGAAGCGGGGGAGGAGCCCAGCAGCAAGGGAAACCAGAGAGCTGCTAGTCGAAAGCAGCAGCAGCAAAAAGGTACACGGCAGAGGGGTGCGCCACCTGGTGTCCGCAATACAGCAATGCGGCCAGCAGGAGCAATGGAAAATAATGCTCAAGCACCAAGCCCTGTGCCCAACAGTGTGATTGCCACATTTGATAACGGCGTGCCGGCAGTGGCAGAATCGGACAGGCCAGAGTCCGACGGCGGGTCACAATTACCAGGCATCACCTCACACTTGGCCAGCCCCAGCTAACCTCTCACACAGCAGTGGCATCGCATCCGCAGCGCATCCGAAGAACGAGCAGCGTGGGTTCAGCAGGCAGCAACGCAGCTATATGCGGCCTTGGCGCAGCCCACCACCACCACAGCCGCATCCTCATCACACCACGACAGGGGGTCGCCACCTTCCCTGCGCATGGCAGGGAGGGACCGGTCACATCAGCGTCAGTCCCCCGCGTCATCACCAGCAAGGAGCAGGCATCATCACCACAGGTCCCGCACTGAGCGGACCGGCCGTCGTAGCTGCAGTTGCACACGGCGGCCAGAAAGGCGGGAGCGCACTTGCCACCGTGAAGAGCAGGTTTTCCTGCGCGGGGGGAGGGGGGCCAGCAGAAGCCGGCAGAGTCCACAAAGTTCCCACAGCAGCAACCATACGCGCAGGTACCATGGTTCAGAGCACCGTTTTACCCCCCGCATGTCACCGCAGAGGAGAAGAAGCCCATATTACAGCACACCAAGAAGGTACCATGACAGGCACTCAAGCAGAAGGGAGAGAGGCCAGCAGCAAAGCACGGGCTCCGCTATGGTCGGCGTGGCTTCTACATTCACGCCCCAGCAGGCGCAACTCGCTCGGTCACCTCCTTGCGCTCTGTCCGGCGCAGGTAACGGGGGACGCGAGAAGAACATTCCAGCCATCAACACAGGAGCGGAGCAGACGGTACATGGGATTGGTAAGACAAATGTCACAAACGATAACCAGCATAGCATGTGTAGTACACCAGGAAATGTATGCAATAGTCAGAATGCTAGCAATGCTGTAGATGATGTTGTTTCACAAAATGTATGTATTACACCAGGGAGGGCTCAGGGAGTTAGCAATGCCACGGGTGATGTCATAGGGGCAACGTTTATGCCAGGTACAAGTATTACACCAGGAGGGGACCCACACACCAGCAGCGTGTCACAGGGGGACCTTGATTTAAAGGAGGGCCCCGCAGAGTCAGACGAGGACGAGGCGTGCAGGGTTTTAAGGGAACAATTGAGGGCCGCAGTAGCCAAATGGAAAAGCAAGATGGGTAACATCCCAGGGGCAGACGCGGTCAGGGAACAATTGGGCGGGGTACAGCCGGATAAGGTGGCATCTTTTGTGCAAGGCAACACCGCCATGGGATACGCATTTGGGTCAGTAGCGGCACACTTGCCAGCTGTGACCAGGAAGGAGATAGAAAAAGGGGCTTTTATAGATATATGTTCGTTAACAGCAGCAGGGCTAGCGGATAAGGAGAAGGCCAAGCCAAAAGGGGGGACACAGGGCGATAGCTACAAAACTATTGAGCACTGGCTCAGTGGCATGTTCGCCTACACAGCGTGCTATACGGAGGCCTACCCCGAGGCATGGCTAGGCCTATCACGATACACGGATTTCGTCTACAACGCATACAAGGAGCAAGGGGGCTCAGTATGGCGTAGATATGACGAAGACTTCAGGGCGAAGGCTGCGGGCAGGAAGCCCATAGACTTCGGCACTAGGGACGTAGACCTATGGCTTAAGGCACAGTCAGCAGGCTTAGCAGAAAAGGCAGCAGCTCCGCAAAGGGTAGCCGCAGGGAGGCCTAGCACGCAGAAGCAAGACCTTAAATGTTGGGCATTTAACGACATGCGCTGCACCCGCACTCAGTGCAAATTCAAACACGCATGCAGCACATGTGGTGCTAACCACGCAGCTAAAGAATGCACCAGGCAAGGGGGTAATTACAAGAAAAAAGTACCCACAGTGCCAGGACCTAACAAAAGCAGTTAGTCCGGTCAACATTGACAGGATCCTGGCGTGGCTAGCCAGGTATCCTAAAAGGGGGAAGCCAAAATGCTGCGGGAGGGTTTCAGGGAGGGTTTTAAAATTCCAATCACGAGGGAGGTCGCACCCACGGGCAGCTCAGCAAACCTAAAGTCCATTAGGGAGCAGCCGGGTTTGGTGCGCGAGAAGATTACTAAGGAACTGGCACTGGGAAGGATGGCAGGGCCATTCCTAGCCCCGCCAGTTCCAAGGCTAATTATATCACCTTTGGGGCTGGTCCCAAAGAAGGCAGCGGGTAAGTTCAGGCTCATTCAGCACCTGTCACACCCCGAAGGGGGCTCAGTGAATGACGCGTTAAACAAGGAGGAATGTTCTGTGCAATACCAGTCGTTTGACTCCGCAGTCAAGATGATACGGGCACAGGGCAGGGGAGCACTGATGGCAAAGTTAGACATCGAGTCAGCTTTTAGGTTGCTTCCCCTGCATCCGAAGAGTTTTAGCCTTATGGGCCTAAACTTTGACGGATACTTCTTCATAGACAAATGTTTGCCTATGGGCTGTGCGATATCATGCGCCTTCTTCGAGACGTTCAGCACCTTTTTGCAGTGGTGCTGGCAGGAGCGCACAGGGTCAGGGGCGATAGCACACTACCTGGACGATTTTCTGGTGGCAGGGCCGCCAGGGTCGCCACGATGCGGGTACTTTCTGAGCGAGCTACAGGCGATGCTGGAGGATTTCAGCGTGCCTATCGCGCCAGAAAAGACAGAGGGGCCCAAAGCAGTCTTATCTTACTTGGGCATAGAGATCGATACAATCAGGCAGGAGTGCAGGCTCCCAGGGGAAAAAGTTGAAAAGCTGGGTAGGGAGGTGGGGCATTGCATCAGGGCTAAAAAGGTGACCCTGGGTCACCTGCAGTCCCTGTTGGGAAGCCTCAATTTTGCATGCAGAGTGATCCCCATGGGCAGGATATTCAAGAGGCGTTTGGAGCAAGCCACCGCTGGCGTCGCAAAGAAACACCACTTTGTGCGCATTAATAAGGAACTCAGGGAGGACCTGCAGGTATGGGCAGAATTCCTGCAGAATTTCAACGGCATGCGGGTTTGGCCCGACGAGTTTCGGCCCAACCACGCAATGCAGTTATTTACAGACGCTGCCGGGACCACAGGCTTCGGGGCATACTGGCAAGGGGAGTGGTGCGCCCAGACATGGCCGCCCGCATGGGAAGCCATAGGCCTAACTAGGAACTTGGCGGCACTAGAGTTATTCCCAATAGTGGTAGCAATTACCATTTGGGGAGAGCAGCTTGCCAATAGACAGATTCAGTTTTGGTGCGACAACCTGGGGGTTGTTTAAGCGGTGAACAGCCAGCGGGCGTCGTCCCCGCCAGTCGTCCGGCTGCTAAGACGGTTGGTAGCAGAAAGCCTGCGGTACAACATTACATTCAGGGCAAGGCATGTGCCAGGGGTTGAGAACAGGATAGCCGACGCACTGTCCAGGCAAAATTGGGAGGCATTCAGGGCAGCAGCACCCCAAGCTAGCCTAACAGGCCTAACATGCCCCTCCTGTCTCTGGCAGGTTGCCAACCCGAGCTAGAAAATCTGGTGGAGCGGTCACTGGCACCAAGAACATGGAAGGCATACAAGGCCGCCTGGGAAAGCTGGCAACAATTCCAAGCGGCGGTAAGCTGCAGGGGTCAAACGGTCCCGCAACGGATCTTGGGATTCTTAGCAAAATTAAGGAGGGAGGGGGCATCCAAGGCCAAGGCTAGCGCCTTGTTGGCGGGCATAGCTTTCTTCCAGAAACTGGAGGGCGAGAAGGACGAGACAAAGTCTTTCATGGTGCAGACAATTATGAGAGGGTGGGCAAGGGCAGAAGTTAGGAGACCCGACCCAAGGGAGCCAATCACGTTGGAAAGGTTAAGGACCCTCCTGCGCCACGTCCCCACAATATGCAGGGATCAGGGCGAAGCAAGGTTGTTGCGAGCGGCATTCGCGATGGCTTTTAGCGGGGCATTTCGCATTAGCGAACTCGTAGCGAGAGCTAAGCTCTCGGCGGGAGATGGCCTGCTGTATGGGAACGTGGCGGTAACCAGCAACGCGGTGCTGTGTAAAGTGCATAGATCCAAAACGGATCAAGAGGGTAAGGGAAACTGGGTACAGCTGTGCAGACACAGCGAGGCATTGACATGCCCGGTGGCAGCCGTGCGGGACTATTTGGAAGTCAGGCCAGAATGCGGGGAGCAATTCTTGGTACACGGCAACGGGTCACCGCTGACAAAGTACCAGTTTGCAGCAATTCTGAGGAAGTGCGTGGCGGCCAGCGGCTGGGAAGCCGGAAAGTTTAGCACGCACTCATTTAGAATCGGCGCAGCAACATCAGCTGCCGGGGCAGGCCGGGCGCCAGACGAAATTAGGGCTATAGGCAGATGGAGGTCAGATCGCTACAAGCTTTATGTTAGGCCAGTCACGAGCAATGCAACAGCAAATTAACATCGCCACCCTCCTCCCCCTTTTCCACAGGGCCCAAAGAGGCAAGGCGCATATGGATCGTGGGCCATTCCTACATACATTGGGCGGAAGTCAGGGCCGCGGTCAGACCATATGGCCGGCAGCTAGGGCTGCCAAGGGAGTTCGTCCGAATCTCCTGGTTCGGAAAAAGGGGGATGAGGTGGGGTGAGCTCAGGGAAGTGCTCTTGCGCGCGGAGAGAACTACGGGCCACCCAGAAGTGTTGGTCATACATCTGGGGGGCAATGACTTGGGCAAAATACAGTCCCTGGACTTTAAAAGAGTAATAAAGGACGACCTAACATGGGCGAAAGGGCGCTGGCCCGGATTGCGCATTATATGGTCCAGCATCATTCCCAGGCTAGCCTGGCGGGGTGCGCGCAGCGGGGCGGCAGTGGAAAGGACCAGGAAGAAAATTAACGTAGCAGTCGGGAGATGCATCGAGGCCTTAGGGGGAGTCGTCATACGACACCCGGATATAAACCAGAAGATGGCGGGTTTATACAGGGGCGATGGGGTGCACTTGTCGGAGGTCGGCATAGACCTGTTCAACAATGCACTGCAGGAGGCGCTGGAGTCATGAGCTAAGGGCATATGGCAGGGTGGGGGTTTTTCGGCCCAGGCAGGTCAGGGGGGCCTCAGTGGCGGGAAGAAGCGGTGCGCAAGGCATCGGGACAGGAGGAGCCAGCTGAGGTTCGCAGATTCACCCTCGGTCGGGCCGCACGCCAGGCTCTAGCTATCGACGGCAGGCCGTCCGGCTGCGCGCCAGGCAGGGGGTGATCCGCAGGGGCTGGCCCACGGGGGGGCGTAGCCAAGGGCCTACAGCGTAGGCAGGGGGCACGCCCCTACATCATAAATCAATGAAGGTCATTGATCGGGAGCTTGCCTTGCCCACCGTTCTCTGTCCCTACCCTGCAATATGTATTTAGAGGTCTTAATAAACTGTGGCCAATGATTCAATCCCACGTACTGTCTCTGAGCATGATTTCGGTTGGGGGGGGGTTGAGAGTGAGGTCACACGAGGGACACAGCACACAGCCCTCGCACCCTTATGCTGAGTGCGGAGCGTCTGCAGAGAAACTCCGTCTCCGTGTGTCTGCACTGCAGACTGCACTAGCTGCTTTCACAACATGTGAGAGGGGAAGGTCGGAAGGTCAGGTGCACGAAGCGCGGCATGTGACAGGGGAGGCTGGAGCTGGAGGAGCTCCTGAATCTGTCTAAGTCGAGTCCTGCCCTGTAAGTGCATTTTTTTTCCTGCCCTGCCTGTCTTAATTCTCATTCATTCTCTCTCTCTCTCTCTCTCTCTCTCTCTCTCTCTCTCTCTCTCTCTCTCTCTCTCTCTCTTCTTCAGACAGTACATATTAGTGGGAATCGCTATCCATCTCAGAACAACTCATATTTCTACTGTATTTCTTATTCCTACTGTTTGGACTGTGAGCCTGACTATATCTTACTAATCACAGTAAAGTATACTTGCAAAAAGCTTGAAAGTCATTTAGTATTGGTAATAACTATACACATAGCTGGGGTGCAGTTAACTTATAATGTTGACAGTTACCATGTTGACTCCACCATGTCGTCAGTTATGATGTCAACTTGTTTTGAAATGTCGACAGTCCTCTGCAGATCATCGCCATGTGAAATGTTGATATTCTGCATGGATTGGAGGATTAGGCTTTGGCAGTTCAGGGTTAGTGTAAAGGTGCCCATACACTTGTCCAATTTGGGCGGATTTCACCCAATTCCGATGGATTGGGCTGAGAAATCAGCCCAAATAGGATGTGTATTGTGTCTCCCTTGAGTCTGATGCACGGTCCTGTGCGCATCAGGTCTGAACCCATCCGACCTCCAACACGGCCTCCTCCTAGCAGCAGGGAGCAGGGTCGCATGTGGTACGTTGTGAAAGGACTGCATGCAATGTATCCCATGCGATTCTGCTGCGTGGGAAGGTCTTGGGTGGCTCAGGGTGGTCAGATTGGTTATACACTGCTGTAATACATCGCAGTTAGTGTATGGGCAACTTAAGGCTTCAGGAGAGGAGGGTTAGGTATTGGGGCGACGGTTAGGCAGTTCTGTATTTATAATGAGTTCAGTGTGTGTGGTCCAGGGGGGCCCACACCGCACAAGCTGCACCATTTCTTTAATACTCCAGTGAAGGGTGTGCCGGATGACTGACCGACATACGGTTTTTCAGCAAACATTACTCCAACATCAGAATTCCCACTGTTAAAACCCCAACAGACGGGCAGCGGCTATTCTCCTTTGTGGGGGTCCATGACCTCATAGAGAGAGAATAAAATAGGTGGTGAGAATATGTGTTCTCTAAAGCACCTTGATAAAGGAGCCTTGTGGCTTTGAAACTGTTGGTGGACAAAACTGCCTGCTGCCTTCATTCTGAGTGCTGCCGCATCCCCTTAAGATATATATATATATATATATCTATATCTATCTATATATATATATATATATATATATATATATATATATATATATATATATATATATATATCTATCTATCTATCTATCTATCTATCTATCTATATATATATATATATACATATCTATCTTAGAACCCAGCTGCTGGGAGGCAGGAACATGCCGTGGTCACAAACCCCCCCCCCCCCCCATGGGGGCCCCTGGAAGTTCATGTACCGGGGCCCAGGATTTCTCTTGGCAGCCCTGATTGCTATAAGTAAAGGGACACTATTTATAGGACATAAATCTTAGAAAGTGTTCTCAAATAAACTGGATACTATCTGGAAAACATTACAAAAGTAACTGGAAGTGCACCAATGTATATGGCCATGCGCATAGACTAAGAGTTGGTATTTACGTTTTGTATGGGTTATTAAGCTAAAATAACTTTAAAGTAAATTGTGTCTATATACAAAAGGGTTAATGCAGAGCCTACTATTAGTTAACTTAGTTGGTACATTACATTTCAAATGTCAAATAAATATCATCTCTCATGCGCTACCTAATGAGTCCAGATAGAGTCTGATTCCTCCAAAAACTTCACATGTAAAAGGTGGTGTTGAATCCTATAAAGGTTTCTTTCGGCGGATATATCACAAAGAGTGGAAATCAATTCCTTTTTATCCTTAAAATGCAACAATGTGGGGCAAATGACATCACAACACCCATACCAACCGTTAGATGTGACACGGGTAAATGGTATGGCATAGGATGCTGAATGTATACATTCCACACTCTGCTGACAAATAATATTTAGAACACTGTTTTAAAAGCCACATGTTTTACCAATAGGCTGTATACTTTCATATAAATATCTGAAAGTGCAAGTGCAAAATAATCCAACATGTCTAACCAATGGGAGGTACATTAAAGCATCTGATTGAGAGGGTCCGTTAGGTACAGATCCCCTGCATGTTCTCCTAGACCCGAAGAAAGCCTGCGTTCGTGGAAATGGAAGTTAAATGCCAGTTACTCCCGGAAGTGGTGATGTGTCACTTCCACCTACCGTGTCCCGTCCGGCGGCACGTATATTTTGCCTCTCATGCAATATGACCTTCTTCCCATCATGCCGTCCTCAAGGAAAGGTCACATGATGGTTTTTGACCACTGGCATCTTTAGATATCCCTGTGGCCATTTTGTTGTGGACTAATGGTAAAAATGAATGAGAAAATATATCTCTTTTCATAATATTGACCCCGGACACATCACCATACATTCGGATATAGTCAATTTATAGGATATGACTTAGACATGGACTTTTAAATAAGTTTAAATATACAAAACATATAAAAATGCATATCCATAATTAAAAAAAAATACAAAATTGATACAATTTGATAAAAATAAAACATATCTTATAAAAACCACTTTAACTCAAAATCATGGTTCAATCCAGCAGGATAAAGGATCTCAAGATCATAAATGTATCTCATTTCTCTTTTGGTTAAACGTATGTCCCTGTCCCTGTCCCTTGTTCTCCTTAACCCACACAATAGCACAAAACATTTTTATACCTTCTGTTTTGCAATGATGTTTTTCTTTAAAATGTTCCTTTTTTGTTCTGCCCATCTGATTTTTACCAGGCGCTTGGTTCTACCTATATATGCCAGGTCACAGGAACATACTACGGCACATATAACATAATTGGTGTGGCATGTGATAAAATCATTGATTTTTATGATAGTTCCATTGATAGAAAATTTTACACATTTGGTAATAGAACTTTTACACGGTTTACACATTCTACAGTCTACAGTATCCTATAATTTGACTATATCCGAATGTAAGGTGGATGTGTCCGGGGTCATTGTTATGAATAGAGATATATTTTCTCATTCATTTTTACCATTAGTCCCCAACAAAATGACCACAGGGATATCTAAAGATGCCAGTGGTCAGAAACCATCATGTGACCTTCCCTTGATGACGGCATGATGGGAAAAAGGTCATATTGCATGAGAGGCAATTTGCACATACCGCCGGGCGGGACGCGATAATCGGAAGTGACGCATCTCCACTTCCGGAAGTAACCGGCATTTAGCTTCCGGTCCACCGACGTTGGCTTTCTTCGGGTCTAGGAGCACATGCAGGGGGATCTGTACCTAATGGACCCTCTCAATCAGATGCTTTAATGTACCTCCCATTGGTAAAACATGTTGGCTTATCTTGCACTTTCAGATATTTTATGAAAGTATACCACCTATTGGTAAAACATGTGGCTTTTTTTTTGCACTAACACTTTTTTATGTTGCTACATATATATTAGATTTAAGGAGCTTTTATCTGCATTTTTTTTATAGACACACTTCTTGATAAAGGCATCACAGTATGCTGAAACGCTTCAAGTGAATACAGTGTCTAAATATTATGGGGGAAATGTACCAAAATGGATTCGTAGAAAAAAGGTGTATTCGTAGGGAGAAATACACCTTTTTTTTACGAATTTGTATTTTCGGGATTTACAATCCCAAAAATACAACAATTCGTAGTCCTAAAGATGGAACATTCGTATTTGTATTTACAAATACGAATGTCTACACCATCGATAGAATACGACAGAAATCACCATTCAAAGAATGGTGGTTCCTGATGTACTAAGCAGCCGTACTGATAATACGGCTGCTAAGTGGTGTAAAACACCCACGCAAATACGACAGGAAAATAGAACACCATTTTCATGTCGTATTTGCTTTAAGCCTGCACGGATCAGTCAGATCCGTGCAGGCTTCAGTGTAAAAAAATAGAAAAATTAAATAAATAAAAAAAAAAAACGGCGTGGGGTCCCCCCCACAGCCGAAACCAGCACCAGGCTGACAGAGCTTGGAGCCGGTAATTAAAAATCAGGGAACCCGACAAATAGGGGTTCCCCGATTTTTAACAACCAGCCCCAGGCTCCTGCTCTGGGGCTGGTTCCCAAAATACGGGGGACAAAATGACTAGGGGTCCCCCGTATTTCAAGAACCAGCCCCAGGCAAAACCAGCCAGCGGGTAATGCCACAGCCGGGGGGAGACTTTTTATGCAAGTCCCCCCGGCCAAAGCATTCATCCCTACTGACCAGTCAGCCTGGCCAGGGGCCCTGGGGGAGTGGGGACCCCCCCAATAAAGGGGTCCCCCCCCTCCAGGACTTACCTGACCAGGCTGAAGCCTGGTGCTGTCCTCGATGCCCCTGGGCGGTGGGCATCGAGCTGATGGTTTTGTGTAAAAAAATAGAATAAAAACCATTGTCTTTTACTGTGGCACTACAAGTGCCAGCAAGCCTCCCCAGCAAGCTGGGACTTGGAGAACCACAAGTCCCAGCCTGCTGGGCATTAAAGGGCCCGCTGGGTCTTGTAGTGCCACAGTAAAAAAAATAGTTAAATAAAACACACTGACACCCATTTTAAATAAAAGTTTAATACACACATTACACACATACTGATACTTACCTATCTTGATCCCGTTGGTAGGTCGCTGGCTCCGGTGTCGGCGGCTCCGTGTCGGCGGCTCCGTTGTCGGCGGCTCCGTGTCGGCGGCTCCGGGGTCATCGGCGTCCTGTCCGAAGATAATCCATGTTGGACCTGTGGAAGGAAATCCTACTCACCCAGGTCCTGCATGGATGGTCTTCGTTCTTCATCTGTCGACATCCCGGTCTTCTGACAGCTGCTGGCGACTTCCAGCAGCTGTCGGCATCTTCCGCGACGCTCCCCGGCTTTCAGAGCCGGAGAGAGAACCTTCCTGGTCGGCGTCTGGGCTCAGAATGAATTCTGGCCAATCAGGAGCCGCCTAGCCGCCTTGCGGCCAATCAGGAAAGACCTTTCCTGATTGGCCGCTAGGCGGCTAGGCGGCTCCTGATTGGCCAGAATTCATTCTGAGCCCAGACGCCGACCAGGAAGGTTCTCTCTCCGGCTCTGAAAGCCGGGGAGCGTCGCGGAAGATGCCGACAGCTGCTGGAAGTCGCCAGCAGCTGTCAGAAGACCGGGATGTCGACAGATGAAGAACGAAGACCATCCATGCAGGACCTGGGTGAGTAGGATTTCCTTCCACAGGTCCAACATGGATTATCTTCGGACAGGACGCCGATGACCCCGGAGCCGCCGACACGGAGCCGCCGACAACGGAGCCGCCGACACCGGAGCCAGCGACCTACCAACGGGATCAAGATAGGTAAGTATCAGTATGTGTGTAATGTGTGTATTAAACTTTTATTTAAAATGGGTGTCAGTGTGTTTTATTTAACTATTTTTTTTACTGTGGCACTACAAGACCCAGCGGGCCCTTTAATGCCCAGCAGGCTGGGACTTGTGGTTCTCCAAGTCCCAGCTTGCTGGGGAGGCTTGCTGGCACTTGTAGTGCCACAGTAAAAGACAATGGTTTTTATTCTATTTTTTTACACAAAACCATCAGCTCGATGCCCACCGCCCAGGGGCATCGAGGACAGCACCAGGCTTCAGCCTGGTCAGGTAAGTCCTGGAGGGGGGGGACCCCTTTATTGGGGGGGTCCCCACTCCCCCAGGGCCCCTGGCCAGGCTGACTGGTCAGTAGGGATGAATGCTTTGGCCGGGGGGACTTGCATAAAAAGTCTCCCCCCGGCTGTGGCATTACCCGCTGGCTGGTTTTGCCTGGGGCTGGTTCTTGAAATACGGGGGACCCCTAGTCATTTTGTCCCCCGTATTTTGGGAACCAGCCCCAGAGCAGGAGCCTGGGGCTGGTTGTTAAAAATCGGGGAACCCCTATTTGTCGGGTTCCCTGATTTTTAATTACCGGCTCCAGGCTCTGTCAGCCTGGTGCTGGTTATGGTTGTGGGGGGGACCCCACGCCGGTTTTTTTTTATTTATTTATTTTTCTATTTTTTTTTTACACCATGCAGCCTGCACGGATCTGACTGATCCGTGCAGACTGCTAGAAATAATTCGTATTAGCAGCCGTATATACGGCCGCTAATACGAATCATTACACCATCGGAGGGTTACAAAGCAGTCGTATCTGACTGCTTTGTAAATCCCCCTCCGGAACACGAGTTTGCATACGACTTAAACAGTCGTATGCAACCGTAGGGAAAATACGAATACGAAAAACTAGGTTTTTCATATTGGTACATTTCCCCCTATTTGTCAGCGGAGTTTATGGAACATATACATTTCAGCATCCTATGCCATACCATTTACCCGGGTCACATCTAGCAGATGCAGTAGCGCACGCAGGGGGCTTTCTGAGTATCCAGAACCCCCCAGGAGTCTAAGGGCCCTAGGCTGAAAGCTGAGGGTCCCCTCTTTCCATGGGTCCAAGAATTTAAAAAATCGGCCCTTGGGAACCGGAGATATCTGACTTCAAAGCAGTGGTCCCCATCCAAGCCTGTTAATTGCTATTCCCAGTCAGATATGTCAGGTTCTGTCTGACTTAGAGTTTTTCTGAGGATATATTGCAAAAGCTGAGACTCTCCCCCTTTGAGGGACACTAAAAGCTTGTCTCTACTGTTCCCAGAACCAGAGATATCAGCCTTTCAGCAGCTGGTTACTGCTCCAGCTCCACACACCTGGTATGTAGTTTTATATACCCGTTGGCGGATTTCTCTGCCTCCCGAACTCTGATCCCCTAGTCCCCAGTATCATTTGGTAGGTGGGATTCTCTAGTTTTTAATTCCATTAAAATCTATTTCCGGGAACTGGAGATATCTGCAGTCAAGCAAGCTGTCCTCCCACCAGAAAATTATGAATAATAAGCCCACTCCACTATACACCCCTCCTCTGCGTATTAAACATCCTCTACCACCCTGGAAGTTATGTATCAGGACCCCTTTATTCAGCCCAATGCCCCCTTCTCCCACCATCTGTGCGGTTGATATAATACCCCCTACCACCCGCGGGACATTAAAGCCTCCGCTCATAGCACCCCCCACCCCTAGGATCGGTAGGGGGCCCAATACATTGCTATGCCCAGGGGTCTACACTGCTGTATGTGTGTGTGTGTGTGTGTGTATATATATATATATATATATATATATTTTTTTTTTTATTATTATTATTATTGTTATTATTATTACTATTTATATACATTTGGTCTATCTATAATACATTAATGCCCCTTTCCCACTGCAGGTCTAAAACGGTAAATTGCCGATTTTTCAGCGCAATTTACCGTTTAAGGCTGCAGTGGGAAAGCGCCAGAGTTGAAATACCGGTTAAAGATAACGGTATTTCAACCTGTTTAAAAAGCAGAGTCCTACACGGTTAAATACCGTTTTTAAGGCCGATATTTTCCGGGCTCAGCTGCGCTGCCGCAGCGGGCTGTCCCGGAAAATCTCCAGGCATACCACTGCTATACAATAGGTGCGCGCCAGTGGTGTCCAGGTGTGCACCACTGGCGCAGCACCTCTACAGGACACCCCCGTGACCAGCTTCTGTCCACCCAGCCCCCCCCCCCTGTACCTGTGCTCCGCCCGCCAGCCAGCCCAGCCCGTCCGCCAGCCTGTCACTCATTTTACAGTGACGTCGGCGGCAGGCTCGGGTATGGTCGGCCAGGCTCGGGGGGACTCGAAGTCCTCCCGAGCCGCGAACATCCCCCAGCCTGCCGCCGACGTCACTGCTAAATGTGACAGGCGCCGCGGCTTAGGCAGGGGGGACTCGGGGAGAGAGGCAGCAAGGAAGCTCTGGTGTACTAACGCCGGAGCGGAGGCGAGGGGGGCGGGCTGCTTCTGGCTCTGTGGTGGGTTTTGCTGGGGCAGGATAAACCTGCCCGGGTAGGTTTGTCCTGCCCCAGCAAAACCCACCACTCAAGGGGTTAAACTCAAGGCAGTCCCTGTGCCTGATGAGAACTAGTAGTTTCCACTTTGCGCATGTGTCATGAGAGCAGTGCATAATAATAAGCCGCTCATTACATATGCGCATATGTAATGAACGGCTCATTATTATGCTCTGCGCTCATGACATATGCGCAAAGTGGGAACTACTAGTTCTCATCAGGCACAGGGACTGCCTGGACCCCGTATGGACCCCCGCTGCCTCCCCAATGCCCCGCATCCCCGTGCAGGTAAGTACAATGGGAGGGGAGATGGGGGCACAGGGGGTTGGGCACTCTTTACACTGGGGGGGGGGGTGTTAGGCACTTTTTACACTGGGGGGGGGGTTAGGCACTCTTTACACTTGGGGGGTAGGCACTCTTTACATTTTAAACGGTTCACTGCAATGGGAATGGTACTTAAACGGTATTTAAAACGGTAATCTGCTGCAGTGGGAATGCTAATACCATTTTAAATGCCGTTTAAAAATACCAGTACTTAAAACGAGTCTGCAGTGGGAAAGCAGCATAACTGACCCGGCATATACTGGGTCACCTAAGTGTCCATCTCCGTGCTTTGCTCCGCCTGTATGGAAACCCCCTTCTGAAAATCCTGCGTTTGCCCCTGGGAAGTACTATGGAACATGCTATAAGATCTTTGGAAACTCTGCTATCAACAATCCTGTCATCTTATCTTACCCGATAAACTGCATCACCACTAGAATACCAGTCGCTCCACCAGTGACAAATCGGTGGGGGAAAGCAGCCAGGCAAGTCAGCAGCACATACAGTACCTTGCCCCAATCACCGCTACTCCTGTCTGACTATGCCAGGGAACACGACTCTTCTGTGGAGATGATAAGCAGCATTTATGTTTTCCCGCCATATACAGTACATTAAATGTACATTTTTACTATCCATAGAATGTCTGCTAAAATGATTAATTTGCAACTGTATAAAAGAAGTAGAGTATAGCAAGCGTGCAGTTGGGAATAGGCCAAAATCTACTTTGGCCTATTCCCAAAAGTATGCTACCTTTGCAAGCTTAATTTAATATATGCTATCCTAGAAAACCCTATGACCATATACTGTACGCGGATTCAGTATTGAATCCTGGCGGTCGGGATCCCGGCGTTCAGAATCCCGACGCCGGAATCCCGACAGCCGAAATGCCGACAAGGGGGGGACGTGGATCGCCCCCCCTTGCGGGCTCGCTGCGCTCGCCACGCAGCGGGCCCGGTGCCTCGCTACGCTCGGCACGCTATTTTATTCTCCCTCCAGGGGTGTCGTGGACACCCCAGGAGGGAGAAAGTGTCGGCATTTCGGCGGTCGGGATTCCGGCGTCGGGATTCTGAACGCCGGGATCCCGACCGCCGGGATCTTAACTGCATCCCCTGTACGCAACTATGGTCAAAGCAAATGCAAGTAAACATTGAATAAATCTTTGAAAAATATATAAAAAGATTGTAATTTATTTGTCCTTTCAGATTGCCCTCCTTTACAGTTTGGGTATGGATCATTGGATAGTCATGAACTAGGTCGACATGCACGAAGGTTGACATGTCTGAAGGTCGACATGCAGGAAGGTCACCATGGGTTAGGTCGACAGGGTCATTAGGTCGATAAAAGCATTAGGTCGACATGGGGAAGGTCGACAGTAAAAATGTCGACATGGGCTGTCTCACTTTTTTGTCCCGAATGTTGACACAGTCGACATGGGCACTGAAACGTAGCACCGCTGCGCTCGCTATGCTCGGCACACTATTGTATTCTCCCACCATGCCCTAGTTGATGGTAGGGCATGAAATACTGCCTGTTGGCTCGTTGGCTCAACAAAAAAAAAACATGTCGACCTTTTGACTGTCAACTTTCCCCATGTCGACCTAATGCTTTGTTGACCTAATGAGCCGGTCGACCAGTCATGTCACCCTTCCTGCATGTCGACCTTCATTCACGTCGACATTCATGCATGTTGACCTAGAGGTGTCGACCTAATGCCTTTAGACCTAGCGACTGTAACCCTACAGTTTTTACTGTCCTAAGCGGAAGAAGACGCTGAATAAATCCAAGAAATTTATAAAAGCCATGTCGACAGTCAGCTGCACAGCTATGTGTGGCACCAGCCTTAGGAGTTGACTTGCTGCGTTAACAGAATGAGGGAGGACAGAGAATGGAATGTCTCTGTGTGGCGCACCAGAAAAGAATGAAGTAATAAAAATTAGCTTTTATTTGATATTCATTAAGAAAAGCGAAATAAAAAGACACAGAATAAAGACATGGACATGTAATTAAAACGGGATATTGCTAGCCCTACAACGTGGGACCCCGATGTCATGTGTACCTTAATTAAAGATTGTAACTTTTATGATCAGACAAGGGCGTTTGATTGCAGTTTATTATTTGTATATATGTTGGTGGATACACATCTTTAGATTTCAATTCACTGTGGATTGATTATTTATGGGCTCTGTGAGGCTGTGGCAGTAAGCAGCAAAAGAGTACAGCATGCATATGCCTGTATATGTTTATACTGGCTATTGACTTCCTCATGTTACAATTAAACCGGTAAGTATTACAGTGTATACGGCTTTTACTGTCTCCCAACCGCTGCACTGCCGCCGATAGACGGGACCTGGAGCAGACTGTGGTCTGTCTCTCAGTGGGCCTCCAGCTTGGTCGCCTCCAGCTTGTACAGTATATTGCCATGTTGTATGTTGCCATGCTGTTCTGGTCATTCTACTTACTGTATATAACCCAGGAAAAAAAACCTGATGTATGGGAGCATATGACAATCAAAAATGTCCACCCAAATGCAGGAATACAGCAAAAAATATATGCTTTGATCATCAGAATGATTTAAACAATTTGTCTTTTTTCAAGAATTTGGGAACAATTTTTTTATTGTTATTTGCTCCCATCCATTTTTGTTCCCACTAGATGGATCGGACAGATAAATCTGTACGTGTGTACGCACCTTTACATAAATGTGAAACCTGGATATCTAGGGACCACACATGTAAATTAACAGACTCATATCAAGTGGATAGAGAAGATTGGCTGGGAGCCTGAAAGAGCAAAAACCAGAGGAGGACAAATACATTACTCCCCAGCATAAATGGGACACAGACAGTGCATACAGTGCAACTTATCTTATCATTAGCTGCACACAGTATGACTATGCACTGCACATTTTTAAACACAACGTCAGGACAGGTGATATTCCATAACCCTGCTAATAAATACTGGGATCTTTAGTATGTGGTTACTTCCTATTTTATCTTGTGTAATCCTGTCAGATTGTGTACTCTCTGTTGTATTTAATACAGAGGTTGTTCTATTTATCCTATACCTCTTTCCTTTGAGTTCCAACTCTAACATTCCAGTATCCTCACACCCCATTATAGCACAGAAAAAACATAGGCATATGAATTTACAGTGTTGATTGTAATTGTTGATTGCACACATTGTAATCATTTAATGAAGTCCTCTAAATTGGTGCACTACTACTTTTAAAGGTGTATTTTCTAAAATGTGTGTTTTAAAATGTACCCATAGCAACCAATCAGATCAGGGGCGTAACTAGATATTCTTAGGCCCCATTGCAACAGTTTGTAAGCCCCCACCCCCTATTTAGCAACTGACTGTGATAAATGTATGTAAAACATATTACTTATACAGTAAAGATGGGCCCCCTTCAGCTCTGGGCCCCATAGCAGCTGCACCCCTTGCACCTTTGATAGTTACGCCCTTGAACCAGATCCTGGCTACTATTTCTAGAAGGTGACAAATAAATGATTGGTTGAGCAACATCTCCACATTTGGAAACCCTCACTTTAGTGTGCAGAAATGAAATAGCATTAATATTCTGTCAGGATAAGTTATAAGTGTAGGAGGCTACTATTTGAAATAATTGTATCCTGTTCATAAAAAAGTAGTATATAGGGGGCGTGGCCTGGCGAGCTATCTGACCAGACGTGCCTAGATAGAGCTCCCTGATCGGCCTGCCAAAAACGTCCTTTTCCCCAAAAATTATCCACTCCCTATACCTCTCCTTGCTTTATCCTTGCCCCCCCTGTGCCCCGACTGCCGCTGACCTTTGCCGCGGAGCCGGGGAGCACTTCTCAGTGCTCCTGCGGGTTGCGGCCTGGTCGCGAGGCCGGAGCCGGGGCCTCAATTTCTCCAGAGAGGCGGAGCACCGTACGTCGGAGGAATCGCGGGACGGGACTCCTGCCGCAGCCGCATCCCGGTTGTTTCACCCCGCAAGCGCCTTTCTCCACACGAGCTCCAAAGGCATCGGAGCGGCACCCGCCGCACAACAGAACTACAAGCGGCGCCGGAGCGGGACGGAGGGCGGCGAGATCACCCGCCAAACAGCTGCTGCCTCCTGAAGGGGGACGCCGGGCACTCACACCAGCAGGTACTCTCCCGGGCAGACTCCCCAGCTGGGAAAAAGCGGGAGCCTACCGCCATTATACCACCGCCGACATCTTATGCAGGGTACTCCCCGGAGACCTGCTCCTCCAGGCCCAAGCTCCACAACCCTATTAACCCCCTGCATCTTCCGGGGTTGACACCCTGCCACAACCTGCCCACTCCTGGGGTCACCACAAACCCTGTGTGGGCGAAGAAATTCAGCACCCGAACCCCCTGCCAATCCTAGCACAGACCCAGGTCTCCCCCCAGCTGCACTGAGCCTGAAATATAAGGCAGTGACCAGAGGGAAACTCAGCCCTTGTCATTAACACCAGGGCAGTAAAACGACAGCTCACCCACCAGGGACAAGGCCAGTGTGCATTAAAATTTGGGAGCTCCCCTTCCACCACTTCCTACCTGGAAAACAACACTCCCTTGCCTTTGCTCTGCCTTGCTGCTGGACAGCATTAACCCAACCTAGCTGGATAAGCCCAGCTCATCCCAGAATCTGTAAGGCTGGATACTATCCTCCCCAGCTGCTCACACCCCCCTACTCTACAGACCTCAGAGTGAGCGCCCTGAGAGACTTCCAAACCACTGCACAGCGGCAGCCTCAGATGTGAGAAACCCAACTACCTGCTGCCACTCACTCACACTAACAAGCCCGAGGTTAATATGACCCAGCGTTACCGTTAACCTACCTCCCCCACCGGTACCACTTTCTCAGAGGCTAACTTATCCGTCAAGAGTGCTCCCTCTCCTTATCATGCCCCCCAAGAGGGTTAAAAACGTGGTCCCCTCCAAAATCCCCCTTCCTCCCAAGACATCTCCCACCCTCTCTACGGTCCAGCATAGCCCCCCCACCCAAGCCCCCCACTCCCGGGATGCGCCGAGCGAGACAACAACAACATCAGGGCTAACTGGCATAGATATGGACTCAGATGCTCCTGTGACTATGAGGTCCCTATGCCAGGTCTTTTCTGCATTCCAAGCAGAGATGACCAAGGACCTGAAGTCGACTATCCGCGAGGTCAAGACTGAACTAGTAGCCATAGGAGACAGAACCGACCACCTGGAGCGTAGAATGGATGAGATTGTAGCGTCACACAATGACCTGATAACCTCCTATGATTGCCAGCAAAGAGATATCGACCAACTTAAATCCAAGATGGCGGACCTGGAGGACAGGTCCAGACGCAATAACATAAAAATCAGAGGCATCCCCGACTCGGTAGCTAACGCTGAACTAGAAGACTACGCCATTGTTCTGTTCCGCAAACTACTCCCCTCAGCAGACCCCAAAGACCTCCTGATAGACCGTATACATCGCCTTCCGAGACCCAAGACAGTCTCTCCTGACCTGCCGAGAGATACGCTCCTTCGAGTGCACTTCTTCACCGTCAAAGAGCGCATCCTGAAGGCGGCTCGTGAGTCCAAGAATTCGGATACTCTTGGCGGCCTACAGATTTTTCAGGACTTTTCCCCTGCCACTATAGCCAACAGAAGAGCTTTTGCCCCCATCACCGCAGCACTCCGAAACCACGAAATCCGGTACCGGTGGGGATTCCCGGTCAAACTCATCGTGTACTATGAGGACTCCACCTATGTCATCTCCTCTTTGGACGCTGGGGTTAAACTTCTGATGGACTGGGATATCTCGGTTACCAGTTCTCAGGAGTCAAGACGCCCACAAGCCCTACATCAGGACTGGTCCGCTACCTGAGAATCCTTCATGGGCCTAGAAGATTGTATTACCCTGTTCGCGAACCTGTTGCCCAGGCTCCTGAGCTCTCCTCCACCGGGACGAGAGCATCATGTTAAGTATCATCTTTCACTGTTTCCTTTTTTTTTGTTATATGCAGGATGCTGGACAACTGGGACTTTATACTAAAATAATGGTTCTCTCTAGCAATATGCTAGGTTTAGTTCTCACACTCAGCTGTGTTTCCTAAGTTACTATGTTTATTTACCTCGTTATAGTTCCATAGATGTTTATATGTGAGTGGCGGCTCCCCGTTGTGCGAGCCAGGCCACCACCCCGACATTGCACATACTACTGCAAGACCCCTCCCCCCGCCCCTGCAGTAGTCATGCAGGTCCAATATTCCGGACCTTTTTGTTTTACCCCTCCCTGTTCTTTTCCCTCTCACCCCCCCCCTACCTACTACATGCCTACATCCCACCCTCCGGGCTCTTCACGGACAATTCGGACGCTAACCACTGGGGCAAGGCCCCTCCCCTAATGAGCCATAGGTTCCTACCGCAACCCCCCTACATATACAATGCCTAATTTCCTGTCTATGAATGTAAAAGGGCTGAACTCCCCTAACAAAAGACGAATGGCCCTGTCCTACTTTCATAAACAAAAGGCCGATGTGGTGGCTGTTCAGGAGACGCACTTCAGCTCCTCCAACCCCCCAGTATTCAGAGACGCAAACTACCCTACAGCCTACTACGCTAATGGCCCCACTAAACGCAATGGAGTTGCCATACTATTTGGCAAACATACCACTTTTGTATTACAGTCACAGACTCAGGACAAGAGTGGTAGATATATTATACTGACTGGCCTACTAGACGATACACTGACCACCATCGTATGCCTATATGCACCAAACTATAATCAAATCCCCTTTCTCCGCAAACTATTTCTCCTAATACAAAAATCCGCAAAGGGCCCTGTGATTCTTCTGGGTGACTTTAACCTAGCCCTTGACCCAAAACTAGATAAATCACGTGTACCCTCTACTCCTTCCTCGCAGTCATCAGGCCCGTCCCTAGCTTTTCGCAACCTCCTTTTGGAGTTTGACCTCTATGATATATGGAGAACTAACTACCCCTCCGGCCGCGAATACACCTTCTACTCCCCAGTCCACAACTCATATTCCAGGATAGATTTTATACTATGCGACAAATGGACCCTACAACACACAAATGATGTGGACATTTTGCCCATCACATGGTCAGATCATGCCCCGGTCACATGGTCTTGGAACAATCACTCCCCCAAAAGCCCCTCGAGACCTTGGAGGCTTTTCCCCCATCTACTTAAAGACCCCACCTCTAGATCCACTATACTAACTTCCATAAACGCTTACCTCGCTACCAACTCCCCTCAAGACACCTCCATCACAAACCACTGGTGCGCTTTAAAGGCAGTCACCAGGGGAGCCGCAATCCAAGCAGGCGCCTTCCTCAAACGAAGGTCTGCTAAGTCCCAATTAGAACTAGAAGCCAGACTAGGTGTCCTCGAAACACAGAATAAAACCACCCCATCCAGAGCCCTCAAAAAAGAGATATCGGGTATACGCAGCCAGATCCAGAAACTCCTTCTTGCCCGCACCCAACTAGCACTGAATAGAATGCGACACAAATTTTATTTGTTTAGTAACAGATCAGGCAGAATGTTAGCTCGAAAACTGAGAGCCCAACAAGCCAGAAACAAAATTAAGCACATTATAACTCCCTCCAAAACCAAGGTCATTAACCCTAAAGATATAGCGAACCAATTCGCCCAATACTATTCCAAATTATACAACTTGTCCTCCGACCCCTCTACCCCCCAGCCCTCTCCAGACTCGATATCTGCATTTCTCGACAAGGTACAATTCCCATCCCTCACCCCAGAACAATTAGCAGCCCTCAATGCTCCCTGGTCACAACTGGAAATACAAACAGCTATCAAATCCCTACCTCGCAACAAAGCCCCAGGTCCGGACGGATTTATATCTGATTTCTACATCACATTTAAAGACTTAGTAGCCCCATTACTGACGGACCTCTTTAATGAACTATCTACACTGGGGTCTGCCCCACCAGAACTACTCGAAGCCCGCATAGTGACTATCCCCAAGCCGGGGAAAGACCCATCCCTATGCCAAAATTACCGCCCCATAGCGTTGCTAAATTGTGACATTAAATTGTTTGCCAAAGTGATGGCCCTGCGTATCAACCAGGTATTGCCGTTGCTGGTGCACCCTGACCAGACCGGGTTTGTCCCGGGAAGACAGGCCTCCGACAACACCAGACGGGTGTTCGATCTTATCGACTCCCTATCTGGTGAGCAGGACCTCCTCTTACTATCTTTAGACGCAGAAAAAGCGTTCGACAGACTGAACTGGCGCTACATGCAGGAGGTACTCTGTCGACTTGGCTTCAGAGATCGCATCCTCACGTCTATAATGACACTCTACAGCTCCCCTTCGGCCCGGGTGCTCAGCAACGGCTTCCTCTCAGATACCTTCAATATCACTAATGGTACTAGGCAGGGCTGCCCTCTTTCACCGCTTATCTTTGTTCTATCAATCGAACCTCTAGCCATTACCATACGCAATGATAACAGGATAGGCGGTTTAAAGATTGGCCAGAGCCAACATAAACTGAGTCTATTTGCGGATGATGTTCTGCTTTTCATAACCAACCCTATTACAACTCTCCCTTACCTCCATAATATTTTAGATGCATATAGTTTGGCCTCCTATTACAAATTAAATACTTCCAAAACAGACGCACTCCCAATCAACCTCGCCCCTTCCATCCCCCACCTAAAGTCACTATATCAATACAACTGGCAAAAAGAATCAATAAAATATCTCGGGATTAATATCCCCGCCACCACATCTAAGGTCTTTGACATTAACCTTACCCCCCTGCTTTCTGCCCTAACTGCCCTATCCAACTCCTGGACTGCATACGATATTTCCTGGATGGGCCGTATGGCTGCTTTTAAGATGTCCCTCCTCCCAAAATTGATGTATCTGTTCCGAACTATCCCCTACGACTTCCCTCAGAAGCCCCTCCGGCTAGGCTCATCTATTCTAACAAAATATGTGTGGGCCTCCAAGCCCCCAAAAATCGCTCGCGCCAAAATGTGCTTACCCAGAGCATTCGGAGGACTAGACCTCCCGGATTTGTTCTTATATCAGTGGGCATCCCTCCTGGCCCCAATCAAAAACTACTCCACATCTGACTCCCCCACGAGCTGGGTTGCTATCGAGCAATCTCTCTCCCCTCGCATACCCTTGGCCGACCTATTTAGAATACCGCGGCATCTTAGACCGACCCAGCCTCAACTTCTCCCATCCACCAAAGCAGCCCTACGAGCCTGGGACCAATTACTAGCCACTTTAACTACCACGACTAACAACTTGCCCAATATCTCCATAACGACAGTAGCTAAACTCATCCCAAACCTAAATTTAAACTCCTGGAAAGCTCGGGGCATTACCACCCTAAGCGACATCATGGACTCACACTCCCTCCAATCCTTCGCTTCCCTACAGTATAGTTTCCAGATCCCCGCTTCGGAATACCTACATTACACACAAATTGCTCACTGGTGGAGAATCAACATAGCGACCCTACCTCCACCACAGCCCTCTCTCCAAACTATCTTCTCCAGACCTTTTTCAGCCCACACTAAACGTGACATCTCTTTCTGGTATAAGACCCTAATAACCCCCTCTGTTTTCTCGAAAACATCTGCGCACACGAAATGGGAGGCTGACCTAGGTAGAACGTTTACCCCCGCACAATGGCGCCAAATCTTTATCACCTCTTATGATATGTCCAACTGCTTGAACCACACAGAGATGCATATCAAGCTCATAAATAGAATCTACATGACTCCTGAGCGTCTGCACACATTCTGGCCATCATCCTCCAACAAATGTTGGAGGCTGTGTGGTCAAGTGGGGGACATATTCCATATCTTCTGGTCCTGCCCCCTAATACTTAAATATTGGACAGAAGTATTTGATCTAATCTCCTCGGTACTCAAGATCAAAGTCATCCCAGACCCAGCCCTGGCCCTGCTCCATGTCTACCCCCAAGAGATCCCCCCCGTGAAGAGACCAGTCATGGGCCACATACTAATAGCTGCAAGGGCCAACCTAGCTCAGCAGTGGAAACAGCCCACCCCCCCATCCTTATTACAGGTCATTATGAAGATGAACCACCATTTCTTGATGGAGACTGGCCCGACCTTTCCCACCACTCCACCCTTGCCTTCCTCCCACCGCTGGCTACTATGGCATACATATGTATCTGAGGGTGAGGGAGCCCGGTTCTTCCCCTGCACGTCCGCATCAGACCCCCGCCAGTTCAGTCTAAACGAGAACGCGGAGGCCGATGGAGCTGTTGACGCTTCAACCCTTCCCCCATGCATGTAATAACTGTATTGAGTTTGGTAATGCTGGTTCAGCCACTCTGCTGCTTTGTTACTATAAGATTATATTAGATCTTACCTCTTTTATTTTATCCCTTTTACATTGTATTGTTCGCTCTGCGTAGCGAATTGTCCGATTTATTATTATGTGCCCTATTCTCCCCCCCCCCCCCCTGACAATGCTTCCCTTTTTTTCCTTTTGTACCCCATATACTGATTATACTTTAATAAAAATTTATTGATGTTAAAAAAAAAAAAAAAAGTAGTATATAGGAAAAACGGTACTCTTTACCTAGAACGGCGCCCGCGATTAGCATCGCGGGCGTCGGGGGTAAAAAATCGCGGGCACATAAAAAACGGGTGCGACGCGATGCCTGCGATTTTCCCATAGGGATCAATGTTAAAACTGTGATTGGACGCGATTTTACAGTTAAATGCCTCAATGCCCGCGATTTGGCCATAGGAAACAATGTTAAATGGGCCACAGAGCCCTAATAGTGCCCTTGAACTGTGAAATGGCCCCCACAATTGTTAACGCCACCCCACGATCAACGTCAACCCGAAGCGTGGCGAGCGCAGCGAGCCCGCGAGGGGCGGCGGTACGCGTCCTCCGACCTTTTCATACCCCCACTATCCACTTCGGCGTGGAGTTGAGAATAGAATAGTGTGGCGAGCGCAGCGAGCCACCGAGCCCGAAGCGTGGCGAGTGCAGCGAGCCCCGCGAGGGGACGCGGATACCTTCACAGGTAAACGCGTCCCTTCGCGGGCTTCACAGGTGTCCGCGTCGCCATGGACACCTGGGAAGCCCGCGAGGGGACGCGTATAACTGTGAAGGTATCCGCGTCCGCTCGCCACGCTTCGGGCTCGGTGGCTCGCTACGCTCGCCACACTATTCTATTCTAAACTCCACGCCGACGTGGATAGTGGGGGTATGAAAAGGTCGGAGGACGCGTACCGCCGCCCCTCGCGGGCTCGCTGCGCTCGCCACGCTTCGGGTTGACGTTGATCGTGGGGTGGCGTTAACAATTATGGGGGCCATTTCACACTTGACAGTGACTATTTGGGCTCTGTGGCCCATTTAACATTGTTTCCTATGTAAAAATCGCGGGCATTGAGGCATTGAACACTAAAATCGCGTCCAATCTCACTTTTAACATTGATCCCTATGGGAAATCGCGGGCATCGCATCGCACCCATTTTTTAGTGCATTCGATGGTCGCGATGGTCGCGATGGGTGCCGTTCTAGGTAAAGAGTACCGGAAAAACAACTGCAACAATTTGAAAGCAAAGCTGTTGCCCAGCATTTTGGAAGACAGAAACGATAACGTTGAACATGTAAAATATAAATGTATATTAATAGACACTGATGGGTTAAAACTGGCATGTCCAAACTATGGCCCTCCAGCTGTTGTGAAACTACAAGTCCCATCATGCCTTGCCACAGTTTTGCTATTAGGGAATGCTAATACTATTGCAATGCATGCTGGGATGTGTAGTTTTGGAGGGCCATCGTTTGAACATGCCTGGGTTAAAAGCTCTTTATTTATTTTTTTAAAATATTGCTCAGGAGGGGACGATTTGTCAAATCATGAAGGGTCAGATGTACTAAGCTTCAAAAGGCTTAAATAGAGAGTGATAATCTACCAGCCTTTCAGCTTCTTATGTCATATAGTATTTCAAACCTGAGCAGCTGATTGGCTGGTGGTTTATTACTCTCCATCTGGCCCGAAGAGAGCTAAAGTACCATTTAATCAGCTTCCAACTGTCTTTTTTCAAACAGGGCCTGTGGCAGTTAGAAGCTGATTGTTTCGTACTTTATCTCTCCCAACGTTTGATACCTTTCCACCATTAGTTTTTTATTCAGTAAAGTCAAAACTGTTTCCAATGGGCATGGAAAAATATCATAGTGTATTATTGTGCTTAGCTTCCCTGTAGAATAGGATTACTTACTTGCACCAATATGCATAATAAACCATGATCCATGGACTAGTCCCACTTCTAAACATGATGAATATAAAATAATTACAGTACTTCTAATGCCAACAGAGCTTCCACATTCCCTAAATGTATGCTTTTTTATTTTACCAATAAAATAATAAGTTCAATATGCTCTCCGCAGGGAGGGGGACACTTCCCAACCTCATGTGTGTATCAAGGCATAGCCCACTGTGCCTAATGCTAAACACCGCTGTCGGCGTAGCAACAAATTATCTCTGGTACTGTCATTGAATTCAGAAGTTAGAAACGATGATGTTATTATTGTCACAGCAAAGAACAGAAGTTTAGGAGAATAACAATAAACAGAAAGAAATGAAAAATAGCTCATTTCTCAGCTATAAGTAATTGATCTTTTTGTATTCAGACAGATATCAGATTAAATTATACAGTACTTGGCAGAAGATCCAGAATAAAAAAAAAACTAAAAAAAAAAACTGGCAATGTTCTATGTTCTATTACTGTCTTAAACTACTGGATTCACTTTTTATTTTGTTTTAAAACTTTTGCTGTCACATGACCTCCCAAGTGACATTGCAATCTGTTTTACAAAGTACCAGCCAACCCCAATATTTATAACGTTCAGCCATACGCAGAGCCATACCGTAACTATATTTTGGTATTCGTGATATAGTCATTAGTTTGACATGAAATAGTTCGGTATTTGTGTATTTTGGCGGCGCCCATCGCATCAAATACCATAACGCATACGATGGTATGCGATGCGACACGATATCGTTCGATAGTGCACGATGGCATACAATTTTCAAATTGTATGCCATTGTACATGGCATACAATGCCATACGATGCGATGCGATTAAACATTGTATAAGCACCCTAATGGGTGCTAACAATGTTAAATGCACTCCCACGCCACCCCCCCACTATAAACGTGAACCCGAAGTGTGGCGAGCGCAGCGAGCCCGCGAGGGGCGGCGGTACGCGTCCTACGACCTTTTCATACCCCCACTATCCACGTCGGCGTGGAGTTGAGAATAGAATAGTGTGGCGAGCGCAGCGAGCCACCGAGCCCGAAGTGTGGCGAGCCCAGCGAGCCCTGCGAGGGGACGCGGATACCTGTGAAGCCCGCGAAGGGACGCGTTTACCTGTGAAGGTATCCGCGTCCGCGCGCCACGCTTCGGACTCGGTGGCTCGCTGCGCTCGCCACACTATTCTATTCTCAACTCCACGCCGACGTGGATAGTGGGGGTATGAAAAGGTCGTAGGACGCGTACCGCCGCCCCTCGCGGGCTCGCTGCGCTCGCCACGCTTCGGGTTCACGTTTATAGTGGGGGGTAGCGTGGGGGTGCATTTAACATTTTTAGCACCCATTAGGGTGCTCAAAAGCACCCTTTAGGGTGCTTATACGATTTTTAATCATATAGGGGGTCAAAATCGCGTCGCATCGCATCGCATGCCATCGGGTACATGGCATGCGATGCGATACGTTCATCGTACGATGTACATCGGGGGCGCCGCTATAATACACAAGTACCATTAGTTCAACCCCTGATGGTTGACAGGGCTAAGGTTGACACCTGAAATAGGTTGACAAGGTTGGAAAGTTGACACAAGCATTTAGTTCGACAATGGGAAGGTCGACAGTCAAAAGGTCTACTTGAGTATTTCCTAACCTACCATCCACTACAGCATGCTGGGAGAATAAAATAGTGTGCCCGAAGCATGACAAGCGCAGCGAGCCATGCACGGGGATGCAGTACACCTAGCCCAAGCAAGTCCAAACTGTGGCACTGCAGCTGTTGTGAAACTACACATCCCAGCATGCCTTGCCATGGTTTTAGCATTCCCTAATAGCAAAACTGCAGCAAGGCATGATGGGACTTGAAGTTTCCCAACAGCTGGAGAGCCATAGTTTGGACATGCCTGACTTAGACGATGCCCATGTCGACTATGTCGACATTAGGGACAAAAAAACATGAAAACCTTACTATTGTTGACATAATGCTTGTGTCAGCCTTGCAACCCTGTCGAACTCAGCCATGATGACCTATTTCCGGTGTCGACCTAATCCCTGTCGACCTTCAGTGGTCAACCTAAAGCATGTCGACCCTGGTATTCTGCATGAGAAAAACATTGGTACCATCTCCATCCATATTTAGATTAATAAAGAGGAGGTAGTTGCAAGTTAGATTGATTAAGACAGCACATTGGCAGGTGATGCAGAAATATACCCCTGGCCTTGCTGTGCCATGAGTGGTGGCATATGTCTCTTCACCCTTGTTATGACTTTGGCCATACATTATAATAGGGTACAGTAATTATACCATACCTCCCAACTATCCTGCTTTCCGCAGGAATGTCCCTTTTGGGGACGTTCCTGTGTCCCGTCTGGGGCCGGCAGTGTCCCGCGGCTGGGGGGCAGTTGGAAGTCCCCCTTGTCATTCGGTGAATAGATGCTTCTCGCAGCAGCTTACAGAGCCACTGATCAGGACCCCACAGCAGCAAAAATGGGGCGTGGCCTCACAGGAATGATGCAATTTGCAGGCCATGCCACCTTGCCGCTAAGCAGCTGTCCCACTTTCCTTGTCTATAAAGTTGGGAGGTACAATTATATACTAACCTGAAGGCTACTCAGATGCCGTATGACACCGCAGATCACAGAAGCTGGTAGGATGCATCTATTTGCACCAGACAATTCCTGCTGCATATTATCAGTACAGTATCATTGTACAAACATGGATCAGTCCCTTAGTTATTACGTAAGTTATTAACTTTAGAATGCTAAAGTATATGAGGCGCTCTCCTATTGTATAACATATTAAATATCTCATTATTACTAATTTTTTTATTATAACTGTACATTACTTGTGTGCCCAACACAAATAATATTAGCGGATTATTGATTCAGTTGTTATCCCTTAAACATTAGATTTATAATTTGTATGACAGGAATTGGTTTGTTTTGGATCCAGCAAATGTTTGAGCATTTAGCAGGTGTCAAAATGATCTGCACAAGTTTACATTAGTAGAAGGAATGTTAAATATAAACATTCACAGGAATAATGATCTTGACAGTAATGGAACGTTTTGCTGTTGGCATTAATGTTCTGTACAGAATGAGTAGATGTTTCATTATAATACATAATTCAATCAAGGTTATTTAATGTTATCATCAAGCGGGAGCTACAAATACATTGGATACTGTATTTAATCACATGCATTGTAAAAAAATTCACTTCCCCACTCTACCTGTGGCTTCTTTATAGTTATACACCCGATCTAAATGATTGCAAAAATTATTTATTTTCTCAGAAATAAAAGTATTACACATATTCATAAATAAATTGTTCCTCTTATACATATAGGGATTATTGGTGATTGAAATATTTTGCTAATAGAAGTACGCATTAAATATTTCCACTCCTACCTCACCAATGAAATATAGTACAGCGGAATGAACTGAATGCTGTTCGCCTAACTCTAATTAGTGCTTACAATTACACAAACTTTTGGTTTTTCGTATTTTGGGTCTATATCTCTGTTCCAAAACATCACCATTTTTGTGTTTGTGTTTTGGATCTGGAATTTTTTTTTTTTTAAACTGAAACTAAAACTAAACTAAAATAGCTGAATTTTTTTTTTTTGCTCCTATGCTATTATTAACCTCAATAGCATTAATTACCCCTCATTTCCAGTCTATCCTGAAAATCTCACACCTCACAATGTTGGTTTTAGGCCAAAAGGTTGCACCATGGTAGAGTAGCTCGATGACTATGTTTAGTGACACAAGTGGTTAGCACAAGCACATCTAGGAGTGGCACTGGAGCGGCAGACTTCTATGGTCTGACGTTGGAGACGTCCTTCTTCCACCTGTGTTCCAGCCGGCGTTCCCCTCTGGTCTTGTACGAGTGGTGCGGTGTCTTGGTCTGAGGTCTCTGCGGCTGAAGCTGAGCAGCAGTGATCCCCCACAGGAGTATCCGGGCTGTGATGGTGTTATGACTGTGTAAGCAGTCCAGATTTACAAAAAGCAGGACAAGGGAAGACTTTCATTAAGTCCACAGGGTTGCACAGTGTTCAGTCTGTGAATCCATTTTGCTTTACATCTCAGGAGGGCTCTGCCCCTGTCGCCACCACGGATGTTCTCAGGGATGTGGTCGATCATCTTGTATTTCAGGCTAGGAAGGCTGTGTTGGAAGGTTCGCCAGTATCTGGCCACCGGTTGGTCAGAGCCCTTGGGGCCCAGAGCGGCTCTAATACTGGATTTGTGGAGGGCCATCCTCTCTTTAAATTGTCTAATGGTTTTACCCACATACATGGAGCCACAGGGGCATTTGATGTAATACACCACGTAGCGGCTTGAGCAGGTTAGAGGGTGTTTGATGGGAATATTCTTCCCCTTATGGGGGTGGAAGAAGTGGTCCCCAATCTCCAGACCACCACAGGTCACGCATTTAAGGCAGCGGAAATTGCCATCCTTCCTTTTGAGAAAGGTCGGCTGGCTATCTGCTTTAAGCTTAGAAATGTCGTTATGCACCACCAGGTCTTTTATGTTCCTGCTACGTTTGTAGGCAGGCATGAGAGTGCTATTTTTCAGGGCCGGTGCCTCCGGGTTACAGGCGATGAGGGGCCAGATTCTTCTGGCTGCCTTAACCAGTTCAGTGCTGGATGTAGAAAAGCATTGGGTCCACACAATGCGGTTATCCAGAGTGGGGGTGGTCTTGGGGATGAGCAGCGAGTCTCTGTTCATCTTAAGGACTTTATCCATGGTGCGTCTAAGCAACTTGATAGGATATCCTCTGGCCGCATACTTCATGGCCATATCCTTAATCTCTGTAGCTGCGTCGCTGGTTTTGGAGCAGATCCTACGAGCCCTGAGGAACTGCGAATAGGGCAGTGACCACTTGGTAGCTGAGGGGTGAAAGCTGCTTCCCAGAAGCGATGTATTTCTGTCTGTGACTTTATGGTGTACAGTGGTGATGAGTTGTAAGTCATCCGTTTGTTCAATGTGGACATCCAAAAAGTCAATGCTGTTGAAACTGCAGTTATAGGTGAATTTGATGTCACTGTCAGCTTTATTGATGCGGTCCATCATGGAAATGAAGCTGGTTTCTGTGTCATCCCACAGCAGGATAATGTCATCAATGTACCGGTAATAGAATTTAATTCTTGCTGAGTCGGCAGGTTCCGTGAAGAATAGATCGTTTTCTGTCTCGAACATAAAGATATTTGCCAGGCTGGGGGCCACACAAGACCCCATCGCCACCCCCGAGTGCTGCAGATAGAATTTGTTGTCAAAAATTAAATAATTGTTCATCAGGGCCAAATCAAGAAGGGCTGTAAAGAAGGTGCAGTCAGGGCCTGAGTAGATGCCACTGTTTTGTACCGCACGTCTCACGGCTTCCAAACCCCTGGCATGGGGAATGCTGGTGTACAAAGACACTACATCAATGGTACATAACAAATGTTTTTTGTTGGTGGAAGAGAAGTCCCGCAAGTGTAGCAGAAGGGCAGTGGTGTCTTTGAAATATGTCCGTTGGTTCTGCACAATGGGCTGCAGAAACAGATCTAGAAATTGTGCCACAGTGTAATACAAAGAGTCACGGGCAGCAATGATGGGTCTGCCCGGAGGGTTTACTGGATCCTTGTGGATTTTAGGCAGTGAATATAGGATGGGAGTTTTTGGAAAGTCAGTGGTTAAGACAGATCTTATGGATTCCGGGATGAAGTTAGATAGCACTGCATCATTGAGGAAGCTGTCCAAAGCCTTTTTGAATGAGCTGGTGGGATCCCCAGGAAGCCTGCGATACGTTCTCTCGTCAGCCAGTTGGCTGTATAAGTCATCCTTGTAGGCTTTCAGGTCCTGTACCACTATGGCACCCCCTTTGTCCGCAGATCTGATGATCACATCAGTGCGGGTACTCAGGGATTACAGTGCGAGTTTTTCATCCATGCTGAGGTTGGAAGGTGTAGTGGATTTATTAGAATGCACTGTGGCGATTTGTTGATCCATGTGCTGTAAAAAGCTTTTAATGCCCAAATTGGCAGATGTGAGGTCGAAGGTGCTGGGTTTGTGCAGGGAAGGCAAAGTCGTCTGGGGAGAGGGTTGACAGCCAAAGTGTTCCTTCAGGCGGAGTCTGCGTCCCAGTTTGTACATGTCCACTCTGTCCTCAAATAGGTCTGGGGAGTGTGTCGGGACAAATGAAAGACCTTTGTTAAGGACTGAAATTTCAGAGTCAGTTAAGGAACATTTGGAGAGGTTTTTTTTTTTTTTTTTGCATGCCGCACGTTTATATTTCACACACACTTCTGTTTGGACACACACACTCTGTGATAGACACCCGCTCCCTTGCCTCACACTGCTTGTCACCCGCACGCGCTGAACAGTATACTTTTCCGTTGCTATGTCGTTTCAGTCCGTGCCGCTTGTACACTGTGCTAACGTATTTATTTATGCTGTTTATCCTGATGTCTCCACAGCTCCGACTGCAGCTGTCATCTGTGAGCACCCCAGCGGTCCCCTAGCTCGCTCCGTTCCTTCCCTCACTACACGCGACGGTGTTCCCTGCTTGGACGGAGACACCGTACACAGCGTCCTTGGTTTCCATGGACACCAGCCCTGATTTCCACAACCACGCCCCCCGGTGACCCCGATTCCCCGACTGCGGGGTTGGGATGACGTCATCTACTACTCGCCGGGTGCCGTGCAGGTGATGGCTGCACGAGGTGCTCCTGCCCCCACACTTCCCTATAAATGTGAGTATGTATTCTTTCACCTGTTATGTCTTGATAAAGGGTTTCATTTCCCGAAACGTTGACACACAGACCGACTTTTGTCTCTTTGACTGTTTGATCTGCCGCCGTGCAGTTTCTATTTAAAACCTCCAGAGTGCCGTCTACCTATCCTGGTTATATCTTTCCCCTGCCGTGGGGACAGAAAGGCACCGGAGTCGTTGTGTTCTGTTTGAGAGTGCCTGGATTCCCTTCTGTGTTATATATATATATATATATATATATATATATATATATATATATATATATACACACACACACACACACATGCATACATACATACATATACAACACACACACACTATAAGGTATATATATATATATATATATATATATATATATAAAATATACACTGGGAGCAGCACAGTCGGCTAAATCCAATACTGTTAGAAAGGTGCATGTCCAAAGACCCACAGCGGGATCCCAAATATAGAAGCACACAATATAAAAATGTTATGTATGTAATGGTCTCCTGTAATCTGATGAAGGAGGCATTAAAATGCCTTGAAACATTATTATCCCTATCCCTCTATCCTGTGGTGTACTGAGTATTTATTTGGAGTGCTGCCGACAGTGTGCTAATATATATATATATATATATATATATATATATATATATATATATATATTCATTTTATTCATTTCATGATGTATTTATACATTTTGTATATTCAGATACACAGTGACTCCTTCAGTGACACCCAAGTGCTGTGTATTGTATTTGGATGTTCATTTATATTTACTGGTAGCCTTGTATCCGCTCTCATTCAGCAGCTATAGTAGCGCTATTGGTCAAATCTCTTTTTTTAACTTTTAATGAACATTATATCTCAAAGCTTTCTAAATGCTGGTAGCTTTAAGTGCATTTATCATATCAAAGTAGTTAAAATCTGCATCTAAATCTAGATATCTGCACAAAAACTGCATTTAAGAGAAATATTAAAGAGAGTTTCATCAATGCCATGGTAACAGCAGGAAGTTATAATCAGGCTATAGAAAACATAATTTATGCTGAGAACTTTAGAAAAACATTGGGTTCATGTAAAGGTTATTGTCAATCAAAGTCAATGTTCGCTAAATTTGCAGTACTAATTCTGTCAACCAATTACAGTACTGTACATTCTGTTTTAATTTTTGAAATATAAAACAAACCTACAGCGATGTTTATTAAACTGGACTGAGTTGTGTAACTTTTATGTTATTTTTATTTGAGGACTATAGATTTACATCGAAACTTTATATATACGGTTAGCATTGTATATTTGTTATACAAAAGTAAAAAGTCCCATGAATTTTTGCTGTTTGTTTAAAGTTTTTCTTTACATAATATAGAAATATCATCTATTATACAGTATATAAACTAAAATAGAAAAAAAATGACAATGAAACATCAAACAAGACCCTCAAATAAAATACATATTTCATATTATCACGTATGAAATAAAATTGTTCCAGTAAATTGAGATTAGTTTTAGATGGTAATTTCTTATACTAAACACTTGTGATATTTGATGCAAATTATTATTTTCAGATCCTCCAAAGAACAAGTAGTGGAAATACATTTTCTTTAGTTATCTAAAGATCTGGATATGGGCCATTTCTGGTGAAATTACCAAATACTGTATGTAATGTATTCAGCAAATCTTGATTGTACTGTTTGGATTTATACCTAAAGTTTCTTAGGCTGTGTCTTCACATTTCATTTTAGCAGGATTCAAACAAACAGGATCCTGTTTAGCAGGATGCAGCAAGCTTGTGTATATATCCTCTTGAGTAAGCATCCTGCTAAATAGCTTCTGTTCAACTGCATCCTGCTAAAATAAACACAATATGTAGACAAAGCCATAGATTTAAATGTGCAGGCTCCTTCCTGCCTAACCGGTCCCTTTAAAAAAAGACTTGTCTAAATGCAATGTGTAAGATGCAGCCTTAGTGTATATTTCCTTGAGCTTTGGCTCTATCTTTCTCTTGCCTTTGTGATGCCTGACCCTTGCTGTTGTGTAACTATGCTGTTGTACATATACTAAGCATGCAAGACCTTACTCTCTCAGCAAAAAATGTTTTAGAATTTCACTTTCCACATAGATGACTGTTTTAAACCACTTTGTTTTCCATCAAAACTACAGTATTGCTGCTTAAAAATAAAAAAAAAAACAGAAACCTATCAGATGTGCTGGGTTCTCACTGATGTATTTATCTCATATGTTATTACATTTTCCATTATATCTATGGTATTTAATTACAATAAACATTCATTCTAGGACCTTGGACCTTTCTATGAATTTTTCCGTCTACCCTCTAAAAAATGTCTTTAATATTAACCCTTTGAGTGTCAACGTTGCTGTGCGTGATCCTGAAAATATCCTCGAAAATTCAGGCATCACTCACAGCAACTGTTCTTTTTGTATAAAAAAAATACAGCCAAGTAAATTAATTGAAGTTTAGTTAAATATTGCACCCAAAATAGAACAGTCGCTGTGAGCGGCGCTGGTATTTTTAAACATATATTTTGAGGATCTCTCACAGCAATGTTTGCACTCAAAGGCTTCTTGAAAAGGTTTGCTTGGCAATTTTCACACATATTTTGACAAATTCCCTTGGCACCATTTAAGTGGTTAAAAATATGGAGTAAATAATAATTTTCCTAATAACACTTAATATACAGTATGATGGACATTGGAATTAGTTCTATCTTCATGTATGGAAAGAATTCCCTTTAGCTTGCCTCACAATCTTTTTTATCCATATGCTGAACTGCATATGTACAAATAGAAACGTAATGATGACAATCCCTTGGACCTGGTTCAAAAAATGGACTTGAAGAGGCGGGGCCTATAAGTGATTAAACCCCAACTGAATTAAAGTAAAAAGCTACACTTAGTTTATGCAATGTATTTGAGCAGAAAAATGAAAAATGGTTTCCTTTCATAAACATTTTCTCAAATTATTTCTCTTGGCATTCTGATTTTTGAAATCTGTCTGGATTTGCTTAGACACAGAAAGCTGATGTTTAAAGGTAGAGCTATGACTGCATTTCTAAGAAGTGATAGTTTAAAGCATTTAGAGTCTCTCAAGTCTCTTTTCAGTAATTGAAGATAGTTTATGTGGTCCGTGATATATAACAGCCCTGCTTGTTATTGTTGCTCAGAAGGCCCACACATCTCTGCTTGTGTGGTGGCCTTCTGAGCGATCAAAGCCGCCTTGTATACACCCCTGCTGCTATGCATGATGTCGGGGGCAGTACGGCTCCCCTGGTGCCACTTTGCCCCCTGCGCTTTTGAGCCAGGCAGTGCAGGCACTTGTGAGGCGGTGGGCAGGTGATGGTTTCCAGCAGCAGCGAGTTGATGGTCCCCGGGGGATGATGAGTGCTGCTGCTGCCCGGCCCAGTCGCTCTCTTCTGGCAGACGCCCATGCCCGGTGCTACACGCTCAGCATCTCTGCTCAATGCTGAATCTCCCATGATGAATCTCTCACACAAATCTCTCTGTGTGTTTAGAGTCCTTAAGAGAGACCGGATCATTTGGATCCTGTTTTCTTCCAACCTTGGCCAGGCTGGTATGCACCAGCAGTGCTAGATAGAAAACCTTCATCACTGTGCAACTTGGAATGCATCTCCCTGGCTGGCCATGTCCTCCTTACAAAATCAACTGTTAATTAGAAATGAAGTGGTGAGATAAGAGGCAATGAGCTTATGTGTCTCCAACAAACGAGCATAGGGCCTATAAGTGGGTGAGTGGTGTGGAATGGCTTATTGCACCATGGGACGTCTGGGTGTGCCAAAGTAACTGAGTTCAGTTCTATTTCAACCCATTGTTTCCTATGTAGTGTAGAAGACCAGTCCAATATCCTAGTCAGAAGGATAGCATTGTAATAGGCGAAAAAGTGAGGTATTTGGAGACCGCCTGCATGTTTCCATTTAAACAAAATCTCACGCTTAAATCTGGGTTTGCGCCCATATGTAGTCTCGTATTTTATGTTGGAGGGATAGGAACCAAGAAAAATAGAAAATGAAGTGGTAATTAAAAAAAAAAGGTATAATAGCACAAAAAAATTAAACTATTTATCAAGACTTTATTATGGTCAAAGGGTTTGCATAGTCTCACAAAAAAAAGGCTTTTTTTCCAATCGCACAGGTGAGGATATCTGTGTATGTGATATAACCCTTTTATATAATGATGAGACTTTAAATAAGTCTTTATTTTAGGGTGTTCTGCCACTAGAACAGAAGAATAGATACAATTTTTGAGAAAGAGAAGGCTGTCATTAGTGTGGCGCACTGGTAAAGAGAGGTGGTTTTAATAAAAATTAACTTTTAATTATTACATCTTAAAATGGCAACATATAAAACACATAACATACATGGTTAAATTTTTGACAAGGTAAGGATAAAAAGGAATGAATCCTTGCTTAGTGTGTTTCGATATCCCTTAATGAAAGTTATGGACAGTGATTGTATCAGTGCCACACTCGATGGGTGCACTGATCACTGCCTTCAATAATATTTATTTATTTATTTATTTATTAACAGTTTCTTATATAGCGCAGCATATTCCGTTGCGCTTTACAATAGCAGACAGTGATACAACAAAACAGGGTATTTACAGACAGTCAAAATGTAAAAGGGCCCTGCTCGCAAGCTTACAATCTATAGGGAAATAGGCATTGATACATAAGGATAGATACTGTATTCTTTATTGCATCGATTCCACTAGAACGCAAGGTTCTATGACTGGTTCTGGAATTTGATAAGCTTGCCTGAGGAGATGAGTTTTTAGGGAACGCTTATAGGTTTGGAGACTGGAGGAGAGTCTTATTGTGCTTGGGAGGGCATTCCACAGAGTGGGTGCAGCCCGAAGAAAGTCCTGCAGTCGGGAATGGGAGCGAGTAATGAGTGTGGATGAGAGACGCAGATCTTGGGAGGAGCGTAGAGGTTGTGTTGGATGATATTTTGAGATAAGAGAAGATATGTATGTTGGTGTAGTTTGGGGGCCCGAACAGTGGGGATATCACAAGTATCCCCTCTGTTCGGGCCCCCTCACATTTATTTTACGATGATTTGGTGTGTCTTGGTTCAAATCGCCTGGTGTGTATCCACACGCAATTTCGTATGCAATAAATTGGTTGGATATGGAGTATTATACTTCCTCAATTAAATTGCATTACAACAGAAAGATATGCCACTGTAGGTGTATGAAAGAGACTGCAGTGAGGTTGGTGAGGCGGATTTGGGTATTTTGCCTATAGCATATGCCGCTCATACACTACCAAACTCGGGCTTTTATAAATACAGTTGGTTGGTTGGTTGGCTGTGGATATGGTGTAAGACACTGTTTATGATGCGTTTGGTTCACTAATCATCATTGTATTGGAGAAACAGGTGTGGGGATAATATACAGTGGGCCCCTACTGGGTGAGCCCCCTTAAAATTATTATCATGTGATTAAGTGCGTCTTATCACAATCGCCCAGTGTGTACCCACAATGGAGATTGGTACAATAAATTGGTTGGTTCATACATTAGAATTTTTACTGAATATTACAGTTTATTTATTTGTTTAGGTAGCACTTCGGCTGTAAATACGTGGAGGAGCTCCTAACGGCGAATGAGGTCGGCAGGAGTATTGCTTATAGCATGCCGCTCATACGTCCAGGTTCTCTCTGTGCATCTGGCTGTTCTCCGGGGATACACTTGGGCAGTGTTATTGTAGTGTGTATGCCAGTGTTACACTGGGAGACACCACAGTGTGATGGTCACAGTGCGGCTCCCCCTGTCAGTGCAACTTTGTATTCCGGTTACACGCTGATGTTACAGGTAGGCAGTATGGACGCCGGACTCCTTTAGCAGCACAAACGGCTGGCTGCTGTGCATCAGGATTGGAGGAGATTGTGGTCAGGGTCTGACCCCACAACTCCTGTCCGATAGTCTCTCTAGTACTGCCTGTGGTGCGCAACAATCACAAATCAAAATACATTGTATATTGGGGAAGGGATATGGGAGTTTAGCACACTAAGTGTGTGTGGTCCACGCGCATATCGCCGTTAGCTTCATCAGGACCAGGGTTGGTACAAGTGTCAGCATGCTCTGGCAGCCATTGGTATACTGATACTTGCAGTGCACAATTTGTAGTTATCTCAGAAATAGTTCTTTATTGTTTCCAGTGGAAATTATAAATCAGCAATGGCAGCATTAGAAAAAGTAGAGCAGGGCACATCTAAACAAGCACTTAGCAAAAATTATAGCTTTAAAAACGATGCCTTTCAAGGTTGTGAATCTGTGTAATTTCAGCAGTTGATTGTTTTACGAAACCAAAATGGCAAGAACCTGGTTGCTATTTTTACAACAAGTTTGAACCCACTTAACAAGCCAACCGTAACAGAATTAACTGCTGGCAACATCAAAAAGGCTAAGACCTCACACTGCCACATAACATAAGAATAACAATTGCATTAACTCTTTTCTCTTCATGTATTAGCTGGGACATTTGGGTTTTGGTATACAGAATTAGTTAAATAATGTTGGCATGGGCTGTATGTCACAAAACAATATATAATATAGACATTTATGTTGGCAATAATGTAGATAATTAATATTTCGGAAAGTTGGATTTGATTGACTGGTTTGAATTAAAATTTAGACAGTATAAAATTTGACATTTAAAATATAGACGACGCATAAGGTTGCCAACACAATGAAAACATGGTCAAATGGCGACAGTCAAAATTTAATTTACTTTATTCGGTCACTTGGGTGTGGTTGCACCTGTGCCCCAACAATACAAAGTACCAATCTTTGGTGCTTTGCACATGTGTAGAACCTATCCTGCATGTGTACAAATGGGTCCTATGGCAGTGGATGCAGGCTAGTATTAGATTGCCATTGATTGACAGTCTAATGCCATTTTGGGGGTTGGGAGGGGGTAACAACAAACAGGAGGAGGCCTGTCAGTGGTGTTTAAGGGAAGGAAAGAGGTCAGTGATCTTTGTCATCGGACGGAGATATCCTAGCCCCCGTGACACACACAGTAGAGGGTGCTTTGATCCAAAGCGGCATCATAGGATGCAGCTTGGATAATACTGCAGCAAGATGCATACTGTATACTTGTAATAGATGCCTCTTGCTGCATCAACATTTAGTGCTATTACTACTGCCTTCAAGGAACTCCGACCACGGGTATGGATCATTAGGTCACAAGCATTAGGTGGACATGCATTTAGGGGGACATGACTTACGGTCGATATGCAGGAAAGTCGACATGCCTTAAGGTCGACATTGGTTAGGTGGACAGGGTCATTAGGTCGTCAGGGTCGTTAGGTCGACATGGGTAAAGTCGACAGGATCATTAGGTCAACATGGGTAAGGTCGACAGTGAAAAAGTCAACACGGTTTTTTTTTTCACCTGAATGTGTACACAGTCAACATAAACACTAAAACGTAGCACCGCATCCTCTCACTATGCTAGCTCCGCTTGTCATGCTTCAGGCACGGTGCCTCGCTACACTCAGCACACTATTTTATTCTCCCATCACGCCCTAGTCAATGGTAGGGCATGAAATACTGCCTGTCGGCACATGTCGGCTCAAAAAACAGTAAAAATAAAACCATTTCTACCTAATGACCATGTCAACCTAATTCTGTCTACCTAATGACCCGGTCGACCTAACCAATGTCGACCTAAAGTCATGTGGACCTTCCTGCATGTCGACCTTCCTGCATGTCGACCTAGTGGTATCGACCTACTTGGTGATGACCCAATGACCGTATCCCCCAACTGCACCTGAATTACCCTCTTCCCAACATCTCTGAGAGGTGTACACAGTGCTGCAAGAGAGGCGGTACGGGGTGGTACGGCGTACCACTAAAACGTAGGGTGCCGGTACCCCGTACCGCCATAAGAAATTACCCCCCCCCATCAACATTGTGCGCATGCGCGCATATGTAAGTGGCGGGGGGCGTGGCCTGTACAGGTCCACTGCCCCCCGCCACAGCAGATTTCCTATGGAGGGGAGGGGCGGGGAGCGCATCTCGCATCTCTCCTTCCCCTCCCTCAGCAGCAGCAGCGGCGCGGAGTTGGCGGCGCGGAGATGGCGGCGGGGGAAGCAGCGGCTGGAGCGGGAGAGAGTGAGACCAGGCTGCAGCAACCAACGGTCAGTTGTGCTGTTCTGCAGCTGGCACTGTGGGGGGCACTGTGGGGGCATATTAGCACTGTGGGGGGCATATCTGGCACTGGGGGCATATGTATGGCACTGTGGTGGGCATATCTGGCACTGTGGGGGGCATATCTGGCACTGTGTGGGCATACCTAGCACTGTGGGGGCATATCTGGCACTGGGGGCATATCTGGCACTGTGGGGGCATATATGGATCTGGCTGGCACTGTGAGGGCATATGGCTGGCACTGGGGGCATATGTGTGGCACTGTGTGGGCATATCTGACACTGGGGGCATATCTGGCACTGTGGGGGCATATTTGGCACTGTGGGGGGGGGGCATTTCTGGCACTGTGGGCATATGTGTGGCACTGTGGGGGCATATCTGGCACTGTGGGGGCATATATGGTTCTGTCTGGCACTGTGGGGGCATATGGCTGGCACTGGGGGCATATGTGTGGGCATATCTGACACTGGGGGCATATATGGCACTGTGGGGGCATATATGGTTCTGTCTGGCACTGTGGGGGCATATGGCTGGCACTGGGGGCATATGTGTGGGCATATCTGACACTGGGGGCATATCTGGCACTGTGGGGGCATATATGGTTCTGTCTGGCACTGTGGGGGCATATGGCTGGCACTGGGGGCATATGTGTGGGCATATCTGACACTGGGGGCATATCTGGCACTGTGGGGGCATATATGGTTCTGTCTGGCACTGTGGGGGCATATGGCTGGCACTGGGGGCATATGTGTGGGCATATCTGACACTGGGGGCATATCTGGCACTGTGGGGGCATATATGGTTCTGTCTGGCACTGTGGGGGCATATGTCTGGCACTGGGGGCATATGTGTGGGCATATCTGACATTGGGGGCATATCTGGCACTGTGGTGGGCATATCTGGCATTGTGGGGGCAAACCTAGCACTGTGGGGGCATATCTGGCACTGGGGGCATATGTGTTGCACTGTGGGACATATGATATCTGGCACGGGGCATATGTGTGGCACTGTGGGGGCATATGATATATCAGGGTTGCCGACCCTCCCGGAATTTGCGGGAGTCTCCCGAAAATCGGGTCCTTCCTCCCGGCCCCCGGAAGGGTGGGCAACCCTCCCGGAATCAGGGGGACCCCCACTGAGCCCCCCGATCGCGGCATTTATATGCCGCAATCCGCGGGTCTCAGGGGAGGGGGCGGAGCTAAAACGGCACAATCGTGACGTTTTAGCACCGCCCCCTCCATGGATAACTGTCATTTTGGCTATTTCTTGTAATGGGGGCGGGGCTTAATGACGTCACAGTTAAGCCCCGCCCCCAAACGAGTAATGCTAGATTCCTCTCCGGGCTTCTCCCGGAGAGGATTTCTTCAAAGTCGGCAACCCTGTGATATATGGCACTGGGGGCATGTGTGTTGCACTGTGGGGCATATGACATCTGGCACTGTGGGGGCATATGTGTGGCACTGTGGGGGCATATCTGGCACTGTGGGGGTATATTAGTAATGAGCATCAGTTGTGCGGTGCAATGAGCATTATGGTGTGGGGCATAATGTGTAACGGGCATTATGGCTTGGGTCATATGTATGGGTGTGTGACGCATAACAGGCATTACTGTGTAAATTTTGGCCATGTGCCTTCGGCGTGCAATATTCTAGCCACTCCCCCTAGTGTCATGACCACACCCCTGACCACGCCCATGACTACGCCCATTTACGGCGCTCAGCACAGTACCACTAAGTCATTTTTCCTACTTGCACCACTGGGTGTACAAAATATCTGCTAAAAATGTTGTGTGAAAAATTATTTTTCCTATACAAGGTAATAAAGGAATTATTTATTCTATATAAGGTAAACATTACAGGTCATAATAAGGAAAAAACGTTTGTTTGCCAATATTTTTCACCTATTTTGACCAATTCACTTGGCACTCAAAGGGTTAACATACTGTTGTTGTATGCAGTTCAGTATAAATCAAAAATCCATGCAAATCTACTACATTTTCTTTTCTGAAACATTGGGAAGATGCATCAACAATTAAACACTGCTTAACAGTCGCAATCATAGAACATTCACAGATAAATTCCAGAACTGAACTACACATATGAAGGCGGCCATGGTTTAGAAGACTTTTTATATTTTCTTGATACTGAATATTAGCTGCACTGTTCCATTGCACCAATATATAACACTACAATCATTATGTAATACCCCATTATTTTGAGTAAAGAGTATGTTCTGTGTAAAGCATTATTAAACCTACTGTATACACAAAATGACTAAAGGTGAGCTTTAACCCAAGAAAAAGCACATGTTCATTTTAGCTATGATGTGTAAGCAGTGGCCAGGTTCCTAAGAAAACCAGTTGTTAGTGTAGGACTTGCAGTGAAATGGGGTCCCTTGGCGATGGGCTGCAAGCTTAAATGCATTGATAAATTCATGAACAAAAACCATAGTTGCCTACCCTCCTGCATTCTGCTGGAGACTCCCTGAAAAAGAGAGCAATCTCCCTCTCTCCCTCATTAGTCTACCAATCTCCCTCATTTCACCTAGCCCACATTACATGGTTACATTTTTTGGGAAAAAAGGAATGAGAGACAGATATATTTACATTGAATCATCAGTACCATTTCCAAGCACTTTACCAAGTATAGTAGCTCTTACTAACGGCTTTGGGGCTCATCGACATTTGAATATTAGTCATTTTAAAAGATTCCTCTCAGATGTAGCAGGACACACCCACGCTTCTAGGTGCCTCTTTGACAATCTCTTTTCACAATCTCTCCATATTTGGAACTAGACACGCCCTTTAGGTGGAGCATGACATGCCCCCTCAATGGGGCGCTGCGCAAAATTCTCCTACCAATTCTAATCTCCCTCAAACTAGTTTTCAAAAGTAGGCAAGTATGACTAAAACCCCATTATTTATTTAATTGATTATTTGAAAGTTAAGGTATCTATAAGATATAAGATATCTATACCAGGTTGAACTAGATGGACGCAAGTCTTTTTTCAGCCTTACCTACTATGTAACTATGTAAGGTGAGTTAGTTTGTTGTAGTGAGTGCTGGGCCCCCTGTATTTGTGTTTACAAGAGTGTGTGGTCACAGGCCACTGCACCCCAACCTGGGAAGTGTGGGTGCTGTTTGCACCCCATTCGTAGGAATGGTGAGTGTGTTGGTACTTCTATATCTATCTATCTATCTATCTATCTATCTATCTATCTATCTATCTATCTATCTATCTATCTATCTATCTATCTATCTATCTGCAGTAAAAATGTCATTTAAGTGCCATTTCCTTTTTTCTTACAAAAATATAGTGATAACTTGTGTTATAGCTATCCTAGCTTAACCATAAGCAATACAATTGGTGCAATTTTTACTTCATTTACAATACTTACAGTATTTGTAAATTACTCTTTTCAAAATAAATGAAAGAAATACAGACAATATAGTGCAAATCAGAGGTTAAAGTGAGGGGGAATGGGGTGGAACTGAGTTCCACCACCTCTCATGGGGCCTTATTCTAGTTCACTCTTTCTGCCAAAATCCTTCTTAGATGGACAGAGCCATGTGCACTGCAGGGGGGCAGATGTAAAATGTGCAGAGACAATTAGATTTGGGTGGGGTTTTACTTTAAAGTGAGATCTATATTGCAGTGTAAAATCATGCAGTCGGTATTTACCCTGCAAATAAACAAAATAACTCACCCAAATCTAATTTTCTCTGCACATTTTACATCTGCCCCCTGCAGTGCACATGGTTTTATCCATCTAAGAAGGATTTTGTCAGAAAGAGTGAACGAGAATAAGGCCCATGGTGAGGTGGAACCAGAGCCAGATTAAGGTCTAAATGGGCCTGGAGCTGAAAATGATCAAGGGCCTATTATGCACAATAATAGGGGTTGTGGCCAGCACCTAATAATGTGGGGGCGTGACCAGTGTTCTGGTTGGGTGGTCTGCTCATGGGTGTGTCTCTATTTGTGTAAATACTTTCAACTAATTCTATTTGCCTGGAAAGGGCAGGGGGCTGGCATAAGAAAAATGCAGGGAGATATATTGGTGGGTGAACTCCAAAAAGCGCACCCGCAGGATGCCGATGTCCTAAGATACTTGTGAGGTGAGGCCGCACTCCAGAAACTTGGTAGACAACATTTCAGCACCTTTTATGTGGTCACCTAAATTTACCACATCATATACCCCTTATACAAATCATGCAACACAATAGTAACTCCCTCATACTGTACTTGCCTCTTACACATTATGCCACATGGAATGAGCAAAAATTCACACTATGGCACACAGATTGAGTCAAAATTCACGTTATGCCACACAGATTAAGGCAAAATTCACATTTTGCCACATGGATTGGGCCAAAATACACACTATACCAGGTATGTCCAGCTGTTGTGAAAATACACGTCCCAGCATGCCCTTGACATAGTTTTAGCATTCCCTAATAATAAAACTGTGGCAATGCATGATGGGACTTATAGTTTCACAACAGCTGGAGGGCCATAGTTTGGACATGCCTGCACTATACCAAACAGATTGAGCAATAATGCAAAATATGCTTCATAAACAGGGGCATTGCGCGCCAAAGGCGCGCATTAAAAATTTACACCATAATGCCAATTACATGTTAAGTCACACACCACAATCTCCATTACGTATTATGCCAAACACCATAATGCCTATTAAAAATTATGCTACATAAGTGCTGCTTACCTACATCTTCATTGCCAGGGGTTCCATGCTCGTTGCCATGTGGGATTACATGCTCGTGGGAACTGGGGGACAGCCGCCACCAGGCAAAATTGACAGCCGGGTAGAGAGCAGGGGGCTGCCCGGCTGTATTGAGAGCACTGCATGTCCCAGCTATTTGAAATAATACCCCTTTAACAGCAGAAAATGCAGGGATTTACACAGGAATATGGTCCCAGGATCATGCAGGGACATTCCCGGACTGGCCCCTTTTACACCAACCTAGTCCCTGCATTTTCTGGTGTGAGGGGGAGAGAAAACCACCCCCGTCCCCTTTAAACAACCAGCTATATCTTCGGAACCAACTGACCCATTTACATGTAGGCTTCGAATGATTTTGGTCCTGTGAAACTGGGCCGTTTGGTTCCAGAGAAATCTGTCCTCAAACAACATGAACAGCCATGAAATTACATTTCAGAAATGAAAAAAAAAAAATTGGTTTACCCGCAATATCTCTAGAACCAATGAACCCATATGGACCAGGTATCAGATTGAAGGCCCAGCTATTTGGGTTCGACTGAGATCAACCTCGAGCTTCTGTGATGCCGGAGGGGGAACTGGCAGCCGTTGGAACCGGGTGGAGGTCAGAATTAGTGGGTCCCATGTTATCCTATGGGGAAAACATTCCATGTTTGCCTGGAGGTATCTCCAGTTCCCAGGGGGCTAGCGACGCGGGGCTGGGCTCGCTGGAAAGCCCTGACCCTCAGCTACAAAATGGGCATATTTGGAGAGTGGGCCTGGAGCTGTAGCTCCATCAGGTCCATTATTAATCCGGCCCTGGGTGGAACATGTTTACCTCCACATTGGCCCTGCACAGTAATTGTCACCGAAAAGCATTCTAGTTTGCAGAGGGATGCCAAATACCCTACCACTAGCCCTGGCTCTGCCTAATGGGGGGATGAGAGGGGGGTAATTAGGTGGCATAGAGAAATGTGTTACCCCACCTCTGCATGACCACTTTAAGCCCTGGTGCAAAAGAATTTATAGAGTACAACACAATTGATGTACAGTTTATTTTATGAATGTACTGTATACCACATGTTCACTCTGTTATTACAATGCATTTCATTTTCCTTTCTATTGCTTTATAAAAACAAAAAGCTTTTCCCTTTAACACATCTATTTAAAATGTCAGTGTAACATTTGAAAGCATATTTTGTAGAAAAGCAAAATGTACTATATACAGCTGAAATAACAATAGTTTGCTATTTAAGTGATAAGTGCATATCTGTATTTAAAACTATTACTACAATTTATCGAAAATGATTTATTTTATTAGTTATATAAAAAAATCCATGTTTCGTGTTCCAATGCAGATAATACACCATAATTACTATCAAACGGTAATGCATTCTGGAATCTGTCTTATCTGAAATTACGTTGCATTATTTATTGAGCAGACAGCAAACAGCTAAGGACACATCTAGTTGGATTACATTCCCTGATTGACTTTATTGTTCTGTTTCTACAGAACAGCAACAATTACAAGACATAGAAAAAAGAAGGTTATGTTACTAATAAAAAGAAAAGAGACCAGCGCTAAATAATCCGGACGTTTATTAAACACTAAAAATAGTGTGAGTATTTCCACTATTGCTGCTGTTTAGTAGGGCTGCTCAGCTAGCCCCAATTGAAACAAACAAGAGAAAGAAAAAAACTGCGCAAAAGGAAATACTAATAATTCAATAAAATTTATTAGAAATAATAATTAATTATACACTTGGTATGTGGCCACAACCTATAAAAACTTAGGACATAAAACACATCTTCCTAAATAAAAATACAAATAAAAATATGTATAGCATCCAATTGGACTAAACTATTCATCAATCACAGATAGCTCAATGCTGATTACCCTATAGGTTAGTAGTGCAGGTTATTGGATTAATAGGCTCTTTAAAAGTATAATTAGATCCAGAAAGTCCATACATTCAAACCGGTGGTGATTTTTTTTTAACTGTAAATGGTAGATAGCATGTTTCCAATTTAGCATACAATGCTATTAGTGGCAAACCATCAGGTTTGTTGCAATGGTTGTCTGGCCAGACATAAAAAATAGTAAAAAATAAATACATACCTTGTAGACTTGTAGCAAGTTCCAGTCCCTAGTGCCTCCCAGTTGCTGGAACTGAATTTCCTTGATAGGTGCAACTATATCCGGAGTTTCAACACCAGTAGTTTGTACAATGAAAGGCAGGTCTCCTCAGATGCAGAAAAGTCAGGGTCTCAGTGTACCATAAGGCCGGTTTCACACACTCCGGCTCCTGCCGGACGGTCAAATCCCGCACGGCCAGGAAGCCGTGCCGCACACAGTAGTTGTGAATAGACACTATTGTGTCACACGCGAATCACTCAGGTTCTAATTAAGTCACCTGTGCTGAAGCCTGGATATCACTAAAACCTGCACTGTTGGTGTGCCTTGAGGACCGTGGTTGGGAATGCCTGGTATAGATGGTAGACAATGTCTAGGTTGACTACGAATAGTCTCCAGGGACTAGCTCGACACAGAAAAAGGGTCAACATACCTTAGGTCGAAACTGTATGTACAGCTTCGCTCACCATGCTTTGGGTACGGTGCCTTGCTGCACTCGGCACACTATTATATTGCCACTCTATGCCCACTTAGATAGTAAAGTATGAAAAAACTCCTTTAAAAAAAAATCATGAAAAACAAAACTCATGTATACCTTTTGACTGTCGACCTTGCCTATGTTGACCTTTTGGCAGTGTCAACCTAAGGTATGTCAACTCTTTTTAGGTGTCGTTCATTAGTGGTCTACCTAGACATTGTCTATCCACTGACTGCATACCAGTATATATAAGGTTCATAAACATTTCCCTTTTGTAGGGATTTCTTTTATTAGACAAATTTGTTGCAGTATATGAGGTACAATTATACCCCTTTTCCACTTGCAGTCCCGGGTCATACCCGGGAATGTGTTCCCGGATGCTTCCCGGGACACTACCTGGGAATGTACCCTTTCACACTGCATTCAGACCTGGGATCGACCCGGGACAGCCCCATTCACATTGATCCCAGGAAATCTCTGCAAATACCATATGAAATGGTCATTTTAAATAAAAAAAAGCGATGACAAGGGTGTTTAAAAAATGTTTTTTATTTATTTGTTTTAGCACCTTTGGATTTTAGGTGCAATTTATAGTTGCAAAAACAGTACAAACAAGAAATTTGGTCAGCACCTGGGTAGAGATTCCGGAATGCTGAACACGGGATATTCTTTAAAGACCCATTCACACTGAGCTAAATCCCGGGTTGATGCGCGTTCATGTGCAAAAACCCGGGATATTTTTGCTAGTGGAAAAGGGGTATTAGGGAGGCCAATCCCGGGATTGGGATCGGCGGGATCACGGGATTTTGTCCTAAAATCGTCGGGATTTGAATCCCGGGATTGAAGCTTCCAATCCCGGGATTCCGGGATTAGTAACCCCATGCAAAAATTTAGTTTTTGTTTAAAGCCGGGCAGCGCTGAGCACCAGAATATGGCTCAGACGCTGCCCGGCTGACTGTTCCTTACCCCCGGTACTGCTGTCGGGAGTTGGGAGGGACTGTGTGCTGTGCTGACAATCATGGCGGCACCCAGGCTGCGCAGTGTGACCCCTGACATCACGCCACACTGCGCAGCCTGGCCGCTGCTCTGCCTGTCAGCACAGCACACTGTCCCAAACTCGGACAGATGCCCGCTGTTACGCCCCCAGCCTCCCGCCCACCCGCCGGAGATAGACGTCCTGCTGCTGCTTGTGCCCTGTCACCACCACCGCCGCGGTAAGTGACAGGGCAGAGAGGATGGGCACGGGGAGGATGTGCGGGGTGCAGCTTTAGAAGTAATTTATATTGACATCTGGGGTAGGTGCCATTTTTTTTTTATTAGGGAGGCCAATCCTGGGAATCCCGGGATTGAGCATTTTTCAATCCCGGGATTGAAAAAATGCCCCGGGATTGGCATCCCTAGGTACAATGAATGACAGTCCTCCATTTTAAATGATCCCACACCTACTACACAAATCATATACACAATTCCAAAATCTTCAAAGGAGGATCAAGGGTAACGTAGAATAAAAGGAAATGGTAGATTCACTTGGGACAGCAAGGTTTAATTTTAAGGCAAGGCAGCGATATTGAGATTTACAGATTTTATTGTTTTATTAAAAGAAATAGTTATGTGAAGTACTGTATGTAGTGCCTGCTTACGGTTGGAATATTATTAGCTCCATTTTTGAAAGATTGAGTTTGAAGTGGCCGGAAAACATCCATTATGAAATGGCAGAAAAACATCCAGTTATTCAGACCAGAAAAAAAATGGTAAAATATTGTCTACTTACTGTAGCTGTGATACTGAAATCTAAAGGATCTTATTTTTTCTCTGAGAAAAATGTGAAGAAGGATTAGGATCAAGCACTGGGGTCCTCTAGCTGATAAGCATAAAGTATGTGCATACAGAGAAGCAGATATTGAAAATATGATTTCAGAAGTAGGATAAGGATCAGTACAGGATAGTGTACTCAAAACTTTAGGAGTGCAATGTTAGTATTAAAAGTGAGTGGTCGACGGTATCAAATTCAGCATAGAGTAGTGGCCTTTTGTTTTAGCAGTAACAATATTGTTGATACTATATTCTACAGTGATATGAATGAGGGAGAGGCAAAAGAAAGACGTCAGTTTTTAAGTAAAGCTGGAATAAGCAAAGTAGACCGATGTAGAGCGAATATGTCAAGTTGAGTGGGAGAATTTAAGAGCTGTGTCAGATTTATAACTTTAAGCATGATTGTGTCATTATCCATAGGGATTATTTACTAAGGTGGGAGTTCCATTGACAATAGGATGTTCATATGTGAGTTATTTTGTTTCTGTGCAGGGTAAACACTGGCTGCATTATTTTTACACTGCAATTTAGATTTCAGTTTCAAAACACCCCACCAAATTTAACTCTCTCTCTACAAATGTCCATCTGCCCCACCTGCATGGTATTGCCCATTTTGAGAACAAATTTGGACTGCGATCAGATCTGAATAAGAGCCTTTATATGTGGTTTTGAGATCATGTATAATGGGCCTTATTTTGGTTCATTCTTTCTGACAAAATCCTTCTTAGATGGACAAAACCATGTGCACTGCAGGGGGGCAGATGTAACATGTGCAGAGAGAATTAGATTTGGGTGAGTAATTTTGTTTCTGTGCAGGGAAAATACTGACTGCTTTATTTTTACACTGCAATATAGATCTCACTTTGAAGTAAAACCCCACCCAAATCTAATTCTCTCTGCACATGTTACATCTGCCCCACCTGCAGTGCACATGGTTTTGCCCATCTAAGAAGGATTTTGTCAGAAAGAATGAACCAAAATAAGGCCCAATGTGTATTGCCCAGCTAATATAGTCTTTCCTATATTTTTAAAGAAAGTACTGTACACATTTTGTTTATTTCAAGCAGCATTCCAGTTCTTAAGGATGCATTGAGAGCACCAATGTCAGAAGATGTTTTGTGTTTGTAGCGCTTTTTGCACCCCTGGCCAAAAGAACTGCTGCAAAAATCATCTTATTAGTCCTACAGATGAAGCAGCTCTTATTTGAGTGGCTCCCAGTGCACCGTTCAGCGCACCATGGCGTGAATGAGGCGCCTGCGTGTGAGATGCTCATGCGCTCCATTCGAGGCAATGTTGTGTGTGAGGCACTTGCGCGGCCCTTAAATTGAAAATAACGTTCCCTGGCAAACTGCGCCAAAGCATTTCAGCACGTGATTGTCAATTTTTTTATATGTGGCATAGACCTCTCTGATGCCAATAGCAAGTCTCCAAATCCAGTGCCTACATTCTCTTTATTACGATAGAACAATCTTACCAGGTGTCAGGTCAGGGGGGCGCTGTGTTCCCTGCTGTGACTGAAGTAAATAAGCAGGGGCAGATGGGTAATGGACATGTGGAGACTTGATATAGTGATGGTGCATAAACTGGAGAAGAAAACTGATACATGGAGGGCACAGATAAACATGGAATTGGCGAATACTCTGACAGAGGCACGGACTTTAAGCCCACCGGTAATCTTCACCAGCGAATCTTGCAAGGAACTTTGGAATTTGCTGAGCCTGATGGGTAGGTCATGGCCCTCTGCCAGAGTCTCCCTTATTCAGGGCCTTGGTGCAGGGGATATCTCGAGAAGCAGGTAGTACAGTCTTTGGTAATGAGGAAATACTGGGTATCAGACTACAATCTGATGGCATTGACTTTAGTATTGATGGCAGGAATTGCATAACGAACTGATTACAGATGGACAATCTTGGATAGATGGTACATGGGCACAGTTGGTTGGACTGGGAACCAGTGATGCAGGCAAGTATCAGACTGGTTACCGATGGTTAGTCTGGGAACCGATGGTACAGGCTGATCTGCGCTGAAGTATCCTGGACAGGATTCTGACACTTTCCAATGAAAGCAGATGAAAGAAAACAGGCCGAAATCAATCTGGCTGCAGGAAAGTAACCAGGAACTGTGCAGCAGCAGAATCTAAGAAGCTGGTAACTGAAGAGAGTAAGGAGTGTTGGATGCAAACTCTGGGATCATACTCTGGAAGTAGACAATTGTTAAAGACACTGGAGAAGTCTGGGAGACCTGCTTATACCCTTTAAGGTGCCTGTTATTTGGCTGCTGGCCCCAGCAGCAATTTGGACAGAACCAGGGCCGGCGCCACCACTAGGCAGGTCTAGGCATTTGCCTAGGGCGCCGGCCACTGGAGGGCGGTAGTGAGCTGGAAGGCTCTACCACCGCAGCAGAAGCGGAGCAGAAGAGCCGAAGGGAGAAGCAGGTGTTCGGTGAGTGAACACTCTCTCCCCCCCCCCCCAGCAGCATGGCGACCATATCGCACCCAGTGGCGGGCTGTGCCGGGGGGCAGGGTGCCATGTGCCCCCAGGGCCAGTAGATTTATGCAGCATCAGGGCTGCCCGTGAGTGACCGATCACCTGACAGCCGGGAAGGATCTCTCCTTGGCTTCCGGCTGTCAGTATGAGCAGGGCCAGCCCGACTATTACGCTGCCACGCACAGACAGGAGGGCAGAGGGAAGCCGCTAATACAAACAGTGCCGCTGGACAGGTATTTCAAATGCGGCACCGTCGCCTTCTGCAAGCTAGTTGGAATTTTTAGTGAGGCAGCGACAGCTCCTGATTTGTTCCCAGACTACAAGCACTGATTGGTTTACAGTAGGCAGTGCAGTGGCGCATTTGAAATACCAGCGGCGCTGCTTGTATCAGTCACTTCCCAGCTCCCTCCTGTCCTTGGCGGCTGCATGACCCAGCTGCAGCTCCGCACACAGTTCTTCTATGGAGGTAAAGATAGTAGATACTGGGGCTCACGTGCGGGTGGTGCTTTAACAGGGCAGACACAGGTCACACTGTGTACTGTCCGGTCCCCCACTGGAGAGACCTGGCTGCCCGGTCCTCCCGTCTCCTTTAGTGCTTCTTCTCTCTCCACCCTGTCCCCCTCCTCTCTGCAGGCAGCAGATGCCCATGTTCAATGGTATCAATGTCTGCGTGTGTGCCACTGCCATAGGGAGGGAGGTGCTTTGGTGGTGTGGCAACAAGCCTGTAAACCCCCCTGACAACAAGCATATAATCCCCACTGGAATGATCATGTAATCCCCTAGCAACTAGCATTTAATATGCCCCTGGCAACGATCATGTAATCCCAACTGGCAATGCGCATTTAAACCCCCCACCCATGGCAAAGAGCATGTAACAACCCCCCCCCATGGAAATGAGCATGTAACACACCATAGCAACAAGCATGACATCCCCCTGGCAACGAGCATGTAATTCACCCTAGCAACGAGCAAGAAACCCCTGGCAAGAAGCAAGAAACCCCTGGTAATGAGCTTGTAACCTCTGGTAAGCGGCACTTCCGGGGGCATTTTGCATATAAACTGCACTAGTGGGGGCATTATGTGTGGAAGTGGAATTAGTGGCAGCATTATGTGTGTAAGCAGTGCTACAGGAGGGGCCATTATGTGTAAGTGGTACTAGTCCTCTTTTGCCATGAAACTCCTTTCAAAGACTAATTAGAAGCCTTACTCTGTGGCATCATTTGTGACTTAAAAAAGATTTGGGGTGACATTCTATGGGATGAGATGTGTGTTTTTTGGCGAATATTAGTAAAAAAAATGGCGACATCGCATTTTTCCTTGAAATCGCATATTTAATAGGATGCGATAAGGGACGGACCGAAAGTGTGAGAAAAAAAATCGCATTTTTATTGCATCCGGATGTTTTCGTACAGAAAAGTATACAAATCGCTTATTTAATGCGATGCGTTTTCGAAAATCGCACTTTTAAGGTGTCTAATAATCGCACTTTGTTCAGACCAGGTTCTGTTGGGCGATTTGGCCCAGAACTCACTTTGGTCAAGTGCACAAATAGTTAATTTCAACACAGGTGCACTCAATTTCATTTAGAAACACCCCTACATATACCCCAACATCATTAAGGACACCTGTGAGGGTTTGAGACATGGAGATTTTGCAGAGTGGTTTGGAGTTGCTTATTTGTAATGTGGCCCATTTGGAGGAGCTGCGCAGGAGGGAGGAAGCTGCACACCAGATTCAGGTAGCCCCCCGACAACTGCGTACCCCACGTATGTATCGTGCTCGGCTGTACCTGGACTCTCGGATCAACAGGTTGTGGGGATGTTTAGGCTGAACCGCAATAACCTGTTGGACTTATATGAGCAGGTGAGAGATGATTTGGACCCTTTCGGGGGAGGCAACTATGCAGTGTCTGGGCTGCAGAAATTAATGTGTACCCTCTACTATTTGGCCACAGGCTCCACTCAGTCTGTGAACTCATGGTCCTTGGGGGTATCACAAGCCACTTTCTCTAAGCATTTTACTCAAGTGTTACTTGCTTTAAAGAAGTTGTGGCGGACATACATCAGATTCCCACGTTCTGAGTTGGAGTGGCAGGACCACAAGGTGGCTTTCTATAGACTCTCAGCATTCCCTCACGTGCTGGGAGCTATAGACTGCACACACATTGGGATTAGGGCACCGCACGTGCGGGGATACGTCTATGTCAATCGGCGTGGGCGGCACTCTTTGAACGTTCAGGTGGTATGTGATGGTCATCTCAAAATCCTAAGTGTTGTAGCAGGCTTCCCTGGGAACTGCCATGACGCCTATATTCTGAGGCTCTCAGCCCTCTGCAACCGATTCAACCAACAACAAATGCCAGAGGGCTGGCTACTTGGTAAGTAGATTTTTACATATTACCCTCTCTGTCCTTATTTGTACCTGCTCAAATGTGTGTGTTTCCAGTTTCACAAGCATATTGCTCTTGTCCCAGTGACTCCTGTTTGCACAATGCACATACCTTACCATATAAGGCAATAACTTCCTATCTGTGTTTTAGGTGACTCAGGATATGGGTGTGTTTCCTGGCTCATGACACCTTTGCGCTCCCCAGAGGGCCCTGCACAGCACCGGTATAATGAATCCCATATTGCAACCCGCAATGTGGTGGAGCGTACATTTGGCGTATTGAAAAGTAGATTCCGGTGTTTGGACCGGTCATCGGGTACGCTGCTTTACCACCCAGCAAAAGTAGTGATGATCGTCCAGGCTTGCTGCATGTTACACAACATAGCCCTGTCCCAACCAGCCTATGTGGAGGAGGAACATGCAGCAGTAGTGCAGGAAGCCCAACCTACCACACCTCGGGTAGTGAGGGGTACGCAGAGGGGGAATCTGGTGCGTACACAAATCATCAGGCGTTACTTTTCTGGTAAGCACATGTACCCTGTATTCAAACATTTACCTTTGCTGTAAGTGTACTCATAAACAAATTATTTAGCAATACCATCTGTTTCCACCCTCATTTAGCCTAATACACAGAGCCCAACTGATGCAGCTGGTGGTGCTGACCTATCACTTGCTGTAATCAACCTTGTAAGTACATTTGTAACATGTATGAATTAATTTTGCTCTAAAACATGGCTCACCTGGTGTTGTGGAACTACACGTGCCAGCATGCCCTGACAAACTATAACCAATACAGTCCAAACAATGAGTGCCAGAGCTTGCTGGAATATGTAGTTCCACAACCTTTGACGGTCCAGAAGTTACCCAACACTACTTTTCAGCAATCCCATTGTCATATACCATTACACTATGTCATATTTTACACAACAATTGCTTTAAAAATAATACACAGACAAAATGGTATGCGTTTAGACATTTTTACTGCAGTATAGTATGTCATAAACAACCTGCATTTTTGTCACTCAAACATTCGAACTGTCGGGGGATGTAACAAGATGTATTGCATATTAGATGCAAATAAAAAATTTATAAAAAATATAAATTATTTTCTCCCACTATCAGGCCACCCTAAACCACTTCTTGAAGCTGCACCCAGGCCACCCCGTGTCCTAATACTCCGACGGGGTGGGGAAGTGGGGGAGCCACTTACTGGGGTACTAGATACACTACTCAGTGTAGATGCTGCTGCACCTATGACATTGCCTTTCATCTGCTGAAGTTGTGCCTGCATACCTATTAAGGCATTGGTCTGCGCTGTACACGATTGGCTAAGTGCAGCTATACTTTGCGCAAGGCTGACAATATGGCTATTCTGTTCCCTTACAGCAGAAGTAAGATCTGCAAAACGGGTGTCAATGCTATTAGCCATGCGCACATGAGTACCTACACCAACCCGTACACTCCTTGAACTTTTTCTTAATTGAAGAAAAGTGTGACGCATGTACCCCTGGATGTTCCCTATTTGCAGGCTTTGGGAGGCCATAAATTCAATTTGTTTCTCCTTGAAATTTACCAAGGAGTTAGCTATTTGTGCAGCAGAAGCTGCTGTATGGGGTGTGTTTGTGGGTGGGGGTGGGTTGGGAGTCACCCCACTTGGGGGAAGATCACTCTGTGATGACGTCTGTATTTCCTCCTCAGCCGCAAAGGTCTTCAAGGGTTCTAGAATGATGTCCATTTCGTCCAACATCTTTACAGAGGATTCTGTTGGTTGTGTTCCTAGTTGTACAGTACCTGTGGATACAGATGAAGAGGTAAGTACTGATGCATATATAGGCCAGTCTCTCTTCAGTACTGTTTTTGAAAGGGCTTGAGATGCTGAACGCACATACCTAGGGGTATTATGTACTTACACATGTACCCCGATACTGCGTGTAACATTGACATTAATAATAAGTGAGATGGCTAGGACAGATTACATTAATTTCCATTGCAATGTAGCAGCAGGAGATGAATGTAGTGTGAGATGTTGATGTGACATGGGTGTGTGTACTGTATGTGTAATGGCCTGTTTTTTGTTCCTTTACCTGCTTCCACAGATTCTGCTCCAATGGGCCTTCTTTTCTGTGATGCATGAGCACTTCGGGTTGGACAATCTGTGAAAGGAAAGATGGCCAGCCATTATCTACCTTGCAATTGATAAACATTTATGCCAAATATGCATGGAATGACAATACTTCCTTTGGTTAAGGACTACATTATTTAGTCCCCACATTATTTGACATATGTTTTACACCTGAATTTTTTGTTAGATTATTATTAAACTATTTGACACATTACAACTGGTGGAAAATCTGTGGTATGTAGGCATGGCAGCTAAACCACCAGTACACCAATGTTTTTTGGGCCACATACATGTTAAGCTGCTAGAAAGAATGTTAAAGTGTTGATCAATATCAGCAGTTGGGGAATTACAAGGCCCAGCATTATGACCAATTTGAAAGTAGGAGCAGGCAATTTTTTTTGCCTGACCTTGCTGGGCTATGTAGTTCCACAGCAGCACTTTACTTAGCATAACAATACAAGTGAACATTACAGTTTGAAAACATTGCCATGTATGTTTAAGATTGCATGTGGTCACACTTACCAGCTCTGGGTGGCGTAGGCGGCCTATCGGTATCCGCGACGTGCATGCCAGGCAGGACCTCAGGGGGTATGATTCGCTTTAACTTGACCTCATAGGACGTGTAGCAGACAGTGGTGGGGCTTCCTCCGCCAGTCTTGGTGGCCTTCTCCAACTCCATGGCCATTTTACTTTTGAGCTGTCTCTTGATATCATTGAACCTCTTCTTGACGTTTCTGACCAGGCCCTTGTGCTGACTTACAGCGTTCACCGCCTGGGTGATGTCCTTCCACATAGCCCTTTTAGCACTGCTGATAGTGACAACCTGCCTGCTGTAGTAGTTTTAACTACTACACTGCTGATAGTGACAACCTGCTGAGTCTGACTGTGTCAGTGTAGTGTATTGTAGTGTGGTGGTACACTGACAGTGTCTGTGCTGTGCTGTATATTACATATTTATCCCTGTAGTCTGTGCCAGTGCCTCATATAGATTGATTTACCTGTCCTCCAGTGCCCAGTCCCACCCCCTACCACAGTGGCGTAACTATAGGCCCGCAGCCCCCGCGGTGGCGGGGAGGCGCTGAAGCGGTGTGGGCGCCGGGGGGCTGCGGGACTATTGTTACTCACCGTCTTCTGCTGCCGGCGCTTCTATCTGTGCCGGGTCCCGGCTCTCCCGGCCTCAGCAGGCATCGCACAGCCCTCTGGCTACTGCTGCAGACCTGCTAATACAAAAATGTGACACTCGGAAAATGGCTGCTCCCATACTGCTGTATGGGGGCAGCCATTTTCTGAGTGTCCCTTTTTTCGATTAGCAGAGCTGCAGCAGTAGCCGGAGGGCTGTGCGATGCCTGCTGAGGGCTTGCCCTATGCTGCGTGTCTACAGGGAGTGTGTACAGAGCGGGGACCGGGCTCTGACTTCTGCCAGGGAGTGTGAGGAGCCCGCAGCACTGTGAGTACACGCTCCCCTTATTACTTCTTCTTTAGAAGCCGGCAGGGGGCTGGGGGGTTGGGGGTGCCCCTCTGCATTTTCAACAGGGGGGCGCAGAATAACTAGTTACGCCACTGCCCTACCACCAAATTCCTTAATAATAATCCATTTACATTTTTCTGTGTCTGCTGCTGTGTGACTAAGCAGGAACAGGGTACTACAAGTCTCACCTCACCTGTGCAGGCCACACATGTGTGCACACCGGTGCTGCAAAATAATCGGTGCTGCAAAATAATCAATCTAAATTTTTTGGACAATAAGGTTTACTGACTTAAATAAATTCATTAAAATCCTTTTCAATTTATTTCTGTGTCTGCTGCTGTGTGACTGTAGCTGGGAGAGGATACTACAAGTCTCACCTCACCTGTGTGCACACCGGTGCTGCAAAATAATCAATCTAATTTTTTGGGACAATAAGGGTTACTGACTTAAATAAATTCCTTAAAATCGCTTTCACTTTTTTCTGTGTCTGCTTCTGTGTGACTGTTAGCTGGGAGAGGGTACTACAAGTCTCACCTCACCTGTGTGCACACCGGTGCTGCAAAATAATCGGTGCTGCAAAATAATCAATCTATTTTGTTTTGGACAATAAGGGTTACTGACTTAAATAAATTCATTAAAATCCTTTTCAATTTTTCTATGTCTGCTTCTGTGTGACTGTTAGCTGGGAGAGGGTACTACAAGTCTCACCTCACCTGTGTGCACACCGGTGCTGCAAAATAATCGATGCTGCAAAATAATCAATCTAAATTTTTAGACAATAAGGGTTACTGACTTAAATAAATTCCTTAAAATCCTTTTAATTTTTTTCTGTGTCTGCTGCTGTGTGACTGTTAGCTGGGAGAGGGTACTACAAGTCTTACCTCCCCTGTGTGCACACCGGTGCTGCAAAATAATTGGTGCTGCAAAATAATCAATCAATTTTTTTTTGACAATAAGGGTTACTGACTTAAATAAATTCCATAAAATCCTTTTCAATTTTTTTATGTCTGCTTCTGTGTGACTGTTAGTTGGGAGAGGGTATTACAAGTCTCACCTCACCTGTGTGCACACCGGTGCTGCAAAATATTCAATCTAATATTTTTGGACAATAAGGGTTACTGACTTAAATAAATTCCTTAAAATCCTTTTCAATTTTTCTATGTCTGCTTCTGTGTGACTGTTAGCTGGGAGAGGGTACTAAAAGTCTCACCTCACCTGTGTGCACACCGGTGCTGCAAAATAATCGGTGCTGCAAAATAGTCAATATAATATTTTTGAACAATAAGGGTTACTGACTTAAATAAATTCCTTAAAATCCTTTTCAATTTTTTTCTGTGTGTGCTGCTGTGTGACTGTTAGCTGGGAGAGGATACTGCAAGTCTCACCTCACCTGTGTGCATGCCGGTGCTGCAAAAAAGAAATCTCTCTTTTTTTTTTACAATAAGGGTTACTGACTTAAATAAAAATCCTTTTAATTTTTTCTGTGTCTCTGCTGCCGTGTGGCTGTACTCCAGAAAGATAATGGAGAACCATAATATGGAGGCTCCAATAGTACAAGAACCACTTCCTCCAAGTGCTGAAGCTGCTGCCACTAGTCATAACAAAACATGATGATAAAAGGCCATCAACGTCTTCTGACGATGCCCAATGTCATGAAAAGTGTGAAATCCAAAAAGGCAAAGTTGAGTATGTTTAAGAAAAAAATGTAAATCCTTGAAGGAGAAATGTAAGCTTGCCAATATGCCATTTACCACACGGAGTGGCAAGGAATGGCTAAGGGCCTGGCCTAAGTTCTTGACTAGTGGAACAGCTTCACACGAAGATCACAGCCCTCCTCCTCATCCTCTCCCCTCCTAGAAAAATAAAGAGAGTTAAGCTGTCTACAAATAGACAGCAAATAACTCAGCCTTCTAAAGACACGGTATCACAAATCCCCAAGGAGAGTCCAAGGGTGTTGGTGGTTGAGAAGCCTGACCTTCCCATCACTGTATGGGACAAGGTGGCTCCTTCCACCATTTGCAGCACACCCTCTGCATATGATGGAAGGATCACCCACAGTCCAGTTCCTGATTTTTAAGTTGTCAATGTTGTACACAAGGAGGAGGAAATTAATGTAGCTGGCGCTGAGGAGAAAGTTTATGAGGAGGAGGATGCTGCTGATGGTGATGTGGTTTTCTTAAATGAGGCACCAGGCAAAACAGTTGTTGTCTGTGGGATACCAAAGGCCATCACCATGCCTGGGCAGAAGACCAAAAATTCCACCTCTTTGGTCTGGAATTATTTTTATCCAGATTCGGACAACAACTGTGAAACTGTGGCTAGGACCAAAAGCAGTCCAGGAACACCTAAATCCCTTGATCCAGTTGTATCCAAGCGCCTGCAAACCACACCAGCAAGTCACTCCTTGTCAATTTCCTCCTCCATCTGGATTGGAGGTAGTCCTGTAGGCCATGTCACTGTTATGACTGACTCCTCTTCCATCCGGGATTCCTCCGGAGGATCCTGCAGTGGTATGCCTTCTACTGCTGCCGCTGCTGCTGCTGTTACATATGGGCAATTTCCTGCTGGGAGTTGGTCATCATCCCAGAGGGGAAGTCGTAACACCGCTATGTCTTTCACTAAGCAATTGACAGTCCAACAGTCAATTGCCATGAGGGCGAAGTACGACAGCAGTCATTCGATGGCAAAGCGAATAACTGCGCCTTGACAGCTCTGTTGGTGTTAGATGTGCATCCGGTGTCCACCATCAGTGGAGTGGAATTTAGATGGTTGATGGAGGTATTGTGTCCCCGGTACCAAATCCTGTCTAGATTCCACTTCACTAGGCAGGCGATACCGAGGATGTACAGAAAAAGTGTCCTCGGTGCCCTGAAAAATGTGGCTGTACCCACTGTCCACTTAACCACAGACATGTCGACAAGTGGTTCAGGGCAAACTAAGGACTATATGACTGTGACAGCCCAATGGGTAGATGCACCACCTTCGCAGCAACAACAGCAGCATCTTCTGCACGTCAGCTCCTTCCAAGGCAGGCTACGCTGTGTATCACCAGTTTTAGTAAGAGGCACAGTGCCGACAACATCTTAGAGAAACTGAGGGAAATCATCTCACAGTGGCTTCCCCCCCCCTTAGACTCTCCCGGGGATTTGTGGTGCCGGACAACACCAGTAACATTGTGCGGGCATTACATATGGGCAATTTCCAGCACGTGCCATGTTTTGCCCACATTATAAACTTGGTGATGCAGCATTTCCTCAAAAGTGACAGGAGTGTGCAGGACATGCTTGCGGTGGCCCGCAAAATTGCTGGACACTTTTGGCATTCTGCCACTGCCTGCTGAAGGCAAAAACTCCTCAACCTGTCATCACCTCAAACAAGAGGTGGTAACACGATGGAACTCCACCATCTATATGCTGCAGAGGATGGCGGAGCAGCAAAAGGCCATCCAAGCCTACTCGGTCACCTACAACATAGGCAGAGGAGCGGGGATGCACCTGACACAAGCGCAGTGGAGGATGATTTCCGTGTTGTGCAAGATTCTCCAGCCATTTGAACTTGCCACATGTGAAGTCAGCTTCGTTACTGCCAGCTTGAGTCAGGTGAATCCCCTGATCAGGCTGTTGCAGAAGCATCTGGAGAAATTGAAGGAGGAGCTAAAGCATTGCGATTCCTCAAAGCATGTAGCTCTTGTGGATGAAGCCCTCCATATGCTTTGCTAGGATACGAGGGTGGTCAGTCTGTTAAAGTCAGAGAAATACATTTTGGCCACCGTGCTCGATCCTCAGTTTAAAACTATGTTTTGTCTCTGTTTCCAGCAGACACAAGTCTAGAAAGGTCTAGAAAGGTGCAAAGACTGTCTGTTTCAGATGCCAATATACTGACCAGCAGGGTCAGTATATTGGCATCTGAAACAGACCGTGACATGGCAACAGCTCCTCCCTCATTTTCTACCACACCTGTGGCTGCAAGGAAAAAGCTGCAATTTCCCACACAACCCGCTGGCGCTGATGCAGGGCAGGCAGGAGGAAGTTTGGAGTTGGACATCTGGTCCACACTAAAGGACCTGGCAACGATTGTTGATGTTTCTACTGTTGCTGCATTGGATGCGGTCACCATTGAAAAAATGGTGGATGATTACTTTGGTGACACCATCCAAGTAGAAATGTCAGACAGTCCTTACCTGTACTGGCAGGATAAAAAGGCAGTTTGGAGGCCCCTGTACAAACTGGCTCTATTTTACCTGAGTTGTTGCCCCTCTAGTGTGTACTCCGAAAGAGTTTTTAGTGCAGCGGGGAACCTGGTCAGTGAGCGGCGTAGGAGGTTTCTTCCGCAAAATGTGGAGAAGATGATGTTTATAAAAATGAATTATCAATTCTTTAATGAAGACCAGCAAACAGAGGGACCTGTGATTGTGGAGTCCAGCGGGGATGAATTGATAATCTATGAGGATGAGGAAGTACACGCTGAAGGGGGTGAGGAATCAGAGGAGGAGGATGAGGAGGACATCTTGCCTCTATAAAGCCAGTTTGTACAGGGAGAGGTAACTTGCTTCTTTTTTGTGGGGCCCAAACAAACCAATAATTTCAGCCACAGTCGTGTGGCAGACCCTGTCGCTGAAATGATTGGTTTGTTAAAGTGTGCATATCCTATTTATACAACATAGGGGTGAGTGGGAGGGCCCAAGGACAATTCCATCTTGCGCCTCTTTTTTGCCATTATGTGCTTTTTGGGGACTAGTTTTTTAAACAGCCATCCTGTCTGCTGCTGCAGTGCCACTACTAGATGAGCCATATGTTTGTGCCGCCTTTTGCCCTAAAAACAATATTGTGAGGTGAGAGGTGTTCATAATAGACTGGAAATGAGTGGAAATTAATGATATTAAGGTCAATAATAGCATACTGTAGGAGCAAAAAAAAAAAAAATCTGCAATTTTAGCAGTTTTTATGCTTTTTTTTTTAGAAAAAAATCAGAACCCGAAACATGAAAATGGTGGTGTTTTGGAACAGATCCAGATTCAAAACACTGCCCGAGATACAGACCAAAACCGTGTTTCACGGAGCACAAAAACGCCCGGGGCACATCTCTAGTTGTCACGGGTGTGGTATAGGCCCGCCCTGTACCCGTTGTCACTTGCTGAAATTAAAATTAGTAACACTACATGATTTATGATAAGATTATTTGGAATCTGGCAGCAAAAACACCACTGAGCAAACCTAAGAATAATCGTGCTACAGTACAGTATGCCCATAATTAACATCCATGATCGCAGTCTGGCTCCTGCATAGCAGCAGGCTGATAAATATATTGATGATTAAACCAGCATAAAAACATGTTATATGATATTTATTAATAAAAAAGGAAAACATTAATGCAGCATTTATTCTCAGCAATCATATATGTCAAAGCCACAATTTACCCTTTCTTCTTGTGGTTTGATGAGTAGGTTTGCATACCAGCACTATTCCACAATGCATTTCTACAAAGATTCAAGAAAATATACCCATTGAAAAAATGCAGTATTTTGCCTTTAATGAATTTCACAGTTATAATCTGCACGTGTAAGCGCTAAAAAACATGCAGTTTGGCAAAGCCACAAATTAATAAATCTCCACTTAAGATTCATAAAATAAAAATACATACATAAAAATCTGTGCCAAGAGTTAATCTGCACAGTTAAGCAAGAATGAAAAAGGGGAATTACAGCCTGTGCTTAAATTTCCTGATGAAAAGAACTGGATTGTTTCTTTTATGCTGTGTGACAAATGACCTACCTGTCTCTTAGACCGTGTAGGAACAAGAACAGAAACTGACAGGCCTGATACCAGTTAATAAGAGCTGGAAATTACTAATATCAGTATGAGCTTTAAGGATGATTAATCTCTATTTTTATTTTAAGACACAGGAGCCACCTTTGTGAGTGTTTGCTCTCCCCTAATATTTATACTACCACATAAATTATCTATGTCCATACTTTTTTTATATATATATTATTAAGTAACATGAGCAACCCAATCATTTTAATATGCTACAGTACCTTCCAAATGTCCCAATTCCAGCAGGACAGGACTGCTATTTCATACCTCCCAACATGACCCTCTCCAGGAGGGACACAATGCTCTGCTCCTGGACTTCCATCTTGATGTATGATTACCATCATCTGTGTTGAACAGGTTAATTGATAAGAAAGGTGTTTCAACACAGGTGATGACAATCCTGCATCAAGATGGAAGTCAAGGAGCAGAGCATTGTGTCCCTCCTGGAGAGGGTCATGTTGGAAGGTATGCTATTTGGACATTGTCCTGTTGTCCCACCTGCAGGTTACAGTGTTCCATGGGCAGGTGGTACAGGTGGGAGAGCGGGTGATCACAGCTGCTGTGTTCTCTGCTCTGATCCGCTGCACATGTTAGATTGTGATACACTCCCAATTTCTGCAATGGGCATTTTCCTTTCTAACGTTTTGCGTGTTTTGGTACATTTTCTCCTATAACGCTTCTTATTCACATTGCCGTTGCCACGCCCTTCTTTTTCTCCATTCTTCTTTTTCGGAAGGACTGATGATGATGTTAGGAGGTATGCTCAAAGTACAGATAATTGGTATTGCAACTGACATAGCACCTACAACCAAATCCTGATGAGAGCCATGTTAATCTAGTGCACACATGTCCAATCTGTGGACATTCATCTGTTGTGAAACTACACATCCCGGCATGCCTTGCCATAGTTTTAGCATTCCTTAATATAAAAACTGTGGCAAAGCTTGATGGGACCTGTAGTTTCATGACAGCTGGAGGGCCATAGTTTGGACATGCCTGATCTAATGGGTGATCAGCATCAGTCAAACACTAGTCAATCACTAGTTGGCAGCTGTAATCTTGTAATCTTTCCTGTATAGTTTATAAAGAACGTTTTAAATCTGAACACACACTGCAACCAGGGCCGGTGTAAGGCTTCACAGCACCCTAGGCAAAACCTCAACTTACTGCACCCCCCCCCCCCCCCCACACACCCCACACCCCATACTGCAACCAATACCCAATTTCCAACCCCTTAAGGCATACTTGACAAACATTCTGGAATGGCAGGGAGGCTCCCAAAAAATTGGGTGGTCCTCCAAGCCCCACCTCGGGAAGGTGGGCAAGTCCCCTGCATTCCCTGGAAGCCCCCTTTGCCACCCACAACAGAGTAACAGGAGGAGGGGGCAGCAAAGTAGGGAAGTATTCCTCAATGGAAGATATGGGGGTGGGGGTCTTAGAAGTTCCACAGCCACCACCTGCATCAAGTACAACAAGGATCCTCATAGGCATTCTTCATTTTTGATAGACAGACTTGGTATCGCCCCCCCAGAGCCTGGCGCCCTAGGCAGCTACATAAAGCTGCCTAATAGTACAGCCGGCCCTGACTGCAACTGTGCTTTACTTAATATCAGCTTGACATCGGAGAGAAACAAAGTACCAACCAATCAACGGTACTCTTTACCTAGAAGGGCGCCCACGAATTTGATCGTGGGCATCGTAAAGAAAAAAAAATCGCGTCGGTCGCATCGCATGCGACCAAAAAATCGCATGCGATGCGACCGACGCGATGACCGCGATTTCCCATAGGGAACAATGTTAAATGTCCCAATTGACCCGATTTTCCATAGGGAACAATGTTAAATGTCCCAATTGACCCGATTTTCCATAGGGAACAATGTTAAATGGCCCACAGAGGCCCAATAGGCACCCTGAAGTGTGAAATGGCCCCCCCAATTGTTAACGCCACCCCACGATCAACGTCAACCCGAAGCGTGGCGAGCCCGCGAGGGGCGGCGGTACGCGTCCTACGACCTTTTCATACCCCCACTATCCACGTCGGCGTGGAGTTGAGAATAGAAAGTGTGGCGAGGGGACGCGGACAGCTGTGAAGCCCGCGAGGGGACGCGGACACCTGTGAAGGTATCCGCGTCCCCTCGCGGGGCTCGCTGCGCTCGCCACGCTTCTGGCTCGCTACGCTCGCCACACTTTCTATTCTTAACTCCATGCCGACGTGGATAGTGGGGGTATGAAAAGGTCGTATGAGGCGTACCGCTGCCCCTCGCGGGCTCGCTGCGCTCGCCACGCTTCGGGTTGACGTTGATCGTGGGGTGGCGTTAACAATTGGGGGGGCCATTTCACACTTCAGGGTGCCTATTTGGCCTCTGTGGGCCATTTAACATTGCTCCCTATGGAAAATCGGGTCAATTGGGACATTTAACATTGTTCCCTATGGGAAATCGCGGTCATCGCGTCGGTCGCATCGCATGCGATTTTTTAGTACATGCGATGGCCGCGATGGGCGCCCTTCTAGGTAAAGAGTACCCAAGTAACTTCTATCATTTTAGTGGCTGTTTTGAAAAATAACATTGAACATGAGCTGATTGGCACTTTATCTCTTTACAAACTTTGATAAATGTTCCCCTAAGTCACAAAATCACATGCTCTGTGTATGGACACTGACCGCACTGAGAATAGTAGAAGGATGGGGGCAGCACATTTTGTAGGAAAAAATAAGAAGATACCACTTAAAGTATACCTGGACCTTATTCTATTCTAGCACTGAGAAGAATGGAGCGGTCCATCAGGTGGTAACAGGCTTATGGGCCTAATGTAATAGGATTGAGATTCAGAAAGTAAGAGATTTGGGGAAAGTTTTCCCATTTTTTTAAAAGCGGCAATCATTTACACTGAAAAACTAGGTTGATTTTTCCATGAAATTGATTGCTGCTTTAGAAAAATGGGAAAACTGTCCCAAAATCTCTCACTTTATGATTCTCACACCCCATTACATTTGGATCATCATGGGGATGGTCCGTCTGGGGATGCGGATGGTGATAAATCATTGCCTTAGGGTGGTATTTATCAATGCTTGGAGAGGGTTGAAGTACAAATCAAACATCTCACAGTTTTATTTCTATCCAAGCTTTAATAAATACCCTCTTTGTTGAGTGAAATGATTTTTTTCAGGTAAAATCGCTAGAATTTGACAAAAAACATGCAAAAAAGTCAGTATATGTACCTAAGAAATTAATTAAATACAGTAGATCACCATGCAATGACAGTACTGAGTGAGACACTGACAACAATTACCATATCTAAACTATATAATAGAGAATATACAATGAGCAATATTGTCACAAACTGTAGGAAAGCTCAACAATTATTATGTGACTAATTTTACATATATTGCTTTTTTGCATATTACTGTATGGGAAAGAAATGATGTACATTAACTATACAACAGATATAAAATCAGATAAAAATAGCATACAGCACAGCATTTCTGAATAAAATTCCAGTTCGTCACACTGTTTCTATGTGCGAATTACTTCAGTCCTGAAATTTCTAAAATACCACTTTCAAAAACCTCTCAATTCCAGATTTTATTCAGCATTTGAGTGCCAAGTTGTTTTGCAGGTCCCAACCGGACCCCCTTTCACACAGAAAAGCAAAATACTGGGTCATGTATTTCTACCTGGCAATTAACATGGGCAATAAAAATTGCTGGATCTTCAACCCTGGCAAATACCTAGGTCGAAGACCCAAGAATTTGGAACCAGGATGACCCTTTCCCACAAGAAAAGGACCCGTGTTGAATGGCAAATTACTGTGTAGAAATGTTTGACCCAGTTATTTGCTATTCTGTGTTAAAGGGGTATAATATAAAAACATTGTTTTGTTTTGCTGTTGTTATAGACCAACATTTCAGTTTATTAATCTTATTTTGTGTAGTCATACTGTACATGCAGTTTAGAGGGTGTTTTGGCAAAACCCATTAGAATCCAAAACCTGAAGGTATAATGCTGCCTGTTTGCTGTCTGGAGCTGACTTGTTTGCTGGCTGTTGGAGCCCAGTGCTGGCTCCAAAATATAAAGGACCCCCAGTTTTTTTGCCCCCATATTTCTGGAACCAGGGTCAATCCGAGAGAGCCGGGGCTGGTTTCAGAAATACGGGGACCCCTATGCTTTTTGTCCCCCATATTTTTGGAACCAGGACTGGTTCAATTAGTTCAGAACTGGTTTGGCTCAGGAAGGGGCATCCCACACAGTTTTTTTAAAAAAAATTTCACTTTAACACAAAAGTAAAAATATTGCATCCTACTACATGTGACCCACATTATTGCACTTTTCAAAATCGCATTTTTTTCCAGAATGCACATATTTAATGAAATGCGAATTCGGGGCAAAAAAGTGTGATAAAGTGCACTTTTTAGTCATGAAAATGTGCAATTTTTAGTCATGAAAATGTGAGATTTTTAGTCATGAAAATGTGTGAATTTGAAGAAATGTGTGATTTTGTGTTAAAATAAATCCGAAAAAAGTGGCGTGAGGTCCCCCCAGGGGCGGGCTGGGCTGGGGGGCAGGGTGCCATGTGCCCCCCGGGCCGCTGAATCGTTTTGCGTGCGGGCCGCCATTGTTCTGAGGCTGCTGCTGCTGCAGTCAGACTGACCAGTTTCCGAGTGGTCTCCATAAACATGGCCGCCGGCCTCCTGCACTGAGGACATGTCTAGTGCAGGAGGCCACTACAGAGACTCTGTATGTTCCACCTACTTCCTGCCTGTGCGTTACACTTTCTTCCCTATGCTGCAGCCTGCCTCACTGTCTGGCATCAAGGTAAGAGGGAGTGGGACTGTTCAGGCTGAGCAGCCTGTGGGGGTCCAGTTATTATACAGGGGGGAGCAGCCTGTGGGGGTCCAGTTATTATATAGGGGAAGCAGCCTGTGGGGGTCCAGTTATTATATAGGGGAAGCAGCCTGTGGGGGTCCAGTTATTATATAGGGGAAGCAGCCTGTGGGGGTCCAGTTATTATTTTAAGGGGGAGCAGCCTGTGGGGGTCCAGTTATTATATAGGGGAAGCAGCCTGTGGGGGTCCAGTTATTATTTTAAAGGGGAGCAGCCTGTGGGGGTCCAGTTATTATTATACAGGGGGAGCAGCCTGTGGGGGTCCAGTTATTATTTTAAGGGGGAGCAGCCTGTGGGGGTCCTGTTATTATTATACAGGGGGAGCAGCCTGTGGGGGTCCAGTTAATATTATAAGTGGGAGCAGCCTGTGGGGGGTCCCATTATTATTATACAGGGGGAGCAGCCTGTGGGGGTCCTGTTATAATTATACAAGGGGAGCAGCCTGTGGGGGTCCTGTTATTATTACACAGGGGGAGCAGCCTGTTGGGGTCCTGTTATTATTATACAGGGGGAGCAGCCTGTGGGGGGTCCCATTATTATTATACAATGGGAGCAGCCTGTGGGGGGTCCTGTTATTATTATACAGGGGGAGCAGCCTGTGGGGGTCCTGTTATTATTATTATTATTATTATTATTAATAATAATATTATACAGGGGGAGCAGCCTGTGGGGTCATGTTATACAGGGGGAGCAGCCTTTTGTGTCCTATTATTATAAAGGGGGAGCAGCCTGTGATGTATTTTTAATATACAGGGGGAGCAGCCTGTGGGGGACCTGTTATTATTACACAGGGGGAGCAGCCTGTGGGGGACCTGTTATTATTACACAGGGGGAGCAGCCTGTGGGGGACCTGTTATTATTATACAGGGGGAGCAGCCTGTGGGGGACCTGTTATTATTATACAGGGGGAGCAGCCTGTGGGGGTCCCGTTATTTTTATACAGGGGGAGCAGCCTGTGGGGGTCCCTTTTATATACAGGGGGAGCAGCCTGTGGGGGTCCCATTATTGTTGTTGTTATTATTATTATTATAATAATACAGGGGGATCAGCCTGTGGTGTCATTTTATACAGGGGGATCAGCCTGTTGTGTCTTGTTATTATAAAGGGGGAGCAGCCTGTGATGTAATTTTATTATACAGGGGGAGCAGCCTGTGGGGGTCCCGTTATTATTATACAGGGGGAGCAGCCTGTGGGGGTCCCGCTATTATACAGGGGGAGCAGCCTGTGGGGTCCTGTTATTATTATACAGCGGGAGCAGCCTGTGGGATCCTGTTATTATACAGGGGGAGAAGCCTGTGGGGTCCTGTTATGATTATAAGACAGGGGGAGCAGCCTTTTGTGTCCTATTATACAGGGGGAGCAGCCTGTGGTGTACTTTTATTATACAGGAGTAGCAGCCTGTGGGGGCCCTGTTATTATTATACAGGGGGAGCAGCCTGTGGGATCCTGTTATTATACAGGGGGAGAAGCCTGTGGGGTCCTGTTATTATAAGACAGGGGTAGCAGCCTGTTGTGTCCTATTATACAGGGGGAGCAGCCTGTGGTGTACTTTTATTATACAGGAGTAGCAGCCTGTGGTGTACTTTTATTATACAGGAGTAGCAGCCTGTGGGGGTCCCATTATTATACAGGAGGAGCAGCCTGTGGGGGTACTATTATTATACAGGGGAGCAGCCTGTGTTGTCCTGTTATTATTATAAGACGGGGAGTAGTCTGTGGTGTCCTGATATTATACAGGGGGAGCAGCCTCTGTTGTCCTGTTATTATTATAAGACGGGGAGTAGCCTGTGGTGTCCTGATATTATACAGGGGAGCAGCCTGTGGTGTCCTATTATTGTTTTTTTTATTAATACATATTTTTAAACCGCAAAACCTAAATTTAACGATGCGCTGTTACTTATGGGCCAGTGCTCTGGACTTGCCCCCCAGGCTAAAGGTTGCCAGCCAGCCCCTGGGTCCCCCCTCCTGAGCATAACCAGCCCTGGGCTCATTGAGCCAGATCTGGTTCCAAAAATACAGCGGACAAAAAGCGTAGGGGTCCCCCGTATTTTGAAACCAGCACGGGGCTCCAACAGCCTGCGGTGTCATGCCACAGTCGGGGGACACTGTTTACATAAGGTCCCCGGGCCGTACCATGAGCACCGTGACTGGCCAGCCTTGGATGGGATACCTGGGGGAGTGGGGACCCCCCCAATTAAGGGATCCCTCCCAGGCTTCACCGTTTCACAATACGAGGGATCACCTGATTTTCTCCTCCCCGTTTTTCTGGAACCAGGACCGATCCAAGAGTCCGGGGCTGGTTATGCTAAGGAGGGGGGACCCCAGTTGTACTTTTTTGTGGGATTCAGACGCCATGATTAAGGGCCCAGTAAGGTCTGAAATGTCGGCTTATCCATGCAATGTGATATGAAGCAATAAAAAGGAAATTATTTACTGCTGATTGGTCTTACTGGACTGTAATATATATATATATATATATATATATATATATATATATATACACACACACACACACACACACACACACACATACTGTATGCACACCCAGAGTATATTTACTAAATCGTTTGTTTTCATTGTATTAAGTCCTGTCATGTAATAATTAGAGCAGGTCGGGAAGTTTGTTACTTCTGTGGCAATTTATACTCAATGTATCATTTTACTCAGTTCTATATATAGTTGTTGGCTTTGTAAGACATAAAAATGTGTTTTGTGACCACATTGAGCTTTCTCTTTAGTGTTCATCCAAATGTAAATCAGGCAGTGTTGTTTCTTGGCAGCTTATCTGCTCTAAAAGGATCAGTAGCACAATGATTGCCTTGTAGTATTTGCATTAAATCATAAGGCATTCAGTTTGAAAACTATAAAACACTGATGACAAATACTGTATGGCACATATAGCAGAAAACTTAGCTTGCTGGTATTCTTCATAAATTCTCCTGATGAAATCAAAATTATTTATAGGATGTATAAGAAAATTAAAAGCAACAAACCATAAATAAGAAGATTTTAGTTTTTGGTAAACGTTGGGTAGAGACTGTATGAACACATTCTGTAATTGTTGACCTGAGCCTCATAGTCTAATGGCCACAATAATAAATCCCAAGGCCTCTACACGCTAATGGATCTTCACTGAAGAGAAACGATAAAAATATGTCCAACCCCTCTTACATCCATCCTCAATATGCTATACAGAGTGAGATATCTACTGTACATTGAGGTCCGAGGTTCCGTGCAACTCTGCTAATGTCAGACATCTAATTTTGCTGAAGACATGTCTTAGTAACAATACAGTATGGCAAGGACACACCAGGAGACTTCTAATTAACTTGATATACAGTATGACACTCAGTAGTGGATTTAGACCTCATGGGCCATAGGCAAGATACCGGTTTGGGGCCCTCCAACAATTTATAGCACTATATTGTTGCTGCTGATTGCAGGCAGCATCGATAGAGTATTTTGGCACATACAGTACACAGTCTACCAATAAATGCTCAGCTGCATGAACATCGGCATTGCACACAATCAAGCTCTAGGGCTTTTGGAAATCTGCTTAAAATCTGTGTCACATTTAAAGTAAACTGACTGCATGCTTTACTTCATACATACAGATGGGGCAGGCCTCTTCTTTGCTGGCGAATCGCCAGAACGTTAGCGCTGACGATCCGCCAGAAAAATCTCGAAAGTTCTGATAATTATTGAAAGGATTATCATTTCACCACGTGGTGATAAGGATTTAGACATTAAAGGACACTTGCCCATTTTATGTGTAACTGTCAGTTCTGAGCAATTGGGCTGAGCGCCGTAAACACTATAAATTTGTTTTTTTGTATACCTTGTGGGGAAGAGCATTGTCAGACCTCTTCCAAATATAGTGTTGGCTGCTGGCTATCCATCCAGCGCACTGTGTAAAAAATCTTTTTGTCTACTGCTGTACTAATTGGGCGAACCGAATGCCTAGCGCATGAACAAGTGGTCTCCGCAAAGTGAAACTTGCTTATGAAGACCGCATATTTCATGCATGTTGGTTCGTTTGCAGTTGGTGTGCTGTCCGAATGCACACCTACCAGAGTTCGTGCACTCCCTCGTGTACGCCCATATTTATGCCCAGTCTTTCCCACTTTGAATCCACGCCCTTGTGTAGGTCCGAATGACGCCCATAATATGCCCATATTTCCTGAGTCAATTCGGTGGACATTTCTGTATTAGTGAGAACGAGTACATAGACCATGCGTGGCACATGCGCATAGCGTTGCCTACGCAGACGGCTAAAAAGCGCCCTCCGAAATAATTCGGAACGGAACGCACCAACCAGAATATCAAACTTGAATTATCAAGTTTGTGAATATTATACCATGCCATAAAAGCTTAACATATGGTGTCCTAATGAGAATGAAATCACCATTACAGTATTATAGCAGGTCTGAAAACATTGGAATATTTGATTTAGAATACCTTTATAAATAGATTATTTCCCTTTTGCCTCCTTATACAGTATATTGCAAATATCACCAGTATAAACTTTAAAACTCACGTTGGTTAATTTGAACCAAACGAGAACTGATACAAGAATTGCATGGTCAACTAATTCCAATTGCTGATTTGTGGGACAATATTTCTCTTCATAAACATGAATTATCCCACATATATTAACCCATATGGATATTTGACTGTTGGAGTTAGAAGTATCCATCCTCACCCACATAAGGATGATTACTTTAATTGCAAACAATTCTCATAAATAGTCCTTTTATGTTAGTGTAGATATAGAGGCCCATGTGGGATTACGTAATAAACTCTGAATATAACAACATCTTGCAGGCGAGTCATTCCGTGGCACACAATACTGCATGTTCACTCAGGTGGCACCATTATATCCCTGCTGTGATACGGTTCATAAAACATAGGAAAGACATTTAGAGGGTAAAGAAATATTCTGTATAATTATGTATTTATTGGAAACTATAATACATATTTTATATATTTCAGATTTTCTGCCTCCAGCCTCCAACAATTCATATATATGTGCTTGGAAGAACATATGTTTTGAGTAATGTAAAGCCACATTGGTTCATGCTGATTAACATAATTATTCCTACTCATGATCATGAATGAGAGTAATTATTCAAAATAATGCACATACTCTATAATTCCTGACTATTTCTAAGAATCACATGTCAAAATAAATGGTGTCAATTGACTGTGATGGCCTTTTGATGAGTATTTAACTGTATATTGCACTGTTGTAAACTTACTGTAGAAAGGAGAGTTTTAGCAAAACTCTCAAATGTATCTGTAGAGAAGAAAGATGAAGTACTGCTGTACTTTCAGCATGTTTTAACAGCAGTGACATGCAAACACTTCCTGTGGGATTGAGGAATTACTGTACACAGTGCTCCCTGAGCTCCAACAGGGGCAAAACCAGAGGCGTAACTCTGGGGTGCAGTGGAGTCATCTGCTGCCAGGCTCCTGCTCCCAAGGGGCACCTCACTGCGAGTTTGAATCAGTTAATTGAAAGCTGTTGATATCATTTATATGGCTGAATCCCCCTCCTTGCAGAACCATAGATGTCACACTTTCTTTATTCTAAACATAATTTGTGTCACACCCTGTATTAGAGCCCATGACTTGTTCCACTAAAAACAGATACCTTACATACATACATACATATATACATACATACACAAATGCATACATATATTTATATTCCATAGACAAAAAACCTTACGGTTTCACATGTCCCATTAAGGCTTCTTACACATGATCTGGCATTTCAGAAACCTGTTGTAACTCTTCCACTCAAACGCCAAAAAGCAATGAAATTACGATCATTAAGGCTGACGCCTTAATGGACGTGTTCCTTGCGCAATACAGATATGGTACGCCATCACAGCCTGTGGGTAAGTGCAGATTCAGCACTCTCACAGAGTGAGATTGCTGTCACTCACACAATGGTGGAGCTGCTAATTCACAGATTTGTGTGCTCATTGGAATACACACATGCAGTCTATGCAACTGAAGGTCTGAGCAGTAAACAGAGCCGAGAGGATGGGGTAAAAGTGGTGTTGATTGGGGTAGGAGGCAGTGTGGTGCAGATTGGGAGGAATAGAAATGCGTAGATGGTAGGAAGGCTAAGCAGCACTGATGGGGGACTAACAAAGCAGATGGGTGGAAAAGAGTGGCACAGATTGGGGAAGGTAAGAGTGATGTGATTGGGTGGGAAACAGGAGCAGTTGGAGGAAAGAGCACTGATGGGGGAGGGGGTTTGGAGCAAAGGGGATAAAGGGAAAACAGAGCAGCACAGATGGAGAGGGGAGACAGCAGTACAGATGGAAGGACACTGTCATGGATGAGGCAGGCAGAGCAGCCTGGATGGAGGGGGAGACAGAGTAGCACTAATAGAGGGGAAGCCAGTGGCACAGATAGAAGGAAACAGTGGCATCTGTGTGAAAAGACAGGGCAGCGCAGATGGGGAAAGACACATTGGTGCAGATGAGGGAATACACACAGCAGTAGGTATCGGGGAAGACAGAGCAGCATGACGGCGTATAGGAGAAGAAAGTGTAGATGTATAGTAGTTGGGAGCATTATAGTTTTTGCAATTATGAAAGATGTTTCTGGTAACTGCATGTGAATACTAAATGAAATGGAAATATGTAGTGAGTGTGAAAGATGTTGGACCCTCAGTGGGATAGTTCTAGTACTAGTTTTTTTTCTAGCACACGCCATCTTTGAAAACCCATGCAGTTCCTCTACCCTGTCTGGGGTGTTGCTGTCTGCTGTAGTGATTCTAGCACAGATCTGGTTTGCAGTGCTGATATACAGATCACACTGTGCTAGAAGCACTACAGCAGACAGATACACCCCAGGCAGGGAAGCAGAACTGCATGGGTTTTCAAAGATGGCGGGTGCTAGAATGAACACTATAGTAACTCAGTGGGCTAGACAGTTTTAGATGATTGCAGGTACTTATTAGGATGAGTGTGCCACATAACTGCTCAGACCTTCAGTTGCATAGACTGCATGTGTGTATTCCAATGAGCACACAAATCTGTGAATTAGCAGCTCCACCATTGTGTGAGTGACAGCAATCTCACTCTGTGAGAGTGCTGAATCTGCACTTACCCACAGGCTGTGATGGCGTACCATATCTGTATTGCGCAAGGAACACGTCCATTAAGGCGTCAGCCTTAATGATCGTAATTTCATTGCTTTTTGGCGTTTGAGTGGAAGAGTTACAACAGGTTTCTGAAATGCCAGATCATGTGTAAGAAGCCTTAATGGGACATGTGAAACCGTAAGGTTTTTTGTCTATGGAATTTCATTGCTTTTTTCAATTTATTTTTTTAAATTCAGAAATGTAAAATTTCACTGTAAGAATAAACATTGGTTTCTTAAAAATGTTTAACAATAACACACCCTTGTCAACGAGCATTACCACTGGCTACAAGCATTACAAACCCCTGACAATGAGTATGACACCCATCCCAGAGCATGAAAGCCATCGCAATGAGGACACCCATCCCATGAAATCCCTGGCAATGAGCATGACACCCAGTGTGTAGAAGCTATACTGTAGGGCATAATGTATCACGGGCATTGCAGTGTGGGGCATATGGTGCAGGGGACATTACTGTATGGGGCTTAATATGGTGAAAAAATGTTCTTCCTGTGGTGGCAAAGGTCAAAAGTGCAGGGCCAAAAATTGGGGTGTAAGGTAGTCTTCTCCGGTGAGGCCATGCCCATTTTAATGAGACCACGCCCCTTGCCTGGGGCAGAGAACAAATTACGGTACTTATGTAGTATCTGGGCTGCCGATTTTTTTATTGTATGCCTTAAGTTAAGGCATACAATCAGATGCGATGCGATGCGATATCGCATCGCATCGCATACGACCATGCGATGCGATGCGATGACCCGATTTTTCCATAGGATTCAATGTTAAAATGGACTGAGTCCATTTTAACATGGAATTCAATGGGAAAAAAGGGTCCTTTTCATACCCCTACTATCCAAGTGGGCATGGAGCTGGATATAAACCTGTGGCGAGCGTAGCGAGCCACCGAGCCCGAAGCGTGGCGAGCGAAGCGAGCCCCGCGAGGGGACGGTATTCTGTGTCCCCTCGCGGGGCTCGCTACGCTCGCCACGCTTCGGGCTCGGTGGCTCGCTACGCTCGCCACAGGTTTATATCCAACTCCATGCCCACTTGGATAGTAGGGGTATGAAAAGGACCCCTTTTCCCATTGAATTCTATGTTAAAATGGACTCAGTCCATTTTAACATTGAATCCTATGGAAAAATCGGGTCCATCGCATCGCATCGCATGCGATATGGTCGGGTGCGATGCGATGCGATGGACCCGATTTCAAAATCGGCAGCCCAGTTACTACATAAGTACCCAAATTACAAATGTATGGATAGGGTTAGGCTGCCAGTGTGTGTGTGTGTGTATGGACAGGGTTAGGCTATGGGGGTTTGAATTGATAGGGTTAGGCTGCAGGTGTGTGTGTGTGTGTATGGTGTTAGGCTATGTGTGTATGGATACTGTTAGGCTACGTGTGTGTGTGTGTGTGTGTGTGTGTGTGTGTGTGTGTGTGTGTGTGCATAGGGTTAGGCTATGGGGGTGTGTATGGACAGGGTTAGGCTACATGTGTGTGTGCATATATGGATAGGCTATGTGTGTGTGTGTGTGTTTGGCAACTGTGTTATAACCCTGCCCACACACACAGTCAATGATGCCTATCCCTAGATATACATGACACGCTGACCCTACCAGGTCATGGATCAGCTGCAGGTGTGTGAGTATGTATGTATGGATAGGGTTAGGCTACATATAGGTGTGTGTGTGTGTGCGCATATGTATGAATGTATGGATAGGCTATGGGTGTGTGTGTGTGTCTGTGTACAGGGTTAAGATGCAGGTGCCAGAGTCAATGATGCCTACCTATACATGACACGCTGACCCTACCAGGTCATGGAACACCACCAGGCTGAGTGTTCCTCCCGGGGATGGCGATCAATCTGTTCTTTCTGTCTGACTTGATGTTTCCCCTCCAGCAGCGAGTTCCAGGCAGCCGCTCCCCTTTTCCCCGCTGTCCGCAGATGCTGAGCAGGAGCCAGGCCTCCTCCTTCTGGCATGGCAGTGGTGCGGTCTCCAGACTGGATTGCCGGAGTTAAAGGGAGTGTCGATGGGGGGCTGCTGCGCATGTGCCTCCTCCCATGGTCCTCCCTGCAAAGGACCGTGGGAGGAGCTACACACGACTGTGCTTGCGCAGCAGCCCTCCAGGGGCCATTTTGGCTTTGAACAATGATCAAATTAGTTTTTAGGGTACAATCAAATTCTAATGAGAGAAATGTGACCTATTTTAGTCTAAAAAAAAGTGAGGAAGGTAGTGAGTCACACCATACCTCTGGTGCTATATTGAATAAAAAAATTAATAGCCAAGGAAAGCCGCATATGACAACAAGCAAACCAGCTTGTCTATATAATAAGTTGAAGAGTCTGTGTGCGTGTGTGTGTGTGTGTGCGTGTCCGTCGCATTGCGGACACACCGTGGCACTCAGAGACACCAAATTCAGCAACAAGATACCTCTGGACCCGGTGGTGTGCACCTCGAAGCCGTTTTTGGGAAATTTCACTTAGAAATTTAAAAAACACCAAGTTGTAATTTTCCTTCATTGATGTTCTGGGGAAAAGATCGATGATCTGGGAAACCGTTTGAAAAGGAACAACTCCACACCTGATTTCATTGCTGTCATTGAGTATGAATGACACATTCTAACATTATGGTGAAGGCTTTAAACAATTAGGAAATAATTGAGGATATACATAGACCACACAACACACACACATACACATTGTACACGCACACACACACAGTACACCACATACGCACACATAGCACACAACACACACATTTATACGTAGAGCACCTCACACACTTACACATTGGACATATACACACACACACATACAACACACCACATGCAGTACAATACAAATCTATACACACTACAACACACACCCAAAAACAGTACAACAAACACACAGAACACACACACTTAAACATTGCCAGGATACGCAAAGCACACTACACACACATATATACGTAGCACACATCACAAACTTACACATTCGGCAGATACACACAACACTCACAGTACAACACACACCCACATTCACTACAACACACACCCAAAAACAGTACAATACACAAAACACACACTTAAACATTGCACAGATACACACAGCACACTACACACACACAGATTTATACATAGCACACCTTACGCACTTACACATAGGGCAGATACACATAACACACACACATAACATACCTCTAACAGCACAACACACACCCACATTCACCACACACACCCAAAAAACAGTACGACACACACAAAGCACACACTTAAACATTGCACAGATACACAAAGACACAACACACACACACACTGTATATACGTAGCACACCTCACACACTTACGCATTGGACAGATACATACAATACAACACACACAACAACAGTACAACACACACAAACACACAGAACACATAAAAAATTATTTGCCGTTTATTTAACCGTCTGTACCGGCAAATAAAAACTGTACCTAATGTACCGTTTCTACTTTGTTCCCCATATCTGTCTCTCCAGTCCTCCAGCCTGTCACTGCGCTCCTCGGGCAGTTGCACTGAGAAATCTTTGTCCTGGCCAATGCACCCATTGATCAATACAAAGTGGGTACACTGCACTCACCCTGTTAGTCAGTTGGATATCAGGCACTGCTCTGCCTTAAGGGTTTCCCAGACTCTTTTGGTTCATAGATAATGTTTGGTCGATGGGCATGAGCGCTGCATGCATTTGTTTGAATATTATGAGTGTAAGAAGTTGAAGAATAAGACTGAGATGAAGATTTGTCACGTTATAGTGTACAATTTACTCAATAAATCGTGAAAAAAAATATGTGTACATAGAAGTACAGTACAATCAAGAAATGAAAGTAGGATTAAAAAATAAATTCTGATTCAAACTGATAATTGTTTGGATGGCGGTGGGTTGCGAGACAAATCTATAGGTGGAGGGGGTATGGATATTGTGGGCATAATTGGTGTTTGGTACACCTACAGGGGGTCCCCAGTTGATGAGAAATTCTCACTACAGTGTCACCGTAGGGGGATTTCCAATTAGGGTTCAGGTGGTCTTTTAGGGAACCCTTTACAATCCCGTTGGTCTCTTCTCCTGGAGCCTACGGTCTCCCTCAGTGATTGACTATCATTAAGGGAGACTGTAAGCTCAAGGAGAAGAGATCTACAGGATTGTAAAGGGTCCCTAAAAGACCACCTGGACCCCAATTGGGAATCCCCCTATGGTGACACTGTGACCGTGACACTGTAGTAACAATCCCATCAATTGAGGGCCCCCTGTAGGTGTAACAAACACCAATTATGCCCACAATATCCATACCCCCACCTATAGATTTGTTTCACAACCCACCCCATCCAAACAATTATCAGTTTGAATCAGAACTTATTTTTTAATCCTACTTTCATTTCATGATTGTACTTCTATGTACACTTACATTTTTTTCACGATTTATTGAGTAAATTGTACACTTTGTAACATGGCAATTATTTTTCTCAGTCTTATTCTTCAACTTCTTAAACTCCAAACCTTATCAATGCATCCATTGATGATTGTGATGGCTGGATCAGTGGATTGGCCCGGCGGGTGTAGGGAAGAATTTGGCCCATTGCACCCATTCCCAGTGGTGCATTACAGTGGTGCGGATAGTGTGCGTCGCGTCATGACATCATGTGGCCAGGCCTGCGGACCTGCTCCCACACTCAGGGGCTGCCCCACTGTTTGGTAGAGATGCTCTGTGCATGTGCTTTACAGATCCCCAGACCTCAGAGACTGCTGCAGGCAGGTTCGGTGAGGGGAGTGGCAGGGAGCAGTGAATTTTTAATTAATTATGGCACGGTAAGTAACGCCCACCCCGGACCCCATGCACTCAGCGCCTGTAATTACACACCCTAGAAACTGTACCATTGAAAGTATAGAAATTGAGGTGTGGACATGTCCCTTTCTGATTTTGTACCGATTTCTGACCCTCAGATGTTGGAGGATATGTCATGGGTGCTAAATCTCAGGAAAGGATGTGGAATTCATCAACACATACAAGTTATCAACTCAGGAGTGTTGTGTTTCAAACAACAACACCACACCTGATTTCATTGCCGTCATTGAGTATCAATGCAAACACATTCTAACATTATGGTGGAATCTATAACAAATTACAATCTTAGGTCTTTGTCACAGCATACTGTAAGATGACATTTTTCAGCAATTTTGGAAATAAGGAAACCCCAAGGTTTTCCCGGGCAACGCCGGGCGGGTCAGCTAGTAAGAAATAAAAGAAAACAATGGGAAAGCACACACAGCATAAGCAATTATACCTTTGATTAAAGTTAAAAATTAAATGTAATATAGGTCCCCCTTTTCAATAATGACACAAGACTCAGTTCAACTGAAATATCAAAATATTTTATAAACACATAATAAAGTCATATACAAAAATGTACATAAATCACATGTAATTAATGGTAAAACAATGTAACTTAAGGTGCTGGCGTCCCAATTAATTAAAAGAAATGAACATAGGAGCAGCAGACCTCACTTGAAGCTCAGCCAGGATGGTGATTGAGCCGTTGGAAAAGAGCTGGGTGTATGTATGGTTAAGGTTATAGGCTGTGGTGTGTGTGTATGGTTAGGGTTATAGGCTGTGGGGTGTGTGTATGGCTAAGGTTATAGGCTGCGGTGTGTGTATGGTTAGGGTTATAGGCTGCGGGGGGGGGGTGTATATGGTTAGGGTTAAAGGCTGCAGGGTGTGTATGGTTAGGGTTAAAGGCTGCGGGGGGTGTGCATGGTTAGGGTTATAGGTTGTGGGGGGTGTACTGTAAGGGTTAAAGGCTGCAGGGTGTATGTGTATGGTTAGGGTTATAGGCTGCGGGATGTGTGTGTATATGGTTAGGGTTATAGGCTGTGGGGTGTACGGGTATGGTTAGGGTTATAGCCTGCGGGATGTGTGTGCGTGTGTATGGTTAGGGTTATAGGCTGTGGGGTGTACGTGTATGGTTAGGGTTATAGACTGTGGGGGGTGTATATGGTTAGGGTTATAGGCTGCAGGGTGTGTGTATGGTTAGGGTTATAGGCTGCGGGATGTGTGTGTGTGTGTATGGTTAGGGTTATAGGCTGCAGGGTGTGTGTGTATGGTTAGGGTTATAGGCTGCGGGATGTGTGTGTGTGGTTAGGGTTATAGGCTGCGGGATGTGTGTGTGTGTGTATGGTTAGGGTTATAGGCTGCAGGGTGTGTGTGTATGGTTAGGGTTATAGGCTGCGGGATGTGTGTGTGTGGTTAGGGTTATAGGCTGCAGGGTGTACGGGTATGGTTAGGGTTATAGCCTGCGGGATGTGTGTGTGTATAGTTAGGGTTAAAGGCTGCAAGCGTGTGTATGGTTAGGGTTATAGGCTGCAGGGTGTGTGTGTGTATGGTTAGGGTTATAGGCTGCAGGATGTTTGTGTGTGTATGGTTAGGGTTATAGGCTGCGGTGTGTGTATGGTTAGGGTCATAGGCTGTGGGGTGTACGTGTATGGTTAGGGTTATAGGCTGAGGGGGGTGTGATGGTTAGAGTTATAGACTGCGGGGGGTGTAAGTGATTAGGGTTATAGGCTAAGGGGGGTGTATGTGGTTAGGGTTATAGGCTGTGGGGGGTGTGTATGGTTAGGGTTATAGGCTGCGGGGGTATGCATGGTTAGGGTTATAGGCTGCGGGGGTATGCATGGTTAGGGTTATAGGCTGTGTATGGTTAGGGCAATAGGCTGTGGGGTAGGTGTATGGTTAGGGTAATAGGGTGCGGGGTAGGTGTATGGTTAGGATTATCGGCTGCGGGTTTTTGTATGGTTTGGGTAATAGGCTGCAGTAGGTGTACGGTTAGGGTTATAGGCTGCAGGGAGTGTATATGGTTAGGGTTATAGGCTGCGGGGTGTGTGTGTGGTTAGGGTTATAGGTTGCGGGGTGTGTGTGTGTATGGTTAGGGTTATAGGCTGCTCAGTGTGTGTGTGTGTATGGTTAGGGTTATAGGCTGCGGTGTGTGTGTGTATGGTTAGGGTTATAGGCTGCGGGGTGTGTGTATGGTTAGGGTTATAGGCTGCGGGGTGTATATGGTTAGGGTTATAGGCTGAGGGGGTGTATATGGTTAGGGTTACAGGCTGCAGGGTGTGTGTGTATGGTTAGGGTTATAGGCTCCCGTGTGTGTGCGTGTGTATGGTTAGAGTTATAGGCTGCAGGGTGTGTGTATGGTTAGGGTTATAGACTGCGGGGGGTGTATATGGTTAGGGTTATAGGCTGATGGGGGTGTATATGGTTAGGGTTATAGGCTGCTGGGTGTGTGTGTAGGGTGTGGTATGATTCACAGACAGTCGAGATCCCGACAGTCATTATCCCGACGTCGGGATCCCGACTGCCTGGTCTCAGACAGCGTGGCCAGCGCAACAAAGCCCCTTGCGGGCGCGCTGCGCTCGCCACCCCCACGAGGGTAAATAGCCGACGGCCGTCGGGAACCCGGTCGTCTGTGTTTTAACAGTTCGGATCCCGACGTCGGGTTAATGACTGTCAGGATCCCCACTGTCGGGACCCCGTCCAGCACCCGTGTGTGTATGGTTAGGGTTATAGACTGAGGGGGGTGTGCATGGTTAGTGTTAGGCTGGTGGGGGGGTGGATGTATAGTTAGTGTTACGCCGTGGGGGAGGGGGGTATATAGTTAGAGTTAGGCAGGGGGCTAGTGTTAGCATACCTTCCAATTGTCCCACAGTGTCCCGTGGTGGTGGTGCTGGGGTCAGTTGGGATACGGCCGGGCGCGTGAGGTGTCCCTCTTAATGGCAGGTTTGGGGAGGTGGGGAGGTATGGTGTTAGGCTGCAGGGTGTATGTAGTAGCTACTAACCTGGTCCACTGTGCTTCAAAGGAGGCTTTTTTTGGGGGGGCGGGGACACTGAATGATTCACCTCTCTGCAACTCTTCATTCATCCTGTCCGGACCTCTGGTTCCAGGTTCCCCGCAGCCTTCTTCCACCTCCTCCACTCCTCAGTGCACTCTCCTGAGCTTCCTAACCTTCTGCTGCTGGCACCATGCGGTTCTCTTCTTCTGCTCCCTCCAGCAGCCAGCACCGGGACTGGAATGGCACAGAGCAGGCTGACACGTGTCCTGCAAAGGAGTAGAGACAATGAAGATATGCCAGATATGCCCCCGCAGTGCTAGGTATGCCCCCACAGTGCCACACATATGCCCCCACAGTGCCAGACAATACCAGATATGCCCCCACAGTGCCAGATATGCCCTTGACAGTGCTATGTATGCCCCCCACAGTGCCAGGTTTGCCCCCAGTGTGCGATATGCCCCCCCACAGTGCCAGATATGCCCCCATTGTGCGATATGCCCCCCACAGTGCCAGATATGCCCCCAGTGTGCGATATGCCCCCACAGTGGCAGATATGCCCCCGACACAGTGCCAGATATGCCTCCGACACAGTGCCAGGTATGCCCCCGACACAGTGCCAGGTATGCCCCCGACACAGTGCCAGGTATGCCCCCCGACACAGTGCCAGGTATGCCCCCCCGACACAGTGCCAGGTATGCCCCCCCGACACAGTGCCAGGTATGCCCCCCCGACACAGTGCCAAGTATGCCCCCCCGACACAGTGCCAGGTATGCCCCCCCGACACAGTGCCAGGTATGCCCCCCCGACACAGTGCCAGGTATGCCCCCCCGACACAGTGCCAGGTATGCCCCCCCGACACAGTGCCAGGTATGCCCCCCCGACACAGTGCCAGGTATGCCCCACCGACACAGTGCCAGATATGCCCCCCCCGACACAGTGCCAGGTATGCCCCCCCGACACAGTGCCAGATATGCCCCCCCGACACAGTGCCAGATATGCCCCCCCACAGTGCCAGATATGCCCCCCCCCCCAGTGCCAGGTATGCCCCCCCACAGTGCCAGGTATGCCCCCCCACAGTGCCAAATATGCTCCCCACAGTGCCAGATATGCCCCCCACGACTGTGGGGGCAGTGTGCATGTATGTGGCTATGGGGCAGTGTGCGTGTGCAACTCCGGGGCAGTGTGCGTGCGCTACTAAGGGGGCAGTGTGGGGCTATGGGGCAGCATGTGTGCGACTATGGGGCAGTGTGCATGTGCAGCTATGGGGGCAGTGTGGGTGTGAGGATATGGGCAGCGTGTTTATGCGGCTATGGGGGCAGTGTGCATGTGCGGATATGGGGGTACTGTGCGTGGGCTATGGGGCAATGTGCGCGTGAGGCCATTAGGCAGTGTGCAGCTATAGGGGCAGTGTGCGTGTGCGGCTATGGGGACAGCGTGTGTGCGGCTATGGGGACAGCGTGTGTGCGGCTATGGGGACAGCGTGTGTGCGGCTATGGGGACAGCGTGTGTGCGGCTATGGGGACAGCGTGTGTGCGGCTATGGGGACAGCGTGTGTGCGGCTATGGGGACAGCGTGTGTGCGGCTATGGGGACAGCGTGTGTGCGGCTATGGGGACAGCGTGTGTGCGGCTATGGGGACAGCGTGTGTGCGGCTATGGGGACAGCGTGCGTGCGGCTATGGGGACAGCGTGCATGTGTATGTGGCTATGGAGGCAGTGTGCGACTATGGAAGCAGTGTACGTGTGCAGCTATGGGGGCAGTGTGTGTGCATTTTGTGGCTATGGGGCAGTGTGTGTGCGCTACTAAGGGGGGAGTGTGGGGCTATGGGGCAGCATGTGTGCGGCTATGGGGGCAGTGTGGATGTGAAGCTATGGGGGCAGTGTGGGTGTGCGGCTATGGAGGCAGTATGAGTATACGGCTATGGGGGCAGTGTGCGGCTATGGGGGCAGTGTGCGTGTGCGGCTATGGGGGCAGTGTGCGTGAGCGGCTATGGGGGCAGTGTGCATGTGGGGGCAGTGTGCGGCTATGGGGGCAGTGTGCGTGTGTGGCTATGGGGCAGTGTGCGGCTATGGGGGCAGTGTGTGTGCGGCTATGGGGGCAGTGTGTGTGTGCGGCTATGGGGGCAGTGTGTGTGCGGCTATGGGGGCAGTGTGCATGCGGATATGGGGACAGTGTGCATGCGGATATGGGGGCAGTGTGCATGCGGATATGGGGACAGTGTGCATGCGGATATGGGGACAGTGTGCGTGCGGATATGGGGACAGTGTGCGTGCGGATATGGGGGCAGTGTGCATGCGGATATGGGGACAGTGTGCATGCGGATATGGGGACAGTGTGCGTGCGGATATGGGGACAGTGTGCGTGCGGATATGGGGACAGTGTGCGTGCGGATATGGGGACAGTGTGCGTGTGGCTATGGGGACAGTGTGCGTGTGGCTATGGGGACAGTGTGCGTGTGGCTATGGGGACAGTGTGCATGTGTATGTGGCTATGGGGGCAGTGTGCGTGTGCGACTATGGGGGGCAGTGTGTGTGCATTTTGTGGCTATGGGGCAGTGTGCATGTGCAACTATGGGGCAGTTTGAGTGCGCTACTAAAGGGGGAGTGTGGGGCTATGGGGCAGCATGTGTGCGGCTATGGGGGCAGTGTGAATGTGCAGCTATGGGTGCAGTGTGGGTGTGCAGCTATGGCGGCAGTGTGGGTGTGCAGCTATGGCTATGGGGGCAGTGTGCGTGTGCGGCTATGGGGGCAGTATGCATGTGCGGCTAAGGGGGAATGTGTGTGTGTGTGTGCGGCTATGGGGGCAGTGTGCGGCTATGGGGGCAGTGTGCGTGTGTGGCTATGGGGTAGTGTGCGGCTATGGGGACAGTGTGTGTGTGTGTGTGTGTGTGTATGTGGCTATGGGGACAGTGTGCATGTGCAGCTATGGGGACAGTGTGCGTGTATGGCCAGGTATGCCCCCCCCCACAGTGCCAGGTATGCCCCCCCACAGTGCCAAATATGCTCCCCACAGTGCCAGATATGCCCCCCACGACTGTGGGGGCAGTGTGCGTGTATGTGGCTATGAGGCAGTGTGCGTGTGCAACTCCGGGGCAGTGTGCGTGCGCTACTAAGGGGGAGTGTGGGGCTATGGGGCAGCATGTGTGCGGCTATGGGGGCAGTGTGAATGTGCAGCTATGGGTGCAGTGTGGGTGTGCAGCTATGGCGGCAGTGTGGGTGTGCAGCTATGGCTATGGGGGCAGTGTGCGTGTGCGGCTATGGGGGCAGTATGCATGTGCGGCTAAGGGGGAATGTGTGTGTGTGTGCAGCTATGGGGGCAGTGTGCGGCTATGGGGGCAGTGTGCGTGTGTGGCTATGGGGTAGTGTGCGGCTATGGGGACAGTGCGTGTGCGGCTATGGAGGCAGTGTGTGTGTGTGTGTGTGTGTGTGTATGTGGCTATGGGGGCAGTGTGTGTACGGCTATGGGGGCAGTGTGCGTGCGGATATGGGGACAGTGTGCGTGCGGATATGGGGACAGTGTGCGTGCGGATATGGGGACAGTGTGCGTGCGGATATGGGGACAGTGTGCGTGCGGCTATGGGGACAGTGTGCGTGCGGCTATGGGGACAGTGTGCGTGTGGCTATGGGGACAGTGTGCGTGTGGCTATGGGGACAGTGTGCATGTGTATGTGGCTATGGGGGCAGTGTGCGTGTGCGACTATGGGGGGCAGTGTGTGTGCATTTTGTGGCTATGGGGCAGTGTGCATGTGCAACTATGGGGCAGTTTGCGTGCGCTACTAAAGGGGGAGTGTGGGGCTATGGGGCAGCATGTGTGCGGCTATGGGGGCAGTGTGAATGTGCAGCTATGGGTGCAGTGTGGGTGTGCAGCTATGGCTATGGGGGCAGTGTGCGTGTGCGGCTATGGGGGCAGTATGCATGTGCGGCTAAGGGGGAATGTGTGTGTGTGTGTGTGCAGCTATGGGGGCAGTGTGCGGCTATGGGGGCAGTGTGCGTGTGTGGCTATGGGGTAGTGTGCGGCTATGGGGACAGTGCGTGTGCGGCTATGGAGGCAGTGTGTGTGTGTGTGTGTATGTGGCTATGGGGACAGTGTGCATGTGCAGCTATGGGGACAGTGTGCGTGTATGGCCAGGTATGCCCCCCCACAGTGCCAGGTATGCCCCCCCACAGTGCCAAATATGCTCCCCACAGTGCCAGATATGCCCCCCACGACTGTGGGGGCAGTGTGCGTGTATGTGGCTATGGGGCAGTGTGCGTGTGCAACTCCGGGGCAGTGTGCGTGCGCTACTAAGGGGGAGTGTGGGGCTATGGGGCAGCATGTGTGCAGCTATGGGGGCAGTGTGAATGTGCAGCTATGGGTGCAGTGTGGGTGTGCAGCTATGGCGGCAGTGTGGGTGTGCAGCTATGGCTATGGGGGCAGTGTGCGTGTGCGGCTATGGGGGCAGTATGCATGTGCGGCTAAGGGGGAATGTGTGTGTGTGTGTGCAGCTATGGGGGCAGTGTGCGGCTATGGGGGCAGTGTGCGTGTGTGGCTATGGGGTAGTGTGCGGCTATGGGGACAGTGCGTGTGCGGCTATGGAGGCAGTGTGTCTGTGTGTGTGTGTGTGTGTGTGTATGTGGCTATGGGGACAGTGTGCATGTGCAGCTATGGGGACAGTGTGCGTGTGCGACTATGGGGGCAGTGTATGTGGCAGTGTGCGTGTGTGACTGTGCGGCTATGGGGGCAGTGTGCGTGTGTGGCTATGGGAAGCATTTGTGCGACTATGAGGCAATGTGCATGTGCAGCTATGGGGGCAGTGTGGATGTGCAGCTATGGGGGCAGTGTGGATGTGTGGCTATGGGGGCAGTGTGGATGTGCGGCTATGGGGGCAGTGTGCGTATGCAGTTATGGGGGCAGTGTCTGTGTGCGGCTATGGGGCAGTGTGAGTGTGCGGCTATGGGGCAGTGTGAGTGTGCGGCTATGGGGCAGTGTGAGTGTGCGGCTATGGGGCAGTGTGAGTGTGCGGCTATGGGGCAGTGTGAGTGTGCGGCTATGGGGCAGTGTGAGTGTGCGGCTATAGGGGCAGTGTGCGGCTATGGAGGCAGTGTGTGTGCATGTGGCTATGGGGGCAGTGTGCGTGTGCAGCTATGGGGGCAGTGTGTGTGTATGGGGCATTGTGCGTGTGCGACTATGGGGGCAGTGTGCGTGTGCGGCTATGGGGGCAGTGTGGGGCTATGGGGCAGCATGTGTGCGACTATGGGGCAGTGTGCGTGTGTGCGACTATGGGGCAGTGTGCGGCTATGGGGCAGTGTGCGTGTGCGGCTATGGGGGCAGTGTGCGGTTATGGGGGCAGTGTCTGTGTGCGGCTATGGGGCAGTGTGCGGCTATGGGGGCAGTGTCTATGTGCGGCTATGGGGGCAGCGTGCGTGTGCGGCTATGGGGGCAGTGTGTGTGTGGCTATGGAGGCAGTGTGTGTGTGGCTATGGGGGCAGTGTGTGTGTGGCTATGGAGGCAGTGTGTGTGTGTGTGTGTGTGTGTGTATGTGGCTATGGGGGCAGTGTGCGTGCGGCTATGGGGGCAGTGTGCATGCGGATATGGGGACAGTGTGCGTGCGGATATGGGGACAGTGTGCGTGCGGATATGGGGACAGTGTGCGTGCGGCTATGGGGACAGTGTGCGTGCGGCTATGGGGACAGTGTGCGTGCGGCTATGGGGACAGTGTGCGTGCGGCTATGGGGACAGTGTGCGTGTGGCTATGGGGACAGTGCGTGTGCGGCTATGGAGGCAGTGTGTGTGTGTGTGTGTATGTGGCTATGGGGGCAGTGTGTGTGCGGCTATGGGGGCAGTGTGCATGCAGATATGGGGACAGTGTGCGTGCGGATATGGGGACAGTGTGCGTGCGGATATGGGGGCAGTGTGGATGTGTGGCTATGGGGGCAGTGTGGATGTGCGGCTATGGGGCAGTGTGAGTGTGCGGCTATGGGGCAGTGTGAGTGTGCGGCTATGGGGCAGTGTGAGTGTGCGGCTATGGGGCAGTGTGAGTGTGCGGCTATGGGGCAGTGTGAGTGTGCGGCTATGGGGCAGTGTGAGTGTGCGGCTATAGGGGCAGTGTGCGGCTATGGAGGCAGTGTGCGGCTATGGAGGCAGTGTGTGTGCATGTGGCTATGGGGGCAGTGTGCGTGTATGGGGCATTGTGCGTGTGCGACTATGGGGGCAGTGTGCGTGTGCGGCTATGGGGGCAGTGTGGGGCTATGGGGCAGCATGTGTGCGACTATGGGGCAGTGTGCGTGTGTGCGACTATGGGGCAGTGTGCGGCTATGGGGCAGTGTGCGTGTGCGGCTATGGGGGCAGTGTGCGGTTATGGGGGCAGTGTCTGTGTGCGGCTATGGGGCAGTGTGCGGCTATGGGGGCAGTGTCTATGTGCGGCTATGGGGGCAGCGTGCGTGTGCGGCTATGGGGGCAGTGTGTGTGTGGCTATGGAGGCAGTGTGTGTGTGTGTGTGTGTGGCTATGGGGGCAGTGTGCATGCGGATATGGGGACAGTGTGCGTGCGGATATGGGGACAGTGTGCGTGCGGATATGGGGACAGTGTGCGTGCGGCTATGGGGACAGTGTGCGTGTGGCTATGGGGACAGTGTGCGTGTGGCTATGGGGGCAGCGTGCGTGTGCGGCTATGGGGGCAGTGTGTGTGTGGCTATGGAGGCAGTGTGTGTGTGTGTGTATGTGGCTATGGGGGCAGTGTGCGTGCGGATATGGGGACAGTGTGCGTGCGGATATGGGGACAGTGTGCGTGCGGATATGGGGACAGTGTGCGTGCGGATATGGGGACAGTGTGCGTGCGGCTATGGGGACAGTGTGCGTGTGGCTATGGGGACAGTGTGCGTGTGGCTATGGGGGCAGTGTGTGTGCGGCTATGGGGGCAGTGTGCGTGCGGATATGGGGACAGTGTGCGTGCGGATATGGGGACAGTGTGCGTGCGGATATGGGGACAGTGTGCGTGCGGATATGGGGACAGTGTGCGTGCGGATATGGGGACAGTGTGCGTGCGGATATGGGGACAGTGTGCGTGCGGATATGGGGACAGTGTGCGTGTGGATATGGGGACAGTGTGCGTGTGGCTATGGGGACAGTGTGCGTGTGGCTATGGGGACAGTGTGCGTGTGGCTACGGGGACAGTGTGCATGTGTATGTGGCTATGGGGGCAGTGTGCGTGTGCGACTATGGGGGGCAGTGTGTGTGCATTTTGTGGCTATGGGGCAGTGTGCATGTGCAACTATGGGGCAGTTTGCGTGCGCTACTAAAGGGGGAGTGTGGGGCTATGGGGCAGCATGTGTGCGGCTATGGGGGCAGTGTGAATGTGCAGCTATGGGTGCAGTGTGGGTGTGCAGCTATGGCGGCAGTGTGGGTGTGCAGCTATGGCTATGGGGGCAGTGTGCGTGTGCGGCTATGGGGGCAGTATGCATGTGCGGCTAAGGGGGAATGTGTGTGTGTGTGTGCAGCTATGGGGGCAGTGTGCGGCTATGGGGGCAGTGTGCGTGTGTGGCTATGGGGTAGTGTGCGGCTATGGGGACAGTGCGTGTGCGGCTATGGAGGCAGTGTGTGTGTGTGTGTATGTGGCTATGGGGACAGTGTGCATGTGCAGCTATGGGGACAGTGTGCGTGTATGGCCAGGTATGCCCCCCCCACAGTGCCAGGTATGCCCCCCCACAGTGCCAAATATGCTCCCCACAGTGCCAGATATGCCCCCCACGACTGTGGGGGCAGTGTGCGTGTATGTGGCTATGGGGCAGTGTGCATGTGCAACTCCGGGGCAGTGTGCGTGCGCTACTAAGGGGGAGTGTGGGGCTATGGGGCAGCATGTGTGCGGCTATGGGGGCAGTGTGAATGTGCAGCTATGGGTGCAGTGTGGGTGTGCAGCTATGGCTATGGGGGCAGTGTGCGTGTGCGGCTATGGGGGCAGTATGCATGTGCGGCTAAGGGGGAATGTGTGTGTGTGTGCAGCTATGGGGGCAGTGTGCGGCTATGGGGGCAGTGTGCGTGTGTGGCTATGGGGTAGTGTGCGGCTATGGGGACAGTGCGTGTGCGGCTATGGAGGCAGTGTGTGTGTGTGTGTATGTGGCTATGGGGACAGTGTGCATGTGCAGCTATGGGGACAGTGTGCGTGTATGTGGCTATGGGGACAGTGTGCATGTGCAGCTATGGGGACAGTGTATGTGGCAGTGTGCGTGTGTGACTGTGCGGCTATGGAGGCAGTGTGTGTGTGTGTGCGTGCGTGTGTGGCTATGGGAAGCATTTGTGCAGCTATGGGGGCAGTGTGGATGTGCAGCTATGGGGGCAGTGTGGATGTGTGGCTATGGGGGCAGTGTGGATGTGCGGCTATGGGGGCAGTGTGGATGTGCGGCTATGGGGGCAGTGTGGATGTGTGGCTATGGGGGCAGTGTGGATGTGCGGCTATGGGGGCAGTGTGGATGTGCGGCTATGGGGGCAGTGTGGATGTGCGGCTATGGGGGCAGTGTGCGTATGCAGTTATGGGGGCAGTGTGAGTGTGCGGCTATGGGGCAGTGTGAGTGTGCGGCTATGGGAAGCATTTGTGCGACTATGAGGCAGTGTGGATGTGCGGCTATGGGGGCAGTGTGCGTATGCAGTTATGGGGGCAGTGTGAGTGTGCGGCTATGGGGCAGTGTGAGTGTGCGGCTATGGGGCAGTGTGAGTGTGCGGCTATGGGGCAGTGTGAGTGTGCGGCTATGGGGCAGTGTGAGTGTGCGGCTATGGGGCAGTGTGAGTGTGCGGCTATGGGGCAGTGTGAGTGTGCGGCTATGGGGCAGTGTGAGTGTGCGGCTATAGGGGCAGTGTGCGGCTATGGAGGCAGTGTGTGTGTATGTGGCTATGGGGGCAGTGTGTGTGTATGGGGCATTGTGCGTGTGCGACTATGGGGGCAGTGTGGGGCTATGGGGCAGCATGTGTGCGACTATGGGGCAGTGTGCGTGTGTGCGACTATGGGGCAGTGTGCGGCTATGGGGCAGTGTGCGTGTGCGGCTAAGGGGCAGTGTGGATGTGCAGCTATGGGGGCAGTGTGCGGTTATGGGGGCAGTGTCTGTGTGCGGCTATGGGGCAGTGTCTGTGTGCGGCTATGGGGCAGTGTGCGGCTATGGGGGCAGTGTCTGTGTGCGGCTATGGGGGCAGCGTGCGTGTGCGGCTATGGGGGCAGTGTGTGTGTGGCTATGGAGGCAGTGTGTGTGTGTGTATGTGGCTATGGGGGCAGTGTGTGTGCGGCTATGGGGGCAGTGTGCATGCGGATATGGGGACAGTGTGCGTGCGGATATGGGGACAGTGTGCGTGCGGATATGGGGACAGTGTGCGTGTGGCTATGGGGACAGTGTGCGTGTGGCTATGGGGACAGTGTGCGTGTGGCTATGGGGACAGTGCGTGTGCGGCTATGGAGGCAGTGCGTGTGCGGCTATGGAGGCAGTGTGTGTGTGTGTGTGTGTATGTGGCTATGGGGGCAGTGTGTGTGCGGCTATGGGGGCAGTGTGCGTGCGGATATGGGGACAGTGTGCGTGCGGATATGGGGACAGTGTGCGTGCGGATATGGGGGCAGTGTTCGTGCGGATATGGGGACAGTGTGCGTGCGGATATGGGGACAGTGTGCGTGTGGCTATGGGGACAGTGTGCGTGTGGCTATGGGGACAGTGTGCATGTGTATGTGGCTATGGGGGCAGTGTGCGTGTGCGACTATGGGGGGCAGTGTGTGTGCATTTTGTGGCTATGGGGCAGTGTGCATGTGCAACTATGGGGCAGTTTGCGTGCGCTACTAAAGGGGGAGTGTGGGGCTATGGGGCAGCATGTGTGCGGCTATGGGGGCAGTGTGAATGTGCAGCTATGGGTGCAGTGTGGGTGTGCAGCTATGGCGGCAGTGTGGGTGTGCAGCTATGGCTATGGGGCCAGTGTGCGTGTGCGGCTATGGGGGCAGTATGCATGTGCGGCTAAGGGGGAATGTGTGTGTGTGTGCAGCTATGGGGGCAGTGTGCGGCTATGGGGGCAGTGTGCGTGTGTGGCTATGGGGTAGTGTGCGGCTATGGGGACAGTGTGCGTATGCAGTTATGGGGGCAGTGTCTGTGTGCGGCTATGGGGCAGTGTGCGGCTATGGGGGCAGTGTGCGTGTGTGGCTATGGGGTAGTGTGCGGCTATGGGGACAGTGCGTGTGCGGCTATGGAGGCAGTGTGTGTGTGTGTGTGTGTGTGTGTGTGTAAATGTGGCTATGGGGACAGTGTGCATGTGCAGCTATGGGGACAGTGTGCGTGTGCGACTATGGGGGCAGTGTATGTGGCAGTGTGCGTGTGTGACTGTGCGGCTATGGGGGCAGTGTGCGTGTGTGGCTATGGGAAGCATTTGTGCGACTATGAGGCAATGTGCATGTGCAGCTATGGGGGCAGTGTGCATGTGCAGCTATGGGGGCAGTGTGGATGTGCAGCTATGGGGGCAGTGTGGATGTGTGGCTATGGGGGCAGTGTGGATGTGCGGCTATGGGGGCAGTGTGGATGTGCGGCTATGGGGGCAGTGTGCGTATGCAGTTATGGGGGCAGTGTCTGTGTGCGGCTATGGGGCAGTGTGAGTGTGCGGCTATGGGGCAGTGTGAGTGTGCGGCTATGGGGCAGTGTGAGTGTGCGGCTATAGGGGCAGTGTGCGGCTATGGAGGCAGTGTGTGTGCATGTGGCTATGGGGGCAGTGTGCGTGTGCAGCTATGGGGGCAGTGTGTGTGTATGGGGCATTGTGCGTGTGCGACTATGGGGGCAGTGTGCGTGTGCGGCTATGGGGGCAGTGTGGGGCTATGGGGCAGCATGTGTGCGACTATGGGGCAGTGTGCGTGTGTGTGACTATGGGGCAGTGTGCGGCTATGGGGCAGTGTGCGTGTGCGGCTATGGGGGCAGTGTGGATGTGCAGCTATGGGGGCAGTGTGGATGTGCAGCTATGGGGGCAGTGTGGATGTGCAGCTATGGGGCAGTGTGCGGCTATGGGGGCAGTGTCTGTGTGCGGCTATGGGGGCAGCGTGCGTGTGCGGCTATGGGGGCAGTGTGTGTGTGGCTATGGGGGCAGTGTGTGTGTGGCTATGGGGACAGTGTGTGTGTGTGTGTGGCTATGGGGACAGTGTGTGTGTGCGGCTATGGGGGCAGTGTGTGTGTGTGTGCGGCTATGGGGGCAGTGTGTGTGTGTGTGCGGCTATGGGGGCAGTGTGTGTGTGTGCGGCTACAGTGGGGTACAGCAGCGTGAGGGTGGCAGGCAGTGGGGTACAGCAAAGTGAGGGTGGTGGGTGAAGGTGGCAGGCAGTGGGGTACCACAGCTTGAGGGTGGTGGTTGTGGGTGGCAGCCAGTGGGGTACAGCAGTGTGAGGGTTGTGGGTGTGGGTGGCAGGCAGTGGGGTACAGCAGGGTGAGGGTGGTGGGTGTGGGTGGCAAGCAGTGGGGTACAGCAGCGTGAGGATGTTGGGTGAGGGTGGCAGGCAGTGGGGTACAGCAGCGTGAGGATGGTGGGTGAGGGTTGCAGGCAGTGGGGTAAAGCAGAGTGAGGATGGTGGGTGTGGGTGGCAGGCAGTGGGGTACAGCAGCGTGAGGGTGGCAGGAAGTGGGGTATAGCAGAGTGAGGGTGGTGGGTGAAGGTGGCAGGCAGTGGGGTACCGCAGCGTGAGGGTGGTGGTTGTGGGTGGCAGGCAGTGGGGTACAGCAGAGTGAGGGTGGTGGGTGAGGGTGGCAGGCAGTGGGGTACAGCAGTGTGAGGGTGGTGGGTGTGGGTGGCAGGCAGTGGGGTACAGCAGGGTTAGGGTGGTGGGTGAGGGTGGCAGTCAGTGGGGTACAACAGTGTGAGGGTGGTGGGTGTGGGTGGCGGGCAGTGGGGTACAGCAGAGTGAGGGTGGTGGGTGTGGGTGGCAGGCAGTGGGGTACGGCAGGGTGAGGGTGGAACACACAGTCTATCCTGCTGCCACTGGGGAGGGCTCCATAGCAGGGGGGGAAAGGGGTGACAGGAAGTAGGGTACCGCAGAGTGAGAGTGAGGGTGGCAGGCTGTGGGGTACAGCAGCGTGAGGGTGGCAGGCAGTGGGGTACAGCAGCGTGAGGGTGGTGGGTGACAGGCAGTGGGGTACAGCAGCGTGAGGGTGGCAGGCAGTGGGGTACAGCAGCATGTGGGTGGTCAGTGAGGGTGGCAGGCAGTGGGGTACAGCAGTGTGAGGGTGGAGGGTGTGGGTGGCAGGCAGTGGGGTACAGCAGAGTGAGGGTGGTGGGTGAGGGTGGCAGGCAGTGGGGTACAGCAGCATGTGGGTGGTCAGTGAGGGTGGCAGGCAGTGGGGTACAGCAGTGTGAGGGTGGAGGGTGTGGGTGGCAGGCAGTGGGGTACAGCAGAGTGAGGGTGGTGGGTGAAGGTGGCAGGCAGTGGGGCAGGCAGTGGGGTACAGCAGAGTGAGGGTGGTGGGTGAAGGTGGCAGGCAGTGGGGCAGGCAGTGGGGTACAGCAGTGTGAGGGTGGTGGGTGTGGGTGGCAGGCAGTGGGGTAAGGCAGAGTGGGGGTGGTGGGTGAAAAGCAGTCTATTCTGGTGCCACTGGGGAGGGCTCCATAGCAGGGGGGGAGGGAGTTCCTGGGTGCTTGCTGTCACTGGGGACAGATCACTAGCAGAGGGTGAGGCAGTACCTACCGGTAGATGCCTGCTGCCGCTGCCTGCTCCCTACAGTACCGATTCCCGGGAGGTCACCTTCTGGAATCTGGATGGTCTGGGGTCTCTGCCTCTGCTGGCGGTACCGCGGCTCCATGTGCGCTGCTGTCTCCCGGCGCAGCTGTCACTCAAACTCCCCGTCCACCCCGTCAGTGAGCTGCTGCTCCCGGCTCCCCGTTTTTCAATGTGCGGCTGCTCTCTTTTTTACGAGGCACACTGCTTCACGCCACTGCTGATCAGCCCGGCGGCACTCAGTCCGGAGGCTCAGTATTAACCTTTTGGTGGCTATAACCCGCTGGTGGGCGAGACACCGCTGCTCTCTCTGCACATGTGCGCAATCTGTTTGTCCGTAGCAGGGGCAGCTGCAGCACAGGGGATGATATACTGTCTGTCATTATGCACAAGCACGCACATAGAAAGATGTAAAGCATCGGCCATCTTGGTAAACCCAAGTGAAGCCTCTCTGTTTACTCCCCCTGCTGGGCTGGCGGCTATTTACTGCGCATGCGCAACAAGTTGGCAATCCCTATCTCTATAATGGGGGAAGTTTCACTAAATTATAAAAAAACTGTACCTATCTGAAAATCCCCAACCCCAAAAGGCACTCCACTGGGACAAAATCTACCTAATAAAACAAACCCCAAGTCTCAATTGTTCCTCTACCCTGAGTTATGCCTTCCCAAAAAAACCCTCATAGACTAACATGGGTGACAAAGTGTCATTTCTGAAGTCTCAGAAAAAAACTGGCAGTTGGAAGTTTAGATCGCTCCCAATTGCTCATTTTTTAATATTTCGCCCTGAAATTTGGCACGCAGCACCGGTTGACGATTCTACGCGTACCTGCCAAATTTCAGCTCAGTACGCCCAGTCACTTTTGAGGTGCAGTCCCTCAAACACCATGCCCCCATCCGAAAAGTTCCCTATGGGAAAAATCCGTTCGTTGGATTCAGCCTTAATATAAGGGCACTACCGTGCCCTTATAATAAGGTGGTGTGTGTGGAGGGGGGGGGGGGGATTGGGGGGCACAATATCTATCCTGTCTCCGGGCAAGTGGGATGAACTTACACTACTGGGAAAAACCATATGATCCAGGGAACATCTATCTAGTTTTCTTTTCTCAATAATGAAATACAGTATGTGAACAGCACAACTTACTATTATAGATGTGCAGACTCGGATTCCAGAGATCCGAGCCCCCATGGACGTCAACATTCCGAGCCCGGTTCCGAGCAGCTTTTGGAGATTCCCGCCTGACTCGGGTCCATCAGCGTGGTCAGAACGTCATCTCCCGGCGCCGGATTTCGCGAGGCTGTAAATAGCGGCTGCTGCACCCGCCATCTTCACTCCAGTCTAGTAGTGGGTTGGGAGAGGGTGTGTTGGTGCTGCTGCTGGGGCTTAAACTTGAGCTTGAGCTTGACCTTGAACGCAATATTTTTTATTCGCTGGGGCTGTCTCTCAGTGCTGCTGTGTAGTCTAACTGTGTACTTGTAGTACTACTGTCTCCTCTGTGCAGTCTACCTCTGGTGTGCTGTGCTGTAATTAATTATTTTATTTGCTGGGGCTGTCTCCCTCAGTGCTGCTGTGTACTCTGTTCTCCTCTCTGCTTAGGGTGGGATCTCCCTAGCAAGGAGGACAGTCTAACTGTGTACTTGTAGTACTACTGTCTCCTCTGTGCTGGGGCCTACCTCTGGTGCTGTGCTGTAATATATATTACATGAATAATTAATTATATTATATATAGTCCACTGGTGCTGCCTGCACTGAATCTGCCAGTATTATTTAGTTACTCAGTCCACTGTTGCCACTGGCAGTGCTACTGCCTAAGTGTACCTACCTAGTACATACTAGGCTGCAGGGCCGGCGCAGAACTAACTCACAGCATCATTTGTAGCCAGCTCTAGGGGAACCTTTTATACCTATAAAATTCACTTTTCTTTCTTTCGCGCTATTGCACGTCACTAATGTATGTTGCATGTATGTACTTCTAAAATCTCTTTTAATTCTTTAAATTTTCACAAGTCTCAGAAGGAGATCACCCTGTGAGATTCTATATATTAAAAAAATCTACACAGGAAGTTGGTCTCTCTTCTTTTTAGTTCTAAATACTAATGAAAGTTCTATTTTAAATATTTTTTGTTTGGGGTAAATTACCCTTCCCCAACAATTCCCCTCTTCTTTGGTGTGCATCCATAGTGCAATTCTTTCTCTTTCTTGTTCCTAATATCCAATAAGACCACTATCTGGCTTGATCGTGGCGATTTGGCAGCCTTCTTCCGTCAGTGGGAGAAATGCTCCTGTCACTTAGGGCCTTATTCTTATTCACTCTATCTGACAAAATCCTTTTTAGATGGACAAAACCATGTGCACTGCAGGGGGGCAGATGTAAAATGTTCAGATAGAATCACAGCTGACAGGCGCAGGGAGCAATGGGTAGGGGGTGGATCCAGACATAACATGTCATCCAGGCATTCACAGACAGCAGGGAGCTCCTCAGCTTCTCCATACTGCCACGCACTGTCAGACAGGCACTGTGAGCAGCGTGCAGGCTGTGCGCACTATTGGTGCAGGGAGCAATTCTTTATACTGCCGCCGGCCCATGGGCAGCATGCAGGAGGCAGTGACAGTGAGGGCTGAGGCAGCTTGAGCAGAGCAGGGAGGGAGACAGCGCCTTTTCAGCATGGCGCCTCCCTGCTTTGCAGGAGCTGCTGAGTATGTAGCGCCGGCCCTGAATGCAGCGACAGTAGACATGTCAGCAATCGTTGCCAGGTCCTTTTGTCTGGACCAGATGTCCAATCTTCCTCCTGCCTGCCCTGCATCCCCGTCAGTGGGTTGTGTGGGAAATCGCATCTGTTTCCTCGCAGACACAGGTGTGGGAGAAAATGAAGGAGGAGCTGGGGCCGTATCACGGTCCCCTTCAGATGGCAATCTCTTGACCAGCAGGTCTTTGCACCTTTGTAGAATTGTGTCTGTTGGAAACAGAGACACAACATACGTTTTAAACCAAGGATCGAGCATGGTGGCCAGAATGTATTCCTCTGACTTCTGGCAAAGCGTATGGAGGGCTTCATCCAGAAGAGCGACATGGTTTGTGGAATTGCAATGCTTTAGCTCCACCTTCACTTTCTCCAGCTGCTTCTGCAACAGCCTGATCAGGGGAATCACCTGACTAATGCTGGCAGTGTCAGAACTGACTTCACATGTGGCTAGTTCAAACAGATAGAGAACCTTGCACAACACGGAAATCAGCCTCCCCTGCGCTTGAGTCAGGTGCAGCCTCGCTCCTCTGCCTATTTCGTAGGTGGCCGTGTAGGTGTGAGATGGGTGTAAGGGCGGTGCGGTGTGGTGCCTGCTGCCGTGCAGGTGTCGTCGGACCACTTACCTGGCGCCGCACCCTCTCACCTTCAGGCCGTGCCAAATCACGGTCCTGGAATTCTCCGGCACCCGGACACGAACACCTAGGAGGAAGGAGAGTAGGTGAGAGCGGTTCCTCCTTGATGAAGACCGATGCGCCCTCCGTCCCGCGACGTCTCTACAGAGGCACCCTCCGGGCTCCGGGAAACATCATCATCGGCGCACTGCCTCAGAGCCCGGAGTGTCACCTATTGGCACTTGCGCACCTAGGTGAGGCCTTGACCTTGCACGGGGTACAAGGTCCGCGTACGCCCTGGATGGAGGAAGGAAGGGAGATAGGCAGGAACACACAAACAAACAAGACGACACTCACCGTCCTCACTCTTGTACTGCGTCCGCACTCTTGTACTCTAACCCACGGTTCTCCTCACAGGTCCCTGTAAGGAGACAAACACCAGACCCGTGCAGAGCCTAACAAACCTAAACGTGGCACGACTACGTAACTACATCACAAAGCCCTAGAACTGACTAAGTGTGTGTGGTGCAACACAACTACGAAAATCTAAACAACTTTGCTCTGCACGGACAACATACAATACAGTACAGGACCTTACCAACCAAGTGCTCCTTTAACCTCTGCCTGTATTCAGATGTACTCCCTCCCTGGCTAGAGCTGGCCAGCGTATGCTCACTCTAAATCAGTACCAGTTTGCTACCACAATCGCTCCTAACTGACGGCTCAGGCCTAGTGCCTGTCTGGGTCCACAGGCCTTGTGCCTGACTGGTGCACAGGCCTAGGGGCCTGATTCAATTAGCCCCCCGAACTATGGGGGCCTCGGGCCTTACGCCCGGCTACTGTGCAACGGGCCTAGTGCCCGGCTATCTGGGTCACGGGCCTGATGCCCGGCCTATCGGGACAGGGGCCACGGGGAGGAGGCCCAGCACAATACCAAAGGGCCAGGAGGGCCCAACAATCAAGTGGCCATGGGCCAAGAGGGCCCGACTACAAATCCCACAGGCCGGAGGGGCCTGAAAATACCCACGGGCCTAGTGCCCGACTCCCGGTGGTCAAGGGTAGGGGGTAGGTGGCCTGGGGCCGCCTACCTGGGGTTGGGAGAGGCCGCGGGGGGGATCTTCCTCAGCTCTGATGCTTTTCACCCCCGCTGGCCTCTCCGTGCGCGGCAGCCATCTTCCTTCTTCTGCCACTGGCCTGTCCTGGCCAGCGGCGGCGCTGCTTCTTCTGCTCTTCCAGGAGTCGCCGGAGATCTCCCTTCTTGATCCCGGCGTCTTCTGGCCTCTTCAGCGGCCGCCGGAACTCTGGTCTCCGCCGCCGCTGTCTGCTGCTCTCTGCAGCGTCTTCTATCTTCAGCCGGGGCGCTCCTGCGCTCCGCCGGCGTGGGACCTTTCTGCTTGTTCGCCTCCCGGCGGCGTCTGACGTCAGACGCCGGGGGCGGGCTTTAGGACGGCGCGGCGAGCGCTGATTGGCTCGCCGCGGCCGTCTGTCATTGGCCGCCGATTCGGGAGCCATGATTGGCTCCCGAACGGCGGGAGATTTAAACTGACGCGAGCGGTGCTTCGCCGCCCGCACTGTCAGCGCTGGGATCGGTGCATTGATCCCAGCGCTGGTCCTCTCCGCCGCTGCCTGCCCTATTGGCACAGGGATCAGACAGCTGATCCCTGTGCCGGGGGAGGTGGCGTCCCGTGGGGGACCCAGCCCTCCCTCTCCTCGTCCCTGCTGCTGCTCCGGTGCTGGGAGCAGGGGAGCTGTCCCAGCACCGGGGCATACCATTACATTTCCCCCCCCTTTTTCCTTTGTAGTCCCTACAAAGTCCTCACTCACCAATATCCGGGGGTCAGGGCATTCTGAAGTCCTCTCAGGGAAGTTGTCTTCGGGAGCCCAGTCTGGACCGACTGTGGCCCCACTTTCTTCCACTGGCTCCGGACTAATCTCCGTCCCTCCTGACACTACTCTCCGGATTCTCTGGGGAAGTGGCTGCTTGTTATGGCCATTCACCATAGGCCACCAGGGAGAATCCTCTTCAATGGGTGCAGCGTTCACCCATGCTTCTTCCTCCACCTGGTCTGGGTCGTCATCGCGGGCTCCATGGGGTGGAGCTGACCACCAACCTATGGCAAATTCCTCCGGGGCATCTCTTTCCTCCCGGGAAATCGTCACCATCGGACAAGCTTCTTCATGGGGCACTTCCAACGGTTCCATATCTCTGGGAACGGTCCCTCCCATGGCATCACCATCCTCTCCTTCCCCTTCCTCCATCGAAGGCCATCCTTCCAGCAGGGGGTCTTGCGCCAGGATCTTCTCTTCCTCTTCCCCGAGGGCGATCAACTGCGAACACTGCTCCACATCCTGCAAATCCGGTTCTTCAGGCATGGCTAACACTTCAGAGTCTGGATTCTTCTCTACAGACTCCGGCGCCAGGTGCCGACTTTCTTCCTCAGCGTACTCCCTCTTTTCCGCTGGCACTTCGCGATACCCAGGGCACTCCTGTTCCAACCGTCTAGGTTGAGGACTCTGCCAACCTCGGGAACTTCTGGGCTTCTTTGCCACTGGGTCTTCACGCTCTTCCTCAATGCGTGGTTGCTTCACCTCCCGGTCATTCACGTCGGCCTTCAACAGGAAAGAATCTTTTCCAGAGGTCTCTTTTTCTGGGCACAACATTGCCATGGCGTCTTCCCAGGGACACTCGTGGGCCAAATGTCCCTGTCGCCGACATTTCCAACAGGGGGGTATTGACGCGGTCTTCTCCGGAATCACAGCGGCCACCTCCTCCACACATGGGTATCTCTTGCTCGGCGCTGGCACAGACAAAATGGGCACCTGCGAACTCACTTCAAGCAGGCTCTTCCGCTCCATTTCTCTGGCTTCTTCTTGCCGTTTCTGGACCCCGCCATCGGGGATCATCCACTCTTCAGCCATCAGGTCTGAGTCCCCTTGTTTCCGTCGTGGTTTAGTCTGTGGCCTCTCTGTCCACTTGGTTTTCGTTGGCCAGTCCCCAAAAGGACAGTCCGGTCGCAGATGTCTCGGATCTTCACATAACTCACACCGGCCAATGTCATCTTCACTATACGGCTCCTCCCATGGGCAGCTAAAATCCTTGTGTCCATACTCCCCACAGAGCTTACAACGGGGCTGTTTCTTCATCGGGGCCTTCTGTCGACGCCTTGGAACGACATCCTGGACCATCTGGGTCGTCTTCCTCGGAGGCGTCCGGCAGGCTCCTTCTATCGCAGTTTCTCTCCAGGGACAATCACTGACGAAGTGTCCGACCTGTTGGCACGTCCTACAGGGGGTGACGGTAGCCTTCTTGCGCCCCTTCTCCCGGCGCTCTTCTTTGGCTCTCTGTATCGACCGTTCCACCATCATCCTAAATTCTTCTCCTGTCACAGTCGCCCATCCGTCGTCGTCAACCACAGGGGCGTGGATCGGTTCCGGCGCAATCCGCTGGGGGGTCTTCCTGGGGACGTTCCACATCGTGTCCGCGGTGCGTATCCTGCCGACTACGCCAAATGTGAGATGGGTGTAAGGGCGGTGCGGTGTGGTGCCTGCTGCCGTGCAGGTGTCGTCGGACCACTTACCTGGCGCCGCACCCTCTCACCTTCAGGCCGTGCCAAATCACGGTCCTGGAATTCTCCGGCACCCGGACACGAACACCTAGGAGGAAGGAGAGTAGGTGAGAGCGGTTCCTCCTTGATGAAGACCGATGCGCCCTCCGTCCCGCGACGTCTCTACAGAGGCACCCTCCGGGCTCCGGGAAACATCATCATCGGCGCACTGCCTCAGAGCCCGGAGTGTCACCTATTGGCACTTGCGCACCTAGGTGAGGCCTTGACCTTGCACGGGGTACAAGGTCCGCGTACGCCCTGGATGGAGGAAGGAAGGGAGATAGGCAGGAACACACAAACAAACAAGACGACACTCACCGTCCTCACTCTTGTACTGCGTCCGCACTCTTGTACTCTAACCCACGGTTCTCCTCACAGGTCCCTGTAAGGAGACAAACACCAGACCCGTGCAGAGCCTAACAAACCTAAACGTGGCACGACTAGGTAACTACATCACAAAGCCCTAGAACTGACTAAGTGTGTGTGGTGCAACACAACTACGAAAATCTAAACAACTTTGCTCTGCACGGACAACATACAATACAGTACAGGACCTTACCAACCAAGTGCTCCTTTAACCTCTGCCTGTATTCAGATGTACTCCCTCCCTGGCTAGAGCTGGCCAGCTTATGCTCACTCTAAATCAGTACCAGTTCGCTACCACAATCGCTCCTAACTGACGGCTCAGGCCTAGTGCCTGTCTGGGTCCACAGGCCTAGTGCCTGACTGGTGCACAGGCCTAGGGGCCTGATTCAATTAGCCCCCCGAACTATGGGGGCCTCGGGCCTTACGCCCGGCTACTGTGCAACGGGCCTAGTGCCCGGCTATCTGGGTCACGGGCCTGATGCCCGGCCTATCGGGACAGGGGCCATGGGGAGGAGGCCCAGCACAATACCAAAGGGCCAGGAAGGCCCAACAATCAAGTGGCCACGGGCCAAGAGGGCCCGACTACAAATCCCACAGGCCGGAGGGGCCTGAAAATACCCACGGGCCTAGTGCCCGACTCCCGGTGGTCAAGGGTAGGGGGTAGGTGGCCTGGGGCCGCCTACCTGGGGTTGGGAGAGGCCGCGGGGGGGAGCTTCCTCAGCTCTGATGCTTTCCACCCCCGCTGGCCTCTCCGTGCGCGGCAGCCATCTTCCTTCTTCTGCCACTGGCCTGTCCTGGCCAGCGGCGGCGCTGCTTCTTCTGCTCTTCCAGGAGTCGCCGGAGATCTCCCTTCTTGATCCCGGCGTCTTCTGGCCTCTTCAGCGGCCGCCGGAACTCTGGTCTCCGCCGCCGCTGTCTGCTGCTCTCTGCGGCGTCTTCTATCTTCAGCCGGGGCGCTCCTGCGCTCCGCCGGCGTGGGACCTTTCTGCTTGTTCGCCTCCCGGCGGCGTCTGACGTCAGACGCCGGGGGCGGGCTTTAGGACGGCGCGGCGAGCGCTGATTGGCTCGCCGCGGCCGTGTGTCATTGGCCGCCGATTCGGGAGCCATGATTGGCTCCCGAACGGCGGGAGATTTAAACTGACGCGAGCGGCGCTTCGCCGCCCGCACTGTCAGCGCTGGGATCGGTGCATTGATCCCAGCGCTGGTCCTCTCCGCCGCTGCCTGCCCTATTGGCACAGGGATCAGACAGCTGATCCCTGCGCCGGGGGAGGTGGCGTCCTGTGGGGGACCCAGCCCTCCCTCTCCTCATCCCTGCTGCTGCTCCGGTGCTGGGAGCAGGGGAGCTGTCCCAGCACCGGGGCATACCATTACATAGGCTTCAATGGCCTTTTGCTGTTCCTCCATCCTCTCTAGCATATAGAGGGTGGAGTTCCAGTGCTTCACCACCTCTTGTTTAAGCTGTCACTTCTGATAAAATGCTGCACCACCAAATTTATTGTGTGGGCAAAACAGGGCACGTGCTGGAAATTGCCCATGTGTAATGCCCGCAAAATGTTACTGGCATTGTCCGACACCACAAATCCCCAGGAGAGTTCAAGGGGGGTAAGCCAATGGGACATGATTTCCCTCAGTTTCTCTAAGAGGTTGTCAGCATTGTGCCTCTTCCTGAAACCGGTGATACACAGCGTAGCCTGCCTTGGAAGGAGCTGGCGTGCAGGAGATGCTGCGGAAGGCAATGCATCTATGCAGTGGGCTGTCACAGTCATATAGTCCTTGGTTTGCCCTGATCCAATTGTCCACATGTCCATAATTAAGTGGACAGTGGGTACAGCAGCATGTTTCAGGGTACTGAGGACACTTTTTCTGACGTCCCTGTACATCCCGGGTATCGCCTGCCTAGTGAAGTGGAATCTAGATGGGATTTGGTACTAGGGGCACAATACCTCCATCAATCTTCTAAATCCCACTCTACACCGGACACATGTCTAACACCAACATAGCTGTCAAGACCGCAGTTATTTGCTTTGCCATAGGATGACTGCTGTTGTATTTCGTGCTCATGGCAAACGACTGTTGGACGGTCAATTGCTTAGTGAAAGATGAGCGGTCTTACATAGCACTGAAGTATCCTCCGGAGAAATCTCGGATATAAGAGGAGTCAGTCATGCTGGTGCCATGGCCTGCAGGACTCCCCTGATCTTGATCAAGGAGGAAATTGACAAGGAGGGAGTTGGTGGTGTGCTTTTCAGGTGCTTGGCTCTAACAGGAGGAACAAGGGATTTAGGTGTCCCTGGACTGCTAGCCACAGTTCCTGAACTAAACACTGATTTATGAAGGGTCTTAAGGTGACATATAAGGGAGGATGTCCCTAGGTGGACCAGATCCTTACCCCTGCTTATTGGAGCTTTACATATGCTATATATGGCAATACATTTGTTGTCCGGATTCGGATAAAAAAAATTCCAGACCGTAGAGGTGCATTTATTGGTCCTCTGCCAAGGCATGACGAAGGGCTTTTTCATCTCATGGACAACAACTGTTTCCCCCCCTGGTGACTCATTTAAGCAAACCACCTCGGCATCCTCCTCATCAACTTCCTCCTCAGCACCAGCTACATCAATATCCTCTTCTTGGTCTACAACATTGACATTTTCATTATCCATTATCCAAATCAGGAACTGAACTGTGGGTGATCCTTCCAGCATATGCAGAGGGAGTGCTGAAAGTGGTGGAAGGAGCCACCTCTTCCTGTACATCAGGCATCGCAACCACCAACACCCTAGGCAGAGATGTTTGCTGTATTTTTGATGACAGCTGAAATGTCTTCAATTTTCTAAAGGGGGGAGTAGGAGGGCTTGCATCGTTATGTGAAGTTGAACTACAAGTCATGAATACAGGCCAGGGCCTTAACCGTTCCTTGCCACTCCATGTCGTAAATGGCACATTTTACTTTTTACTCCTTCAATGATTTGAATTGATTTTTTTGGTCCTCTTTTTCTCAACTTTGACTTTTTTGATTTTACATGCCCCATTTTTTGACACTGGACATCGGCCTTGGCAGATGACGTTGATGGCATATCATCGTCTATGTCATCATTACTACTTGCATTTGCAGCAGATTCAGAAGTAAGAGGAAGCGGCCCTTCATCTTTCCCTAATTGAATCTCCATATGTTGGATCTCCATTATTTTTTGGAGTTATGCAATATATTACACCACAGGACAGCACCACTGGAGTGCAAGTATATACGGCAGTAGATGCACCAATAGTGAGGTATTATATATACGTCAGTAAATTAATTAGGTACTTGTTTGCTAGCACGGCTGCGCTTGCCACGCTTCGGGTTGACGTTGATAGTGGGGGTTGCATTAACAATGGGGGCGCATTTAACATAGTAATCACCCATCAGGGTGCCTGTACAATTAAAAATCGCATCACATTCCATTGTAATGGCTTGCGATGCGACGCGATATTAAAATTGTACAGTTCCGGTCTTATGACCCGAAAATCGTGTCCCATCGCATTGCATACCTTAATTAGTGGTATGCGATGGCATACGATGGGCGCCGTGCTAGGAAACAAGTACCATTAATTATGCCCCACCAGAAAGATATTATATATTAGTAAATTAATTAGGCATCAACAGAAACATATTATATATTATATATACGGTAGTAAATTAATTATGCACCACCAGAAAGATATTGTATTTACGGTAGTAAATTAATTAGGCACCACCAGAAAGATACTATACTGTATATACGGTAGTAAATTAATTAGTCCCCACCAGACAGATATTATATATACGGCAGTAAATTAATTATGCCCCACCAGATAGATATTATATATACGGCAGTAAATAAATTAGGCACAACCAAAGAAATATTAGATATACAGCAGTATAATTAATATACACCAGCAGATATATTTTATTTAGTAGATTTAGTAGCACCAGTACACTGTTATTTTATTAATATTTATTTGTCAGACTCAGTAGTACATTAGATGCACCAGCAGAGAATTTGTTTACTAGTTATGTAAGGCTAGGGAGTATTATTAATTATACAGCAGATGCACAAGTAGACTGGTATACAAGTGGTTAATAAGTTTTAAAACAGTGCACACTGCAGTCATATACACATGTATGATTGAAGTGGCCAGGTAGAGTTACTATTGCTGACTGGGCTGGCAGCCAGCCACTGGCAATGCAGAGCACACACCACCAGAAAGCAGAGCAGACAGTTGGACTAGTAGGCACTGGCAGGCGCCCCAGCAGCAAAAAAAAACACCGCTCCCTAACCTAACCTAACAAAGCTCCGCACACAGACTATCTTACTCTCTCTAACCAGCTCAAATCACGAGTGAAAAATGGCACCGGATGCTCGCTCTTTATATAGCGGCCCTGATCTTGCGAGAGGCAATGATGTTTTGCCCGTGCAACCGGTCAGGCGGGAAGCCCTGAGCGCCGCTCGGATCCGTGCTCGGATTGAGGACGTTCGTGCGGGCTCGGATCTGGGAAATCCAAGCCCGCACATCTCTAGTTTAAACAAAAATCAGTATGAGACTTTTCGACATTGCTTACTTTAAAAAAAAAAAACTCAACAAATCCAAATAAATGACATTTTCATACAAAGTGAAATAGTATTGAATATACAAATGGGTTATCAAAGATAAGAGATATACTGTATAAGAGATAAAGTTCCTTACATTTTACAGTCTGTTGTTTGAAAAATGACATTTAGGAGCTATTGGATGGCACTTAATCTCTTATAATTTTATCTCTTCCAAGCTTTGATAAATACCCACTGAAAACCTTAATAATTTAAATTGATAGAATTTTTCACAAAATAAAAATAAAAAAATCATTTTAGCTTTTATTTTATTGATTTCCCATGTAATATTTATACTGAGGAAGCCGCTGATACTCCAAGAGGCGGGGAAACGCGTCACAGGAAAAACCCTATCTGTCAATTGACACTCTGAAAGCACCTCGCTGGGAGACCCGGAAGCCGGAGCAGCGTGTTTGAGATAAGGCTGACAGCGCACATAGCCGCGAACCCTCTCCAGGCGTGGGCAAGAGAATCAACTCCCCTATGGTGGATTACAAACGGAGCATAAGTATACCTTTCTTGCATCCATTCATTTACAAAGCTTTCTAAACATCTTTAAGCTTCTATGTGGCTCTAATGACTGAGTTATAATGTTTGGCTGGAAATTAATTTGGCTGTGCATAAAAGAAGTATGTCTGCCTGAAACGCTATCTAAGCCTCTGATACCAGACTAAAACTGCTTTGCACAAAAGACTGCCAGTTACTAACCCCATGTCTGCTTTAACTGCTGATAAAGCTTTGCAATAATATATGTGCTTCATATGGGATATCGTTAGTACCCCATAATCTCTGCTGAGGTGTGAAAATTGCATCCAATACCTATGCACTATCGTTACTTATGCACCAATAGGTTTTCTTAACCTCACAAATCATCGGCCGGTGTTTTCAGTTTTTTAAATTGTTTATTGTGATTATTGTTAAATAAATTTGTACTTTTTTATAAGACTGTGTGTCTCCAGTGTCCTTTAGCGCCGCCTACTATTTTGTTATTAATATTTATACTTGGATTAAAAGTAAGAACCAAAATACTTTGTAACACTTTACAGTTAGTGCTATGTGTATTTTAAAATGATCACTTTTTGAACAAGATTAGCCTACTTTGAATTCTAAATTTAGCAAATTAAAACTACAACTTTGCAGCACCGCATTTAACAATTCAAAGACCACTAACTCTTTTATGAGTAATGACATTCGCACCCACTTATACACTTCTTTCATAGTTTTATAATGCATCAATTTGCTGTGTTTGACCTTTGCTCTGCTCTAAAAAATTACAGTCTATACAGCTTGCCCTTAGGCTTCATAAGGAAAGTCGTGATTTGTTGTGAACAAAAGAACCACAGCACAACTCTGGCTACAATCGGAGGGCTCAGTCTAGCAAGATTTCAATCAATTATTCAGTACTTTATTACAGATTAGACATTGTAAAACTGTTTTCCCCACATCACGCACACTACACACTTTTTAGACCGTTGCCATTTATATAACAGATGAACAATCCCTGTAATTCTAGACAAAAAAGAAACTTCTCAAATTGTCGGTGTCAGAGGATTCAAGAGCACCAGTCAAACTCCTCAAGATTTAGGTGATAGCGTTACCGATTAACAGCCAAATTACAAGAATTAATGTGAATCATACAAATAAGTGAAAATGCACTTATATATAACTGCAATTTAATGAGATCTACTGTCAAAAAAGGTATGAGAACATGACCTAGATTTACAGTGACGAGTTTACAGAAGTCATTGAAAACATATTCTACATGTAGTTTTCCTTGAAATTCCAGAGCAGTTAATTACACGCTCCAGCACATTGCCAAACTGCCAAATAAAACTAGTACTTCAAACACTGGAGTCCTTAGGTAGACAGCTGTCTTCATAAGGATAAGGCACTGCTACTGATCACTGGCACTATTTCTATATATTGGTAAAAGGCTGTGAACAAGATAAAATATCAGTTCTTAAAGTGACCCTCCAACATAAACACAATGGAGGCATCTGGCTAAATCATTATGCAGCCTGACCATTCACTAACAACCTGTATACTGTGTCATTAGTAGTACCAAACACAATGATGGCCTACATTTGCATGTCTTTTTGTTCAGCACATAAAAATGACTGCCAATACTGTATGACAGGATCACTATAAGTGCTACAAATATAAAGGAAAGGATGAAAAGTCAATGCAAGTGCAGACATCTGTGGATCCCAGATTTACTCATTAGTTCACTCAGGAGGGGTTTCGGAGTTGACCAATATTTTTATTATTTTTATTTTTGGTGGGAGACGGAAGAGTTGTGTGAATGTCGCTGCTGCAGCTGACTCCCCATATCTACAGAGACAGGTGGGCTGGGAGCTTGCTGAGTCTAGAGCAGTGGTAGCCAACCCTAGCCCTCGAGAGCTACCAACAGTTCACATTTCCAGACAACCTAGCTGCTGCACAGCTGCACTCATTAATCACTGACACATTTTAAAAGATACATAGATGGAGCTAATTAGCTCACTTGTGATTCTGTGAGGAGACCTGCAAAACATGCACTGTTGGCAGCTCTCGAGGACTAGGGTTGGCTACCCCAGGTCTAGAGGAAGCTGGAGCTGCAGAGCATACTGTAGCTCCTTCCAGTAAGTGATAATGGGCCTTTGAGAGATAAATGGCTTTTGCGCTCTTCCATAGTCATGATAGTGGCAGCTAAGATGAGTCTGCATCAGGCTGCACTGTATGTGGAGCATGGGGAAAATCTGTGCCTGGGGGAGTATGATATGATAGGGATGGCATATTACATAAAAGGCTGTAGGAAGGCAGGGTTAGGGATGGTGGTGGTGGGACTATGGTGGAAGGCATGCATACTTACTTGTCCCATCAGGAATCCCTCCTTAGGGATGTCAGCATCTGTATTCTGGCTGCCAGTATTCCCACTGATGGTCATCCATATGTTTGACAGAGACAGGATGCCTATTTCAGATGTAAAATTTTCACCTAAGATGGGGTATATATAAAAACCAATTTTAATGATGGCTGAAAGTATAACAATATGTGGCTATTACAATATTAATATATTTATTATTTATATTATATGACTGAAACAGTATGAAATAAAATACATAGTATTTTACTCCCCTCCTATGGAATGCCCTTCCACACACAATAAGACTCTCCACTAGCCTCCAAACTTTCAAGTGTTCCCTGAAAACTCACCTCTTCAGGCAAGCCTATCATATTTAAGTATATACCCTCTGAGGCACTTATGTATTATATAGCTTTTCTTCTGGATTTGCAACTTGGTGGGACTGCTATGCTATTACTGGTGCCTGTCCTTGTGTTTCCCTCCTATGTCCCTAAAGATTGTAAGCTTGCAGCAGGGCTCTCCTACCTCCAAGTCTGTCTGTTGTTACCCAGTTAGTTTTATCACTGTTTAATATTGTAAAGCACAACGGAATCTGCTGCGCTATATAAGAAACTGTAAATAAATAAATAAGTAAATATATAAATAGTAAAAAACAAGTGCACTTTAAACAGTAAATAGAACACTATTGACAAAATGGACATTTTAGAGAGATTGGTATTCTTATTATTAGAATCCCACTTGTTCCTAGATTGCTGAGTCTTTAGAGGGAATATTCCCCAAAGAGATCTGTTAAAGATGATGTTTGACAGCATGGGAGTCTATATACAGATGGGGCTGGGTTCATCTTTGCAGGGCTGATGATTCTAATGCCAGCCCAGCCATCACGCCAGCCTCGCCAGAGGGCATGCGCACATGAGATGCTTGCACGCCCCATGGGCAACAGAGCCTGCCTCCGGTCCCTGCCACCTCCCCCGTTGTCGCCACCCGTGCCACCCTGAGCACCCCCCTAACCCTGCCGGTCTCCCGGAAGCAGAGTGAGACGCACATGCGTCCCAGTTCAGTGAAGTCCCTGCCGCCGGCAATCGCCAGCGGGGACGGTCTTGTGAGCTCCGGCCAAGGATGGCAGGGGCTCCATCTTTACCTAACTTGGTTAATAACACCATTGGAGGATATTGGGGGTTAATTTGGTTCACTCCTTCTGGCAAATTCCTTCTTAGATGGACAAAACCATGTGCACTGCAGGTGGTGTAGATGTTACTTGTGCAGAGATTTGGGTAGAGTTTTACTTCAAAGTGAGTTCTATATTGCAGTGTAAAAATAAATCAGTCAGTATTTTCCCTGCACAGAAACAAAATAATATACTCAAATCTAATTATCTCTGCACATTTTACATCTGCCCCCCTGCAGTGCACATGGTTTTGTCCATCTAAGAAGGAATTTGCCAGAAGGCGTGAACCAGAATAAGGCCCAGAATGCCCCACTGTTAGCTGCAAACTCACGATCTTGTAGATGAAGCAATCCAAGAGTTGGCAGGTGGTGGTCGCTGATCAAATTGGGGTAAATGTTAGAGCTAGTTCAATCGACCTGTCCTGTGCTAGAAACACCACAGCAGACGGCGACGCCCCTGGCAGGGAATGAGGAACTGCATGGGTTTTCAAATATGGCGGGTGCTAGAATGAACACTACGCTATGGTTAGACACTTTACAATAATATTTATTCGGTGTTCCAAAAACCATGTCTTTAGCGATCTTGTAGTGCACTCAATGTATTTCAGATTGCAGTCTCAAGTGAGCATGTATATCACATAGATGGTTTCAAAGTTTATAAAGGTTTTGATCTTGTATAGCATATTATCACTCAGAGTTAATATTTATTTTGTTTTTTTCTGGGTACTTGTGAGTTATCCGGGCTGACGATTTTTTCATCGCGCCCGAAATCGTGGGCATCGCGTCGGTCGTGGCCAATATGGGCATTTCACATTGGATATGTTTTAAAAAAAATGTTTCATGGCCCCCCACCACCGTTAACGCCACCCCGCTATTGACGCCAACCCGAAGCGTGGCGAGCGCAGCGAGCCCGCGAGGGGCGGCGGTACGCGTCCTCCGACCTTTTCATACCCATACTATCCACTAGGGCGTGGAGTGAGAATAGAATAGTGTGGCGAGCGCAGCGAGCCACCGAGCCCGAAGCGTGGCGAGCGCAGCGAGCCCCGCGAGGGGACGCGGACACCTGTGAAGCCCGCAAGGGCACGCGGATACCTGTGAAGGTATCCGCTGCGCTCGCCACGCTTCGGGCTCGGTGGCTCGCTGCGCTCGCCACACTATTCTATTCTCACTCCACGCCCTAGTGGATAGTAGGGGTATGAAAATGTCGGAGGACGCGTACCGCCGCCCCTCGCGGGCTCGCTGCGCTCGCCACGCTTCGGGTTGGCGTCAATAGCGGGGTGGCGTTAACGGTGGTGGGGGGACATGAAACATTCTTTTTTAAAACATATCCAATGTAAAATGGCCATATTGGCCAATTTCACATTGTCATTTTATTTTAACATTGCTGTCTATGGGAAATCGGGTCCATCGCGTCTTTTAACATTACTGTCTATGGGAAATCGGGTCCATCGTGTCTTTTAACATTACTGTCTATGGGAAATCGCGGGCATCGCGTCGCGGCCCCTTATAACGGCCACGACCGACGCAATGCCCCCGATTTCGGCTAAATCGCGGGCATCGCGTCGGTCGGGTGTCCTTAAGTTAACTAAACTTAAGGACAAAATCGGCAGCCCGGATAACTCACAAGTAGCTTTTTCTGTATATATTTGCATGTTATACACCTCGTCTTGTTATATCAGTAACATCCGACAGTAGTACGTATCCAGTTGGGAAAATTTGGATTTGTTTCTTTCTCTCTAAAGAAGGTGGGTGGCAATTTGTTTTTTTGGTTACAGGTCCTTTTAAGATTGGATCACATTTAAGAATGCCAAAGTTTTTATTAATGATATCTTTAAATTGTCGATATTCACCATTTAAAGTGCAAATGAAAGATATATTGTTGTCTTCTTTTGTTTTTGGATTTATAAACCATCTACATACAAGAATATAAGGATGACAAGCAGACAAAATCCTGATGGTTAGAACACTGATGCCGGGAACACATCAGGGGTAAGCAAGTATACTTCCTTCCCCCTGCCACACCCCTAAGCCTCCCAACCGTCAGCCTAACCCTAGCCCCCACCCCCACAGCCTAACCCTCCCAGATAGTGACTAGCCCCCATACCCTGCAACCTAAACATAACCCCTGTAGCATTCAGCCTAACCCTAATCCCCCTTTAAAGTGTAATTGCCTGATCCTCCCTCCCTGCAGGCTGCAGCCTAACCCTAACCTGACTTTTTCTCCTACCCCACCCCCCTCCAGTAAAAAGTCACACACTAGTGCATAAACCTAATCCCCCCGCCTGACTGCCTGCATACTTGTATTAGCATTTTGTGCTCTAGTTGTACCTGTGCTGTAATTTATGCATATTTGCATATTCCTATAGAGTTTAACTGATTACCTTGGGATTACAAGATTAAAAAAATGTTTTATTAGTGTTATATCATATACAGTAGTTTATACAGTATGTATTATACGCCTGTGTACACATTCTCTTGGATAGCTTCAATTCATATGATTTAGACAACCTTGTATCTCCCACATATGTACATACAACTTTAAATTAATTACAATGTTATTCTTCAAAATGAGGTTCTCATGTTATAAATAGGGAATGAAAATTAATAACAAAAGGCCATTAGGTCAGTAAAATAGCATTTCTGATTTATTCACTAAAAGACATACATTTTAGTATACATCAGAACAGTCTGAGTCACCTATACAGTAGCTGTGTATTAGATAAAGCTGTAGAATAAGTCAGACTGATTTCTAATTTAGAGCTTTTGAGAGAAATCAGCAGGATATAATTCATTCTAAATCAGTTCCACTGTGCAAAAAAGTCAAATAATTACTGTATTAGGGCAAAACACAAAGGAAAATTACTGAAAGTATTTAATATAATGTAGGCAATTTTAATGCTATTTACTGATACATACTTTATTTTGTGGTTATTCTGAAATGATTTCATGGCATTGTGGGGTCTACAGTGCAAACTGTATGCTACCTACAGTGTAGGCTGTGCGCTGCCATACCGTGTTGTGCTCGGTTGTCTTAGATGGCCACAATTGTCACTCTCCCAAGGTATCCAACACAGTAAAGTTTTTTAAAGGGCCAAAGATTCTGATCACTTTGATTCCTTTAAATCAGTTAATATTTTAATTTCTATTGCACTTATTACTTAAACAAATTTGAGATATTGTTTTGGATGCACCTGAATTATTATTGTTCCGAATAGTATTTATACATAAAACATGGTACTTGTGAGTTATCCGGGCTGCCGATTTTTTGATTGTATGCCTTAAGTTAAGGCATACAATCAGATGCGATGCGATGCGATATCGCATCGCATCGCATGCGACCATCGGATGCGATGACCCGATTTTTCCATAGGAATCAATGTTAAAATTGACTGAGTCCATTTTAACATGGAATTCAATGGGAAAAGGGGTCCTTTTCATACCCCTACTATCCAAGTGGGCATGGAGTTGGATATAAACCTGTGGCGAGCGTAGCGAGCCACCGAGCCCGAAGCGTGGCGAGCGTAGCGAGCCCCGCGAGGGGACACAGAATACCGTCCCCTCGCGGGGCTCGCTTCGGGCTCGGTGGCTCGCTACGCTCGCCACAGGTTTATATCCAACTCCATGCCCACTTGGATAGTAGGGGTATGAAAAGGACCCCTTTTTCCCATTGAATTCCATGTTAAAATGGACTCAGTCCATTTTAACATTGATTCCTATGGAAAAATCGGGTCATCGCATCGCATCGCATCCGATGGTCGCATGCGATGCGATGTGCCCGATCCGACCCGATTTAGAAATCGGCAGCCCGGATAACTCACAAGTACCTAAAATATATATATTGTTTTGGGGTACACAATATTTAAACCTTACCTTTTATTATTTTATCGTGATATAAAAATATTTTCATTTTAAGAAAATTGTGCATTGTAGAATGGAAATGCTAAAAAAGTTTAAAAAGATTATCGCCACCTTTATTTGAGATGATACATTCACACATTATTTTGTGCAAAACAGTTGTTTTTAAACTTTTTTCACCACTTCCAATTAATGCTGCACATTTCTTCTGTTTTTGTGTGGATTTAAGGGTCCCTAGCCACAACAGTAATGGCTGTCACCCTCTGCCATGAACTATGACATTCTTTTATTCATAAATATTCATATTTAGTAAGTAGGACTGTTTACAGGGGCAGTCTGCACCTACAAGTTTATACTTCACTCAAGAAAACATACAGCAGAAATATTTTGTAGTGCTAGTAAATGTTGGACTGACAGTACAGGTTGAGTATCCCTTATCCGAATTATTCCAAAAACCATACATTCCAGAAAGTGTAAAAACTTACTGGGGACATATGTAACTCCAGTACTGAGGACATGATATGTAACTGGCACTAAATATGTGCAAGAAAATGATTGCTTGACATTTAAATTCAGTATCTGAGATAGGACACAAATTTTGTTTCATGTTTTGAGACCTTGTTTTTTGAACAAATAAAATATATTTGTGTGTATTTCATGTGTTTGATGTGTTTATACAGCATAAATGCAAGATACTTCAAAATACATCATTGGAATATTAAAATATTCCGAAATACGGAATAATCCGTTATCCAAAATTCTTCTGGTCCCGAGCATTTTGGATAAGGGATACTCAACCTGTATTAACAAATCGAAGTGTCATCTTCCAGCAAGAGCAACCCTAGGCAGATGCCTCATGTGCCTAATAGAACATTCATCACTGCTATAGTGCCAACTTTCTCAAAATTTGTATAATTTATATCCCATAAAATGATAAAAGTTACATTTTAAACATTGTGCAAAGACAAATCACCTGATTTCAAATGGCCAAATGATCAAAGGAGATAATTAGCACTGTTTTTGAGTAAACACCAGGCAGCATACAATCATAAACTACGATCCACTGAACACCCCCCCCACACACACACACACACACACACACACACACACACAGGCAAATCAGAAACAGACATTTGTTTGCATGAGAGAGAAATAAAGTGACTAGAAGTAAGATGACTTTCATAGTTTAAAAACACACATTACTCTTAACTTCCCTGTGGATATCTCGACTTACATAATATCCCAGTGTCGGACTTAACGCCCGGAGTCCTACCTATTATGACTTATTTCTGTATTAGATATCACCTTTAAGAGTCCTCCTAAATTCTTGCTGTGTATATGATTGGAACTATCTACCTTCGATCATCTTTCCCCCCACCCTCTTGCTTTACCCCTCTCTTCTTCTTTCTCTCTTCTCTTATCTATTATTAAATGGAAAAACTTATGGAGAAATGTATATTTTTTATATTTATTGTAATATGTGTTTGAATCTGTACACATTACTTTGCTTTCTCCTTTAATAAATCAAGAGTTAAAAAAAAAAAACCAGAGTAGATTTTGCAACATTCGAATAAATAGCATACATTTTGTTTCATTAATGCAGTCCATCTACAGCAGTGTTGGTTTTTAGTATGTTTCCCTTTGGTTTAACATCAGTATAATGCTAAAGTTATTGATCAGACTTATATTAGTCATCACTGATCAGACTTTTATGTCAGCATTCTATGGAGTATCCTACAGCCTGAAGGTGCCCATACACAGAGCATTTCGGGCTTACGATGCGATGCATGCTGCAGTGCACATCACATCACATGTGCCGCACATACTTTTTGAACTAGATCGCATTGCAGCTGCTTTAGCACATTAAAAGCATTTTCAACTAGATATAATGCAATCTAGTTTAAAACGCAAGGTGCACATCCAGTGGCGTAACTATAAATTTTGCTCCCCCCAGCCAAAATAGTTTCTGCGCGCCCCCCATAATGCCCCTTACACATTACCCAGCACATCATTATGCCACTTACACTATATGTTCCACACCGTAAAGGCCCAGACACTATATGCCAGACACTGTAATGCCACTTACACATTACGCACCCCACTATAATGCCCCTTACACATTATGCCACACACTGTAATGTCATTTACAAAGTACGCAACACACCATAATGCCACTTAGGTTAGGCTGCTGGAGACAGATGGGGGCAATTAGGGTTATGCACTAGGGGGAGGGTAAAGATGTGGGAGGGGTTAATTAGGGTTATGCAATAGAGTATCACTTGATTGGTGCTATTTGTGATAAGTGAGAAGACTCAACAGACCTGTATGCAGCAATCTATTTCAGGCACAGCAGGAGGGGTGCACCCTTCTCCTTGTCTTTCATCTGTCTCCTCCTTGGGGCTTTTCCCTGGTGCCTCATCAGTGTCCACGCTGCTTTCATGTCTATTAGGTGTTGCCTCCTATGAGCTCCGTCCACTTCAGGTACTGGCACGCATATTTTACAGTACTCACCCGGCCCCCCTTCTGTTCTCCGGAGTTAACTGTGAGCTCCGAGTCCTGCCACTCAGCCACCAGGCGCTAGCGCAGGTGAAAGTTCCTGCTCACCATGCACTGGCTCTGCCAGGCATGCAGCATTTCCTCCCGCGGATGCAGTACCTCCTTCTGTGTCTTCAAATTGACGCATCTATACTCTTTTTGAGTCAGCCCCCAGCTCCGTTCAGAAAAGGTTCTATCTGTCCAAGTGGCTACTCTGCGTCCGCCCAACAGTCAAGTGAGGGATTTTTTTTGAACTGACATTGACGTCATCACGGTCGCGCCGCACAACTGCCAACTCCCCTGTGCTCAGAAGGGGCAACAGCAGGCGGCACACTTCGGCAGCAGGATATCAGATATGATTGGCAGTCAGTGTGCCCGGCGGGTGCCGGCGCCAACGCAGCCGCCTGCTCCCCCAAGCGGCAGCGGGGGTCTGCCTTACACTAGTTACGCCACTGTGCGCATCATATGGGCAGCATTACAATAATCTTTAAATACTAAAATGTGTCATGTGAATGTAATGATTTCAATCAGCTTCCAATGCATTCCCATTTAAAATCCTAAGCAATAAAGTAGCTTACACAAACAAGCATAACTTCCCAGCATGGCAGACAACTGAAAGTTAACAAAGAAGAGAAAAAAAATAAACCTTATCAATGTACCCATGCAATAAACAATGCTATGCAATACTGTATAATCCTATTTCATATGCATCCGATGAGAGTAGTTCTCTCATCGGAACAATTGGTTCAGTTTAAATGTTGATGAGAAGGAGGGGTGAGGTATCAATACACAACTGATAACGTTTGACGATATAAATAAATGCTGGTATAACGCTAATGTTATGATAACACTTTTGTGTCAGCACTTCTTTGGAAGAACCCTACTGCATAAGGCCTACAGCCTCTCAACGATCAGAAGCAGTTGATGTTCTATTATGTGCAGATAAATATTGTGAATAAAAATAAATATGTGCTCAAAAGCGGCCCAAAGCCTGGATAACTTCATAGTGGAAAACAGCTGTCGTGAACAAAGATGATAAACTCATGTATAAACTCTTATGGAATGACTATAAGACCTTATGAATGCATTTACGCATAAATGTCTGTCATATTATTAAGCATAAATCAGTGACTTACAGTAAGCTGCAGAGATATATGTATACTGTATAAGCAAGCTGGAGAAAAGTTAGCTGTCCTGTTTAAAAATGTCCCTTAAACAAGAGCATGGAAAAAGAGTATTGGAACTGAAAGCTGTTAAAGAGACAGACCGCAAATTGTCAGTCGTGTCTGGATGCAAGGGCGTAACTACAACAGATGCAGGGGGTGCAGCTGCAATGGGGCCCAGAGCTGAGAGGGGCCCACTTAGCCTGTCAAAGTATCATGAGCTGTATACATTTTACAGCATTAGGGGCGGGATGTACTAAAGGGAAAATGCGGTAAAACGGGGGGAAAAAAAGATGTTTGTATCAACATGCAGATGTATAGGAATAGGACTTGAGCGTGACCAATAAACACACCGCAGTCTTCCAGAAGCGGTGGTGTGCAATGAAATGGGAGGTCACGGGGGAGTCATGGGAGGGGGTTATAGGGGTCAATAACGGAGGTCTGCAAATCGTGGCTGTCTGAGCGCCTCTGCTCTTATTGTGGCAGGTCAGTTACCTCTGCTTGATTCCAGCTGTGGCTTTTAATGACTAAAAGTGTACTGGCCTTAGGTCCAGATGTCATCCTGCACCCAGTCCACCCTCCAGTCCTTGTCTACAATATTATTGAAACTGATGCCTGCCCTTATTGAAGATGCTTCTTCATCAGACAAAATAGATTTTTGAAGGCGCTAGCTAGGGGGGGGTCCTTGAAAATTGCTTGAGGGGGAGCTCCATCTCTTTATTCCTTCTCTGTGCTTCCTCTCTCTCTCTCTCTCTCTCTCTCTCTCTCTCTCTCTCACTTCTCAGGACTATCTCTCTATCTCTGTGTGTGTGTGTGTGTGTGTGTGTGTGTGTGTGTGTGTGTGTGTGTGCTTCTCTCTCTATGTTCTCCTCTATCTTTCTGTATTGTTTGGCTGTAGTATACCTAGGCAGCAAATGTGTAGCATTAGTTAGAGAAAAATGCACCAGATGAAACAGCAAGCAAAGCAGAGTATAAAGTTTAAACACCTATGTGTTTCTGAAGGAAATAGATCCTCGCATGTTAGTGGCGACAGTTGCAGTTCTTACCAGTCTCAGGCAGTCTCTGCTTTTTACTACTCTTTGGGCTACCACATGTGCTGATACTGTACACAGCCAGCCCATCAGCTGCTGTCCTTCTTTCATCTTCTTCTCACTTCCAGCTGGGCACGGTAGGTCCAGCTCCTAGATGAGACAGATGAGGAGCTGAGCTATGTTGGGACTACAGTGAGAGGCTGGTTTCTATCTGGGGGTAAGTAGCCTAATTTGCTTTGTTCCTGTGTCACTGTCTCTATAAACTTACAATCAATATTGCCACATGTGCAATTATATAATTTGTTTCCTGAGATAGGCAACACATCTGTGCCACTATCTCCCCCTCTGCTACTGCTGGAGGCTGGGAAGTGAGTGAGAACTAAGTGTTTTCAAACACAAAAGGGGTTATTCAATCCCAGCCGCTAATTCTGATGGGGGAATTAGCGGTGGGCACCTATTCAATGCTGTCTTTCCCAACAGTGTTGAAGAGGCAAATTGACGTGCCTGACTTTAAAAGCAGTCAGGCCTGTTTTTCTGAGAATGGCTGTGGATTGTCGTGATCATGGCCATTTACGCAGACACACACCCCTCTTTGCCTATCGGCAGGCAGACATTGAATCCCGCCTGCCAATATATATATATATATATATATATATATATATATAGGGGTTCGGGAAGCGGCACTCTCGCGGACTTGCAATAAAGACGCTACACAAGGTAGGTAGATTGACGTTTCGGATGTAATTCCTTTTTCAAAATCAAAGACCAACAATATACAGAAAGAGTGCTTACCTAAATACCAGTGCACATGTTCGCTCCACCTCCTGGCGTCCGTCCACGGCCCGCCCGGCACCCCAGGCACTTCCGGGATTGCGTCAGTTGCTCCGGTGACGTCACTGCGTCCGCACGTTGCTATCTGGTCACCACTATGCGCTGGTTGCCTAGCAGCCGCTGTGAACAAGACGCTGAGGGAACAAAAAGACATATACAAAGAATAAATACATGACATAAAGAAAATCAATACAATAATATAATCTGCAAAAGAACCGCGTGAGACAATAAACCAGATAGGATGAGGTCGAGATGGAATTGGCACATATTAAAGAAACATATTGTAAGACAATTGCTCATTTAGACCTCTGGGGCTCATGGTTCCAAGTTTGTGAATCCAAAAGGATTCCAGTTGGAGGAGTCTTTTAGAGCGATCTCCCCCTCTCTTATTCGCTGGTACATGGTCAATTATAATGTATTTTAAATTGGCCAGACTATGTTTTGCCTCGAGAAAATGCCTAGCAACAGGCTGATCATTTTCCTTCTTGACCAAAGCAGATTTAATAGCATGACGATGAATAGCAATTCGTTCTCTGAAGGTTCGGATAGTCTTACCCACGTAGCATAAGCCACACGGACAATGTATGAGATACACTACGTGGGTAGAGGTACATGTCACCGGATGTTTGATCATAATTTTATGTCCCAAATGAGGAAAATGATCAGCCTGTTGCTAGGCATTTTCTCGAGGCAAAACATAGTCTGGCCAATTTAAAATACATTATAATTGACCATGTACCAGCGAATAAGAGAGGGGGAGATCGCTCTAAAAGACTCCTCCAACTGGAATCCTTTTGGATTCACAAACTTGGAACCATGAGCCCCAGAGGTCTAAATGAGCAATTGTCTTACAATATGTTTCTTTAATATGTGCCAATTCCATCTCGACCTCATCCTATCTGGTTTATTGTCTCACGCGGTTCTTTTGCAGATTATATTATTGTATTGATTTTCTTTATGTCATGTATTTATTCTTTGTATATGTCTTTTTGTTCCCTCAGCGTCTTGTTCACAGCGGCTGCTAGGCAACCAGCGCATAGTGGTGACCAGATAGCAACGTGCGGACGCAGTGACGTCACCGGAGCAACTGACGCAATCCCGGAAGTGCCTGGGGTGCCGGGCGGGCCGTGGACGGACGCCAGGAGGTGGAGCGAACATGTGCACTGGTATTTAGGTAAGCACTCTTTCTGTATATTGTTGGTCTTTGATTTTGAAAAAGGAATTACATCCGAAACGTCAATCTACCTACCTTGTGTAGCGTCTTTATTGCAAGTCCGCGAGAGTGCCGCTTCCCGAACCCCTGTCTATTACCCCCGGTGTGCACCCCGGCAAGTTGTCTCCTGCATTATTCATCCACGGAGTGCCAGCGTATTGTACTGTATCTATTGGAGGAGAGTCTGCCGGACCCTCATCCCGTGCCGTGCACCTGTGACCGTATCGGCTTGAAATTGCCGATCAGGACCTTGAAGTCTGTACCGCCGTTATTTTCTCTACTCAAGAGGCATCCAGCATAACGGCTGACTTTTTATTGAATTCACCTGGGTGTATACTGCAAATTATATTGCGGGGACGGTGTTCCAGGAGTGTGTGGTTTCAATGATGGAAGCAAGAGGAGCTGCCTCTGACTATGATGGCATCAATCCCACAGCATTTCCAATTGGAGAACGTCTGAGGTTCTCTGAGGATGAATCATCTGCAGTCCTGTTTTCAGAGAGATTAACTGAAAGTTTGGAGCCTGCTACTCCCTCAGAGATTTTTGACAATTTATTTAAGCTTAAAAAGAAAGAAGTAGAATTTTTGATGCACGGAGTGACACTCTCTGAGTATTATAGAGAAAAAAAGATACCCAGAGGGTTCAGAATTAAGAATATGCCCACCATCGGTCGCTACAATAGCGATTTTTGCAGAAAATGGGTGGCAGTGCTTAATAACTGCTCTTTCGATTTAATGACTTTAGTTATTGAAGAGTCGGCACGGGAAATGACACTGATGCAATCGAAGATTGCTACTTATGTAAAAGACTTCAAACAAGTACTTATTGACGACAAATCGGACGATTGGTTGACGAAATTGGATGTACAAATTGTGACATTCAAAAAAGAACTAGTCACATTCAAATGCAGCAAGTTTGATAAAGTAAATAAAGACTATGCTGAACAGAGAGTCTATATGTGGTCTTCAGGCTCTACTAGAGCAACAAGGAGATATGGGAGACAGAGAAACCAACAACATCGTTGGAATAAAGGAACTGACTCCAGCAGTGAATCCGTGATATCCCAGAATGAATCCAGCAATGAGCCTCAATCGTCAAAAAACTTGCAGCGCCCCCAAACAGGGGTACGCACTCGGGCAGGCAGAGGAAAAACAACCGACCCCAACGCAGGGGTGGGCAGGGGCGAAGGATCAAAAACCAAGAGTCGCAACAAGAAACCTTGATCTTCAACCTGTCGCAGAGGATCCTAACAGAGGCTGAGACTGGGGTATTAAACAAAGGGTTATCCTTTTTACCGACCCAGAAATTTGATGATTTCAGATGGAAGATTGATTTAAATAAACTTCATAGAAATCTTAAATTGAAAGACTTTTTCAAACATGAGGTGGTATCTCTAACGTCTAAAACCACCACTCCATTTGATTCATTCAAACGCAAATCTCATTTCGATCCTCCCTCTACTAATGTAGCAATCCAAAGCTTTATCAAAGTTTTGGATGTACAAGTGAATACATCTGCGACTCTTCTTCAGCCCTACTCTAACCTGTCTAAGATAGAATGGCAAGCCCTTAAGAATTTAAAATCGTATAAGGACATCATGATCCTTCCCGCCGATAAAGGTGGGGGGATCGTTATCTGGGACCTTGAGGCATACAAACAAGAGGTGTATTCCCAAATCAACAACCCTGACACATATGATCGTCTGGCCACGGATCCTACCCTAAACTACAAACGAGAGCTGGATCAAATTCTCAATACAGCAGTACTCAATCAGGAAATTCCATTGAAAACCAAGGAATACCTGACTACCGAATTTCCCAAGACTCCGCTGTTATATTGCCTGCCGAAGGTGCACAAAAACTCATCTAAGCCTCCTGGGAGGCCTATAATTTCGGCTCGTGACTCCCTGTACAGCCCGGTCTCAACATTCCTAAACCACTTTCTGCAGCCTTGTGTCCAACGTTTATCGACTTACCTTCAAGACACTACAGACCTCCTTAATAAATTGGAACAATTCGGAGATGCTATTCCAGAGATGTGGCTATGCTCTTTGGACATTAGTAGCCTTTATACGAGTATACCCCACCAAGAGGGACTGCAGGCTACAGCTCAACTCCTCAATGAGGATGCTCTCTACAATGGTCCTCCTGTGTCCCTATTCATTCGCCTCCTCGAGTTAACATTGACAAGGAATTTTTTCCTTTTCAATAATGAATTCTTCCAGCAGCGAACGGGGTGTGCGATGGGATCTCCTGTCGCACCCTCGTTCGCCAATACCTTTATGTACAGCATTGAGAGAGATCTCTTCCTGAATGATGAAGTGGCTCCGTTTGTGAAATTTTACACCCGCTTCATTGACGATATTTTGCTTTTCTGGTGTGGTACTGAACAAGCCTTTAGGGCACTCATGTCGTCCATCAACTCATTGAATTGTCCCATTAAATTTACCTTCGAGATGAGCCAATCATCGATCCATTACTTGGATGTTAATATTGCTATCCAAGAATCCAAAATTGTGACCTCCATTTTCTCAAAAGTGACTGATCGTAATACACTTTTAAGTGCCAAGAGTCATCACCCACCAGCTTTGTTGAGAGGCTTACCCTTCTCACAACTGGTGAGAGTGAAACGTATCACGAGCGACGGCAATAAAGTAGCTGCCGACTTGGACAAAATGATGTCCAAATTTGAGTCAAGAGGGTACCAACACAACATCCTGGATAAAGCCAGAGCTAAAATTGATGCTATCCCAAGAGAAGCCCTTTTGAAGAGAAAACCCCCCAATGATGATAAGTGTGCCAACAGACTGGGGTGGGTAAGGGATTATAACACTGCGGATAGATCTATTTCCAACACCTCCCGCGAACTCTGGCCCGTTGTGCAATTGGATAGGGATCTGAAGAAGCTCAAGAATGTGACCCTGATGCCGTGTTACAAACGCGGCCGGAACATTCGGGATTGGGTGGTCAATACTGACATCTCTACCAGATTACCCCCCAATACTAGATCTAAAGCTGGGGGATGTTATAAATGTGTGGGTTGTACCACTTGTGGTGGGATGACACAATCTAAATTCTTTCACCACCCTCATTTGGGACATAAAATTATGATCAAACATCCGGTGACATGTACCTCTACCCACGTAGTGTATCTCATACATTGTCCGTGTGGCTTATGCTACGTGGGTAAGACTATCCGAACCTTCAGAGAACGAATTGCTATTCATCGTCATGCTATTAAATCTGCTTTGGTCAAGAAGGAAAATGATCAGCCTGTTGCTAGGCATTTTCTCGAGGCAAAACATAGTCTGGCCAATTTAAAATACATTATAATTGACCATGTACCAGCGAATAAGAGAGGGGGAGATCGCTCTAAAAGACTCCTCCAACTGGAATCCTTTTGGATTCACAAACTTGGAACCATGAGCCCCAGAGGTCTAAATGAGCAATTGTCTTACAATATGTTTCTTTAATATGTGCCAATTCCATCTCGACCTCATCCTATCTGGTTTATTGTCTCACGCGGTTCTTTTGCAGATTATATTATTGTATTGATTTTCTTTATGTCATGTATTTATTCTTTGTATATGTCTTTTTGTTCCCTCAGCGTCTTGTTCACAGCGGCTGCTAGGCAACCAGCGCATAGTGGTGACCAGATAGCAACATGCGGACGCAGTGACGTCACCGGAGCAACTGACGCAATCCCGGAAGTGCCTGGGGTGCCGGGCGGGCCGTGGACGGACGCCAGGAGGTGGAGCGAACATGTGCACTGGTATTTAGGTAAGCACTCTTTCTGTATATTGTTGGTCTTTGATTTTGAAAAAGGAATTACATCCGAAACGTCAATCTACCTACCTTGTGTAGCGTCTTTATTGCAAGTCCGCGAGAGTGCCGCTTCCCGAACCCCTGTCTATTACCCCCGGTGTGCACCCCGGCAAGTTGTCTCCTGCATTATTCATCCACGGAGTGCCAGCGTATTGTACTGTATGTATATATATATATATATATATACTCTGTGCGGTCCCCGGCACTCCACTTCCCCAATTTGAGGGGTGTCTTGCTCCAGTGCCCTCCAATGAGGGCATTCCCACCATAAATAACCAAGATTTGCAGGCGGCACTCAGAGTCTTGTGTACAAACCAGATAAGCGGTGAAACTTTAATCAATGTTTCGAGGCATGTAGCCCCTTCATCAGGATCCTGACGAAGGGGCTACGTGCCTCGAAACGTTGATTAAAGTTTCACCTCTTTTCTGGTTTGTGCACAAGACTCTGAGTGCCGCCTGAAAATCTTGGTTTTATATATATATATATATATATATATATATATATATAAATATATATATATATATTAATCCAAATGAGGCACGTCACTCCGGGTCTTGTGCAAGAAAAACGTTGTTTACTGGGTGCCTACGGCGTTTCAGGCCAAGCCCGTCTTCAGGACATAGGAGTCATGTCCTGAAGACGGGCTTGGCCCGAAACGCCGTAGGTACCCAGTAAACAACGTTTTTCTTGCACAAGACCCGGAGTGACGTGCCTCATTTGGATTATTGTATGTGGTTGGGGGTTACCCCGGCAACCAAACGAGCATCCGGGCAAGCATTCCTGCGCAAACTGGTGGGCAGTGCCGGATCATTTGCAACGCTATATATATATATATATATATATATATATATATATATAGAGAGAGAGAGAGAGAGAGAGAGAGAGAGAGAGAGAGAGAGAGAGAGAGAGAGAGAGAGAGAGAGAGAGAGCTGTAGCAAGCAAGCAGCGGCACTTAACAGGATTTGCTTGCTACAGCTCTCTACATCTACCCACCGGAGGGCATCCAGGTTGCTGCTGGACGAGAGGTCGAGTGCCGGACTGACAGTGACTATATATATATATACATAGATCCACAAAGCCTGCACTCACACCTTCAACTGTAGGCATTTGGGTGGGGTGCCTTAATGGAACACAGGTATATCCTGTGACCAAAAAATATACAAAATGTCCTACTGTTAAGTAAGAAAAAAGCACTCTCCACAAAATAAATGTACAATCAATGAAAGAAAAAGAAAAACCTGTTATTGGTACAGTCAAATTCTCCAAATTCTCCAACGTTTCGATCACAACAGTTATTCACCACGAGCATATATATATCTTTCTATATATATATAGATATCTATATATATATCTAGATAGATAGATAGATAGATAGATAGATAGATAGATATACAAACACACATACATTTTCCTGATGGTGTCGGTATGCTGCTTGTTCCATTGTGGGACAGAGAGCAAAAGCAAGATTTTTGCTGGTGAAAGGAGGAGGACCTGTAGTTATGTTATGTAACCTCTTATAATCGATGGGCCAAATTCAGCATGAATAACTAATCAGAAAAAAAAAACAGAAGACTGCCAGTAGAAAGCCGCTGCCCAAGCAGAAAGAAAAAACAACAGTGCAAAATTGTGATGGCATCACAAATAGCGATACATTCTCAGACCCATTCGCAAATCCTGAAACATCGAAGGCTACTTTACATCTGAGAAAATGTAAGTCGGTTTGAGGCCTCCACTAATCTCCAATAATCACTGAGACAGGCTGGAAGTGGTCAGTGCTGACATTACAGACCCACCCCAAAATGCCGGGGCACGCCAGCGTTTTTTTAAACATATCCAGAAAATGCCATGGACAGGATGTAATGCTGCCCAAATTATACGGCAGTACTGGATGTCCTTGTGAACCTCTAGCATCGGTCAGGGAAGCACAGCTCTATAGTGATAGCCGGAGTTGCCAGATTCCAGGAGCACTGGCGCGCCTCTGAGCAGTAAACCCCTGGCAACTAGCATAAAACCCCCTGGCAGTTGAGCATGTAACCCCTGACAATGAGCAAGGGGAGTGGGGAGCTAAAGTTTTAGATATTTCAAGAAACGAGGGGCAGCATTGTGAAACATTTCCTAGGGCACCTTAAATCCTTGCACAGGCCCTGGTTATACATTATTACAGTACTGCAATAAAACTTTTAGGAGTATATAGGCAATTTGTACCCACACAGATCTTTTTGCATCCAATAGAGGGCAGGTCTCTAGAGAGTTAAACAATTAAGTGAAATAATAAAGCTAATGCAATTATGCTGCTATGTACCAGGGACACACAGTACAGAACTGAAAACTAGAAATGTAAGAGGCAAAGTCCCTGATAAGTCACTGCTCACATCACAGCCACAAATAGTACCATTCATAGACATTTGCCAGAGGGAATCTAAGCTCCTTTTATAAGGCTATATAAATGTGACATTTGTTTTATGTTCTACGCACTGTGCTTGACCTGATGCACCAGGGGGTATAAATTATTCCATTGATTTGCACATTGCCAGTTCAGAAATGGGAATAATAATTAACTAATTTCTGCTACTTCAATTTAAATTCAATCGATATAGTTCTAAACTGTCCTTTTTAAACAGTACCTTGAAAAGGGAGCACAAACCAACACAAATACTGTATATACTATTAACTAAAATAATAAGCATAAGGAATAGTAAAATTTGGTAAATGAAGTTTAAAGACATACAGATAAAGTCGCACTCCTCGTTGACACTTTTTAGCTGCTCATGCTTGTTTGTTGTGCCAAACTCGCACCCGCATAATGGAATCTCCATTGGTGATCAATGCTTTTCTATGAGCTTCAGGACCAAATTAGACACTCACTCCTGCCAATCACCACGGAAGTCACGGTGATTGGCACAACAATGAAGAGCATGGCTAGTTCTTTATGAAATTTAATTTATATTCTACAAAATGTCATTCATATGTTAGAAACAGATGTAAGAAAAAAAATTACTCACTCATCCAAATACATATAACACTGTAAGTCAGAGGTGTCCCAAACTGAAATAGCGAATACAGTTAAAAATAAAAATGACATGCATACAGTACCCAATTAAGCATGAACTGCTATTACACTACTGAAGCATACTTTGAATATGCCATTCTAGACTAGCAAATATAGAATTTATTTTTATGTCATTTCCAGATTAAGATGGGGACGTGGCATACAGGGCTCATCTTCATCAGGGGCCCCTGACTGGAGCACACTGACATCACTAGCTTTCTCTCTTATGCAGCAGCAGAGCCAGAATACCAAACGTGAGCAGGACAGTATGCAGTGTACACAGGCACAGGAGTATCAGGTTTCATGAGCCACTGAATGAGCTTTCCAAGAGATAAGAGAGTGGGAATAGCTGTAAGTGACCTTGTCTTCTCTCTTCATCTACTGTAGGTGCCCATTTTAACCTGTTATCGAATGAGGGTTTAGAGAGAGAAATACACAGAGTCCTCTTTAGTTCTGTCCCAGTGTGGAAATGTAATGCAGAGGCTGCTGCTATTCTTCCATGTGATAAGATAAATTACAGTATAGATTTTATTTAAAATAATGACAGTTATGGTATACTGTACTTACCATTGTTAACTCAATTTCTTCGAGGGTCATTGTTCCCACAGGGATAACATCGGGTTGTAGGTGGATCCAGATGACTGGGCTCCAATCAGCTAAGTTCTTGGGACTCCCAGGATGCACGGCTCCTCTCCCATAAAACCCCACCTCCATGCTCAGCTCATCAGTTATGTTAACCAGTAGGCAGCAGGAAGCGGAGAAGGAAGAAGACAGGTAATAACATACCAGTACATTCACACATAAACAGAGTGAGAGAGACTAGTAAACAAGGTCGCATATGTCACACATCAATAGACCACTAGAATTCCTCCAGCCAACAATAGGGTGGGCAACTTGTGGGAATCATGAACCTCAAAGAGAGTTAACAAAGGTAAGTCTACCATAACTCTCATTTTCTTTTGGATTCATGGTCCCCACAGGGATTACATTGGGGATGTCCCAAAGCAGTACTCATGGGGGAGAGGGGGTACTTGCCTGAGGAAACAGGAGAATCTGGCGAACAAAGGAAGAATCCTGAGAGGTGTCAAAGGCATAGAACCTAATGAATGTGTGGATAGAAGACCACACTGCTTTGAACATTTGTTCCACGGATGCCCCACGGTGTGCCACCAATGACGGTCCAACAGACCTGGTACAAGTATTGAAGGTTCAGCTTGTTCGTAAGCCTGCTTAATTATCAGTCATATCCAGCAAGCCAAAGCTTGTTTGCAAGCTGGCCAACCACATTTGTGAAATCCATAAAGGGCAAACAATGCTTCAGATTTTCTTATTGAAGCAGTACAATCCACATAGAGTTTTAAGGCTCAAACCACATCAAGGGAACGTTCCATTGGAGATAAATCTCAAGAATTTAAAGCAGGAACCACAATTTCCTGGTTCATATGGAACTTGGAGACCACCTTGGGTGGGTGTGTAGGTCTCGTTCTAAGGACAGCCCTGTCCATTTAAAAAAATATGAAAAGGAGACAAAAGTGCACTAAGGTCAGATCCATGTTTGGTTGACGCTTTGGCAAGCAAAAAGACTGCCTTTGCAGTGAGCCATTTCAAATACATAATTTTTAAGGATTCAAACAGGTTTCACTAAAGCCTCCACCATTAAATCGCACAGGGCAATTGGAGAAACATAAGGAGACTGAATATGTATTACACCTTGAAGAAAAGTACGTATATCAGGTAAAGAAGCAATTTTTCTTTAAACCATATTAAAGGGGCTGAGATATGAACCTTAAGAGAAGCCAATCTTAGAACTATATCCCAACCTCCTTGAAGAAAAGCAAGTATTCTTGTGGTCTTGAAAATCTTGGTGTAATAATGTCTTGAAGCACACCAGGAGAAGTAGGTATGCCATACTCAGGCCTTAATCATAGTTTTGACTATGCTGTCCAAAAACCCTTTTTGCTTCAGGATGGCAGATTTAAGCACCACACCATGCCATCAAAAACAGATGCCATACATATATTCAGCCTAGCATAGTCAGCGTAGTGTCTCTGTGGCAGCCCCGCATAGTTAGCTTAATTAGCGTAGTGTTCTCACGGCAGCCCTAGTCACTGTACTGTCAGGCAGCGTAGTCACCGTACTGTTCCCACCAGCTGCAGCTCTGTCCCCGGCATCACTGGCAAGCCTAGAGAGAGGCTTTCACACAAACGTCGGCAGAGAGGTGCTCCATCTGCCTGAGACGCACAAGCATCTCAGACCCTTGTGCGTCTCAGTACTTTTTGCGGCAGGATACGGCAACCCTGCCCATGTCCACTTCAGGGAGATGGGAGTAGGGGTTCGGTAGCATGTACATCTCGTGCACAATGTGGGGTGCAGATGCAAGTGCATCTCATGCACAATAAAGGACCATGTTACATACTGGAAAATGCCTCCTTTTCAAACCCCCACTATTCACGGCAGCCTGAAGCGTGGCGAGCGGACGTGTTATGAAACATTCACCTTTCTCATGGGATATGCCACCAAACAGCCACTGCTGATGCAGGATGCGTCCAACATGATTTTTTCGCTGGACAAATAAACTTTCATCCACCTCAACTATTTTGCCAGGCCCGCCAATCTGGCATTGGGGCTGCAACATCAAATCCAGGGTACATGCCTCCCGCATGAGGTTGTTGTGAATCACTGCGTTTTTTGGGGGGAAATCATGAGGTGGTGCTCACAAAATTTAATGCTTGTTAGTTCTTCCGCCCAAGAAAATATGAAGCGTAGAATGGTCATAAATGTCAGGTGACATCCTTTAAACCATTGAGCGGCCCAGAGAATAACCTTCTTGCCACAGCTTCTTATGTGGCAGCGCCACATCCGCTCCTTTATATTAAGCCTCATAGGATGCCCGTTAACACAGGTCTGTGTCTCTGGCAGCAAGTGGTGGCATTGTAAAAACTCCACCAACTCCTCCTCCGTATGCGGCAGGTTAAAGATGGTTAATGCTTCGGCAGCCATAACTGACACAATGAAATTAGTGGTGACAGAATGCTGACTGACTACGCTAAATGCGTAATGCTGGCTGACTACGCTAACTACGTAAGCTCCGGCTAGCTCCAGCTAGCCGTGCTGCGGTATGCTGATTCTGATAGGGATGCTGACTACGCTAACTACGCTGCCCACGAGAACACTACGGGAACACGCTCTATTGACTACGCTAGCTACGTAAGTGGCCACGGGAAAACTACACAGATTCTGACAGGGACCCTGACTATGCTGGCCACGGGAACACTACGCTGATTCTGACAGGGACACTATGCTGACTACGTAACTGCCACCCTAAAAGTACACAAATACCCAACTAACCTCAGAGATTGGTGGTCTCATATGCCCAGGATACAGAGACAGGACTGTATCAAAAAGAGTCCAGTGAATAAAAGTTAAATTTATGGTGGTAGCTGTAAACTGTTGCAGAGAGGTTTTTGTTCTGAGGCACATCTGAGAACAGTAGTGCACCGCAGTTTAAAAAGATTACCTTAGTCCCTATAGTATCAAACAAGTCAATACATCTTCATTTGTAGCTGCTAAAACGCTAATTTTAGAAGTTCAAACTATTTATTAATTAATTTAATTAAAAACAATAAAATCTGTCACTGTTCCCTTTGATTTTTATCGATTCTCTGTTCCTATAAGTATGTAGCTCAACTGTGGCACCTGTCACTAGTAATAATCCTTTATATCCGAATGCCAAACAGAATAAGCTAATTGCATTTTGTTGGCATAATATATGCTCTAATGTAATTTGCTGGTTATTCATCTCTCCTGGAGATCTTTCACACTTCAAGGATGATAAAATATTCACTCTCATTTGGCATAAAATTGTACTGCAGATTATATGCAACAGTTTGGCCTTGTGATTGTATATTTTAACAACTACTGTACAGTATGTCACTATACTTTTTTCACACATACAGCATACCTCGCAAAATGGCCCTCTCCAGGAAGGACACAATGCTCTGCTCCTGGGCTTCCCTCTTAATGTATGATTACCATCACCTGTTTTCAACAGGTTTACTAATAAGAAACGTGTTCTGTGCTCTGACCCAGTATTGCCTATTTATTATTAGGATTGGATCCAATAATTATAAATTCATATATGCGTCGATAAGAAATTCTGTGTCACCCAGATGTATTATTAATCGCACATAAGATCGGGGTTATTATTATTATTGTGATATTTTTATTTATAAGGCGCCACAAGTGTTTTGCATCGCCTTACAATGGGGATACAATGGAACAGTACATGGAAACAAAACTTAACATTACAGCAGGTAAATAACAAAAATAGAGTACAGGTAAAAAAGAGCATCATAATTCAATAAACACTAGAGCTTAGATGAAAGATGTGAGGATGTGATCAACGTACTACAAGAGGCTGGTTGTCATGATCTTGACTGTGTTTCTCATGTGCTATGGCTTACTCAGCATATCCTCTGATCTACATTGTTTCAGCTCAGCAGAAAAACTGCAATCTCTGTTGCTTGGTTCTGATTAGCCACCTGAGTGGAAATCCTCTGAGTAATTAGCAGTAACCTGTGTGCAGCATTCTCTGTGCATGCTTAGGTGTTTTTCGGCCTACTGGGCCTCATTCCACATTGAGCCTAACCTAGAGTACAGGCATGACAGGGTCTGACCACTTGACTAGAGATATCCATTATATGGCTGCTTGAGACTCTCTGAATCATCTGACTCTAGTGACCAATTACCAAAGGGTAGAAGTAGAGAGACCTGCGATACAGAAGTTGCCAGTTCCTCAAGTAACACAGCCTTAGTGTAAGCTTAGCAGCTGAGTTCCCTGGGTGGTAATACTTATTACCCTGAGTCCTGAATATCTCTGCTTCTCAGCAGGCTTCCAGTTACATAACTAACTCCCAACATGACCCTTTCCAGGAGGGACAGAATGCTCTATTCCTGGACTTACCTCTTGATTTAGGAATATCATCACCTAAAGTATGTTGAAATGTCTTCCCTATCAATAAAACGTTTTAAAACAGGGGATACAATCATAAATTAAGAGGGAAGTCCAGGAACAGAGCATTGTGTCCCTCCTGGAGTGGGTTATGTTGGGATGTATGCAGCCCGGTTCTCAGTGTTTCCAGTTGTAACAGTACACAGCCCGGTTCACGGTGTCTCCAGTTATACTGGTACACAGCCCGGTTCACGGTGTCTCCAGTTATACTGGTACACAGCCCGGTTCACGGTGTCTCCAGTTATACTGGTACACAGCCCGGTTCACAGTGTCTCCAGTTTAGGTTGACATTACGCTGATTCTGACAGGGACGCTCATGGAGATGGTACGCTACTATTAACTACGCTAGCCGCGGGAACACTACGCTCATTCTGACAGGGACGCTACACTGATTACGTAACTGCCGCTGTAAACTACACAAGTACCCAGAATTGACATCTTTTAGGGGCACAATTTATGTTTTTGGTGTAAATTGCATCCAACTCTGCATGATCCCTATAACATTATGTCATATTATTTCTATTGATAAATTACATTTGCTTCTGAATTAAGTTAATTGAGTAAATATTGGGAAAAAAATCCTGCCATGTTATCGGATAATTTCTTTTCCCTTAAATAATTTATATCATCATCATCATTCCTTTATTACATTTTTGACTTCTCAACTGTATAGTCTTTATTGACAGAGATACTTCTTTGTACTTCCACTGCGTGATATTAAACTAAAAGACCAAGTCTTGGCGATGTCTAAAATGTCCTTGAAATCAAAAGGAAAAATGTCTCAGGGTATATTTCAAAAGAGAATATGATTAATCATCACTCCAATAGAAATTGACTTTGTATTCATTACACATTCAGTGAAGTAATCTTCAATTAAATAGACAATGGATTGCTAAATCCTAAAAAGATAAAACTTTAATCTCATAGAACATTAAGTAATTTTGCCATTGTGCAGGCAGGATGTCTTGTTCTTAAAATACAAATACAAGGGGAAATGTTTTATGCTTTACAAAAAATTATAAACTGACAAAACTATTTAACTAAGGAGGGCACAAGTTTCATGCAAAAAACCCTCTTTTCACGAAATCAGCTTGTACCTGGAATTAAGTTCTATCTTCTCATCCATTTCTACCTCTGATCACCCCAGCTAAATCTCATTAATAGAACCAGGTAACTTCTAAACTGCAATCCATAAATTTTTCAATAAACTGATTTTTTTGTAAGCTACTTCAGTGTTGTTAATTTATCTTTTAATTACTGTCAAAAAATTATATAGGGTTTATGACTTTTTCAAAATCAGCTTTATTATCCCTTATTTGCAATAACTGCCAATCCAGTATTCCAAACATTCAGTACTGACTTAGCCCTGATTAAATTAAAATATTGTATTTATTACATAAAATGAATTAATTATGATAAGCGTATGTTGTTTGCATAGTGTTTAATGGTACAGTTGAACACATTTCCATTTATATTTTTAAAACCTGTATGCCCACTTTATATTTATTTTGGGACAAAATAATATGTTTGACCTTTATTATTAAATCTATATGAAATAGGAGCATTGTAATCATTAAATATAGGGAGAACACAAATAGATTTTTAAGGTATTATTATGTACATCACAAATATGTTCCCCATAAATGTCCCATCAATTGTAATTATATGAAATAAAAGAAAATTGGTAAAATTAAAATGATTATGTTTCCTTTAACTATACAATGATTGTCAAGATATTATGCCGAGCAACAGATTTTTGTTCCATACAACCACTTCCACCTTTTGTATGAAACCCATTACTCATAATGTCTAAAGTCCATTTAGTGCATTTGGCATTCACTTTTTGAAATATAAAAGCTGAAAACTAAAATGACCACGTTTCAAAATATATCAGACAAAAGTCTGCATGTAAGTTCTACAAGCCACAAGAAGGATAATTTAAATATAGAAAATTGAAAAAAATATATAATTGCGAAATAAAAAAGTGCAACTGCTTCAGGTTTTTTAAATAACATACAGCAGGTGATATAATAATGTGCTTTAACATAGTGCTAGCAACATGACTATAGCAACGCTGCAAAGCTTAGGTAAGGTCTCGGGCTAGATGTAAGAGGGTGAAAGTTATAAAAAAGGTGTGAGTTTAGTGATAAATTTGCACGTTTTCAGAATGCACACTTGTAACAGGCTGTCAGAACATTTCCACTACTCACATGGCCTAAACTTGCACCAAGATGTTGTCCCATTTTAAACATATAACTCGTACAATGTAATAGTGTTTTACAGAATTAGTAAAATAAACTTGTGAGAAAAAAACCTGCTTTAGACCGTGAGTTTAATGCGACACCTAACTATTAACTTAAAAAAAACATAGAAGAATCCCATTTAAACTAATTAAACATACATATCTAAATACATTTAAAAAAAGCACTAACATTAATTTTAAACCTCTAAACACTGTGCAACATTTACGCTCAAAAACCCATTACCAGCAATGCCCCCCACCCCCACCCCCTAAATACTGTGTGCACATTTAAGTTACAAAATCCATTACCAAATAAATAAACCCTAATTACACATATAAGGGGTTAATCTGGTCCGTTCGCAAGGACCATACGTTCGCAAGGGGAATGAAGTTTGGTGTATGCACATGTGCAGCCGCATTTCTGTGCATGTGCATGCGCCAGGTGCGTGAGGCCACAGCAAACAGACTGTTCTGTTGAGGGCGGATTCTGGTGGACTTGCAAGGCTGTGAATTCGCAGCCTTGCGAATTAACCAGAATAACCCCCATGCAGTACTATAACATAACATACTAAAATAATGAGAGACACTTTTTTTCAGAAATTTGAATAAACTCGAAACAAAAAACACTAAATATGCACAAAGCTATTTCAAAAAGGTTGTGCGCCGGCCTCTGTCATAGGTTTGTTTGGTCAGTGAGTGACTGCTGTTATACTTGGTACTCCTTGAAAAGGACTGTTTATCAGTCAATTGTCTGATATACGAGTACAACTTTTCCTCCTGGTCCCCTTCTGGGATGAAGATCCACTCACAGCCGCAGCAGTATCAGAAGGTGTAGCACTCAAGGCGGCGGAGATTACAGATGCTTGGCACTGAAAGAGAGAACAGAGCTAAACAGTGGACTGGTTGTTACATTTTTAGCCAAAGTTTCCAAATTTGTAAAAAAACTTTTGATGAATGCGCTGTAAGTGATGTAACAGGGAAGTGGTTCCTGGATGGTTAAGGTCCCTACCTCTACTTACTATGGTTTGATAGTTATAGGTGTCGATAGTTTTGGTCCTAGAGTTAGTAATTAGTCAGCCTGTGTAGCTCTCTTTTTCAATGGGTTCTTTTACCTGATAGTACTCTGAAATGGTAAAAAGAAGTGGAGACACACAATAGTGTAGTATTTTTAAATAAAGGAAAACATAACTTTATAAAGATTTAAACACTCAAAAGCATAATGGTGTTAACAAAATTAACACAAACAGTGCATAAGTGGGCATAGAGATAAACAGCATGTCACTGTCCTTCTCTCTGCAGTGCCTGTCTCTGGCCACTGACTTCTGAGTCTCTGGCATCAACACGTCCCCCATCATCGGTATAGATCCACCCAAACAGTTTTCATCTATATCACAGACAATACAAAGATTAAAAATACATTTGCGTGTATAACAGGACTTGCAGATGCATATGAAAAAAAGGTGCTTGTGAAAAAAAAGATGCTTGCAAAAAAAAGCAAACCAAAAAAAACATACAATATTTTTTATTTATTTATGAATTTATTTAATAATTTTTTAACTTGCACTAACACACAGTGGGGTATGACCAGCAGTCCCATTACCATATACACAGTGGGGCTATGGCCAGCAGTCACAGTACCATATACAATGTGGGGTACAGCCAGCAGTCACAGTACCTGTCAACTTTCTGGCTGCTCCTTCCGAGAGGGAGAGCAGCCTGGTTGGCTCACCAGGAGGCGGGGCTATGCAAAAGAGATTGTCTGTGGGGGTGGAGATGCTCATTGCGGCCACCCACCCCCCCCCGCGCATATGCAATGCACACATTACCGCCATTGCAAAGTAGGGGCATTGCTGTGATAATAAAATTCAGTGCAAATTGCAGTGTCACCCTTCCCACTTTTCCTTGTGGTGTGGGTGGCTGTGAGGTAAGTGTGGGAGACTAGGGGATGCAGTGGGTGTAAGCAAGTGGTGGGAGATCTGCCCACTTTTCCAGGTGGCTGGGAGTGCGCAATATTTTTGGGAGGAAGTAGGCAAATGTGTGTACAAGGTTTCACATAACATTGTCTATGCTTATTTTTATAAGCAGTATTCCAGCACAGACAATGGTGAAATATTTCTAGGGTTCTCTGGCGAGGGTCAGAGAGGTGTAGTATGAAAAGCTGACATTCAGAATGTTGACTAATTATTTACATGAATGTGACAAACAATACAGATGTAGCCACCCTCAGTGTGCCCGCCAATGCGTCATATCCCTAGCGCTGGCGGATGCTGGTGAACAGAGTGGACGGGGACATGCAAGCGCCCCGTTGCCGAGAATGGGGCTCATGAGCGTCTTGTGAGTACATATCCCATTCTGGCTGATGGGATGGCACAGGCTGGTGTCTGGTGGCGGATGGTGATCAGATCACCAGGAGCCGCTCTAAGAAGAGCGGCTCCATCTGTATGCCAGCATTCTGTATCCTGGCCCTCGTTAATGATCCACTCCCTCATCTGTGCATGCAAAGGACGATGGAGGGGGTTGTGAATGACCCGCGGGAGCTTGCATCGGCAATAGGGGACACACTTGGCCATATAATGAACAATATTGTGCAGAAAGGCCAAAATAAGTGATATCACTCATCAAATCGTCTAGTTTATCAGAGTTTAAGTCACCTGACAGTTTCAATGAAGTTTGAAGAACTATGGTATCTCTCTTTTTATACTGAACACTTTATAAAATGTCACTGATCTTTTTCTTCAAACAACCCTTTAATCTGGTTCAAAGAAAACATTTTGCTGTCAATGACAGACAATTTTTAAAAATACTTTAAGAGATCGTATAATTGGCAGTTTAAAGATAAAAAAAAATTGCTGATGGATGGCAGGACACAATTATGATATTTCTTTTCAGTTATAGTAATAGTGCACTGTAAGTGCAAGTTGATTACTGCTAACTTTCAGACGTATGTGCAGTAATTGCATTAACGTGAGTGATATGGTGGGTGGGAAATCAGATATCATATTCTTTTGAAATTATTATTTCCTGGAAAGTAAGGAAATAATTGTCACTCTATAAAATAATCAATTAGCCTAATCAATGTAATTACAAACTGTAGGAGTTATTGTCTATCCTAACTCATTTGGAACATATGTGTGTAGACTTTGGCACCAATATAAAATGAGATCAAGTGAACTGTACGGTCACTGATCCTATTATTGCTCTTTTTAGCAGTCACCACTTCCTTTCACAGAACTAAATGGGAGAATTATTGTGCTTTCATCAGTATTTCTGCTATGTTTCATCGGTTGCCAAAGAGCACCAAAAAGAAATGGTTTCTTTTATCTTAAAATATTTTAACAGCACTCTAAATGAAAAAGGACAAAAAGATAAAAAGTGCAGATTACACACACACACTTGTGTACATACACACATGCAGACATCATGAGCTTGTTAGCTTAAACCTATTTCAAATCCTGCCTTTAAACATTTTTAAAGCATAACAGGGTATAATACAATGTAGAACAATTGGTACCTGTTTCCTAGCACGGCGCCCGTCGTAGGTGATTGCATACTGTACCTTAAGTTAAGGTATGCGATGGACACGACCGACGCAATTTTTAGGCTATTTTTAGCCTTTTCCCCGCCAATTAAAAAAATCGCGTCCATCGCGTGCATTAAGTTAAGGCATGCGACGTGACCGATGCGATGGACGCGATTTTACATAGGGAACAATGTTAAATGGGCCAATGGACCCGATTTTTCATTGTATACCCACCCTTATGGGTATTTTAAATGACAAATGCCCCCCCCCCCCTCATTGTTAACGCCACCCCACGATGAACTGCAACCCGAAGCGTGGCGAGCACAGCGAGCCCGCGAGGGGCGGCGGTACGCGTCCTCCGACCTTTTCATACCCCCACTATCCACGTCGGCGTGGAGTTGACTTTACATAGTGTGGCGAGGGCAGCGAGCCACCGTGCCCGAAGCGTGGCGAGCTCAGCGAGCCCCGCGAGGGGACGCGTAATACCTGTGAAGTAATGCGCGTCCCCTCGCTGCGCTCGCCATACTATATAAAATCAACTCCACGCCGACGTGGATAGTGGGGGTATGAAAAGGTCAGAGGACGCGTACCGCCACCCCTGGTGGGCTCGCTACGCTCGCCATGCTTCGGGTTGGCATTGATCGTGGGGTGGCTATAACAATGGGGGGGGGATTTCACACATCAGGGTTGGGAAACAATAAAAATTGGGGTCTGGGGGCCATTTAACGTTGGGGCCAATGTAAAATCGGGTCTCAGGGACGATTTTACATTGATTCCAATGTAAAAATCGCGTTGATCGTATCGCATGCGATTTGCTTGCATGCGATGCGAACGACGCGATTTTGGGGGGTCCTGATGGATACAATTTTTATCGCTGGCGCCGTGCTAGGAAACAAGTACCGAACAATTTAATAGCAATGGTAAAGAAATGAAGGTACTATATAAATATATAATATATCTATAATATATATATATGTATTAAAAAAACAACTGTGGTGCTCTGTGCTGAGCAGTAAAGGTCACCTTGGCTCAGTGAAAGCGCTGTTCCGATGACATACTGTACATATATAACTAAAATTCAGCTTTTTTTACCATGTTTTCTTTTTATAGCAACAACATATTCTTTTGTACTGTGCAATCCAAGCATTCTAACCAGAGACATTACTTCCCTGCGGAAGTACAAAAGCACTCACAAAAACACAAATATTAGTAAGAAGCCAATTACAGTACATTACCAAAATATTCTTACATAGATGAAGTACCAGGAGGACAAATACATTGATGTACTAAGCCTTGAAAAGTAATAAAATGGCAAGTAATGAACCACCAACCAATTAGCTCCTACTTCATATTTCAAACACAGCCTGTGACATGGTAGGTAGGAGCTGATTGGTTGGTGGTTTATCCCTCTCCATTTTATCGCTTAGTACATCTGGCCCATTAAATAAAAAAACAGGTCCCTGGATCGGAATCAAATTCAATACCGCAGTGTAGAGCTGTTCCATCAAGAGAAGTGAGATAATTCTCATTATTGCTCATTTATTTTAATTATTGGACTAAACAAAGCAAACTCCAGTAGAGGATTAAAAATGTTAAACACCTTAAGTGCAACACAAGCATTGTGTTTATCTCCACATATATTGACTCCTTGTTATAGTATTTTTTATATTGCAAAATAAAACTATCATTAGAATATACCACAATCTCATCAAACCCCATGTTAGTATATGCAGAAATACTTAGGAAGAAGAACATGAGATCATCTAAGTACTGTACATTTCTCCTACAGTGCCGCACAGCTTTCACCGCACACAGTGGAAGAGGTAAACAAACACTACTGGATAGTGTGCCTAGTTAGAGAGGAACCTAAAAGTCATTTCATTTGTATTTTTTTTTTTTTTTGGGGGGGGGGGGGGGGGGGGGAATACATAAATAATGATAGTTTCATACTTCTTTTTAAGTTTAGGAACGTGAATGTGATTCCAAATGGCCTTTAGGCATTTCAGATTTTTTATGTTTGAAGTACTAATAACTGTAGAATCGAAAAACGTATTTTTCTTCCCTAACAATATTGTAATGACATACTGTACAGGTGAGGAAATTCAAACCTGAAAGGACCTTTTCACATCCGTTACTATATAATTAACCTGTTATTAAGGATCAAAGCAAAGTTAAGTAAGGACATGACTTTTGCCTGTTTGACATTATTGCAAGTTGATCACACGACAGCTCAAGTAACAATGTATTTTTTTTAATTTGACGTTTGATTCTGATTTTTCTGATGTTAAAATAATACTTACCCCCACAGGCCATATTGTACCCAACATTTTAATGTTATTCACAGTTGTGTAAAAATGTGATTTTTATTTTCGTATTTGCTTTGTTAGTCATCTACTATCACAGGTGATTTTGGCATTGCTTAGCACTATACATAATATACATAATTGTAGAAATTAAAAGAATATTTAGTATTTTAAGTCAACACCAGAAATTCCTAACAATGCGGTAATGACCATGAACCAGAAGAGCTAATTATTTCTTTATAAGATACAGTACATGTACAGATGTGCTCATACAGTATATATTATTGCTACAGTTGCACCAAACAGACCCTCTCGACACACCAGTACCTGTGAGTCATTGCTAGCATTTTTGCATAGTGTGATGCAACTAGAATGCAGAAAGAGACTGTGCTGATTAATTTGATATGCAACACTTGTATATTTATGTGCGACTGAGAGGGTTTTCAATTAAGTACCATTTATTGACCGTTACGATTCCTATAGCTATCGATAGTGACAACTGCAGTTGTTGTTGCACATACACCGCAGTAAAGAGGTGAAGCAGGAAGAGCTATAGCAGCACGATACATGCCGCTATAGTACATTTATCCCTTTGTGTCTAACGTGGGTGGTTATGTGAAGAGCAGAGTGGTAACCAGACTAAAGCTGGCCACACATCAGACCAACTTGCCTCTAACCATCCAACTAGCTGCTTGGATGGAATAAAAATATGGTACTGGATGGGAGCAAATGTAATATTTACTTCAGAAATTTGCTCCCAAAATCTGGAAAAGGACAAAAACTGTTGCTCAGACATGGTACTGTAGTTGAACCTGTTTGATTTAAACAATTTGACTGAAAGTTTTTGTCCATTTTCCTGGGTTTGTGAGCACATTTCTGATTGTCCTTTGCTCCCATCCAGTGCCATATTTTTATTCCATCCAAGCAACTAGTTGGATGGTTGGAGGAAAGTTGGTCTGATCTGTGGCCAGCATTAGATATACTGGGAATAATATACAAGATGAAATGAGAACTATGATGGCAGATGAGTTGCACAGTTGCAGTGTTCCCAAGTCATAGCATGACTTACATTTTTGGATCCATTCTACAAAATGGGGAAGTGCTCACATGTTTTGTAGGTGTATTGATGCCCAGATCTGCATTTAGCTTTGCTTAGCTTATGCTTACTCAGATGGTCAATGGTCTCAATGGGATCTAATGCTCCATCTCTGTACCTGCGATGCTGGCAGGATTTTTCTTCAAACACCTTAATCGGCATTAACATATTTTTTTCATCACTAATGCCTAACCCTCCCCCAGTGCTTAACACTCACTGTCATCTCTGGTAGCTTAACTCTGACCCCCTCCCCACCCCCGAGTGCCTAATCATCCCTCTGGTGCCTAACCCTAACCCTCCAAGTGCCTAAATGTCATCTCTAGTAGTAACCCTCCTCAGAGTGCATGTCAACCTTTTGAACATGGCAAAATATTGACCCTGTCAACTTATGTGTATGTCAACCATTTATGTGTTTCAACATTTTAACCCTGTTGACCTTTTGACTGTCCACCACCTGGTGTCAACCTATTGAATGCCTATCTATTTACTGTGTGTCTTCCATCCAGATACCGTCTTACATTTATCCAAAGTTCTATTTTACTGGTATATATCAGCGGTCTATTGTGGCCAGGGGTGTGGATCATATGGTCAACCATAAGTTGGTCGACAGTCATTAGGTCCATACCACTAGGTCGGGATGCTGAAAGGAAGAAATGGGTCTAGTTCGACATCGGACAAGGTCGACAGGTCATTAGGTTGACACAAGCATTAGGTCCAGAGTCAAATGGGGTATTCACTGTTTTTTTACCCGAATAACGACACAGTCGCAATGGACACTGAAACATAGCACCGCGTCCTCTCGCATGGCGCACTGCACTTGCCCTGCTTTGGGCGCACTATTTTATTCTCCCACCATGCCCTAGTGGATGGTAGAACTTGAAATACCACCTGTTGGCACATGTTGGCTCAAAAAACAGTGAAAAACCCCATGTCTGCCATTTGACTCTCGACTTAGACCATGTCGACCTAATGCTTGTGTCGACCTAATGACCTGTCAACCTTGTCCCATGTTGACCTAGACCCATGTCAACCTAGTGGTGTCGATCTAATGACTGTCGACCAACATGCTGTCGACCAACAAACCATATACTGCGGCCAGTACCTATGTTTCAGCTTTTTATAACTAGCCATTTTTATGATTACTTTGCCACAGTTATGTTTTCCTATATTTACTATGGTTGTGTATTGTCTGCTTACCAATAATTTTATTAATTAAGAGATGTTAAAGTCATTCAGTATAAACACTTTATATGGTTGATGATGCACGACTATCTGCCATAAATATCATTGTGACTCACTGCAAATGGCATTGGGCTAGCCACGTTTTGGATGTTATTCAATAAAATGAAACCCTAATATAGATAATTCTTTCAATTGAAAAAATAAATGGAAAATAAAGATGTATTGACAAGGTTAAGTGTGTCAGACACAGAACAAAGCATAAAAGACTGTCAGATGTATAAAGTAACTGATAGAGGACATAGAATAATTGTGTTTCATGGTTATGAGATTTATATGTTTGCTGTTATTCAGTGATAGATGTGATGGAAAAAGTGGATAGTGACCTGTATTTAGATTGTATACACAGCTGCATTAGATCATCCACAGTAATAGCTGTGAGACAGTATCATTATTCTTACAATCTTACTCACTGCTGCCCAGACTTGTCACTTTTGTGGTTCTAAAAAGACGATTATTGATCACAATGCAACAATTGTCCGCTAAATTTATTTTCATTACAAATGATATGCGTGATTTCCAATTCATGTTTGAACACTTCTTTAACTGCATCCTGTTATATAGCTTTATTGTATTGTTAACAAATAAACCACTTACTGTTTTACGATTGATTCAGCTTTATCTCAGTATTTTAAAATTCGAGGAACGTGCTATGAATAGGCATTTTAACAATGTTGCACTTCATTCATTCTGATTAGAGTTCTAGAAAAAAATACATACATACTAAAAATGGTTTTACAATTATGTATATTTTAAATGTAAGCTATTGAATTGCTATTACTTTAACAGCTTTTCTCCAGCAGTTTTGTTTGCATGAGATGTAGAGAAATTAATGTGAATTTTGTTGATGTTTGAAATAATGAAGCTTATTTGTTGCCATTTACAGCACAAAATACTAAAAAAGAAACTTATGAAAAATAAAAAGGAGGAATACAATTGGCGGCATAGGGTGTGAATTGATTTTGCGGCAGCGATTAGAAGCTGGCAACGGCACACCAACTCACATCCTGAATGCCAGATTTGCAGAAAAGCGCTCCCTACCTTACAGTATGGGGCAGGAAATACTTTTGTGTGGGATCAGGCTGCTGTACAGCCTGGCTATTGTCACACTGATTTAGCTGAGGGAAAGAATTCACCTGGAAATAAATTCCCCCTTAAATCATTGAAATTCGACAATGGAAATGCTTGCGTGATTTTGGTATCTTTTCATTCTTTTATATTACTTTATAAAGGTCTGGACTAAGGACCAAAATGATTTATTCATTATAGAACTTAATGGAATATAAATGAAGTGGAGAAGTTGCCAATAGCATCAAATCAGATTCTACTTGTCATTTGTCTAGCACCTTCTATAAGATGGTTATGGGAAAAATCTCCACTTCTATAAACCCACACTTTAATAATGTGATAGAAGCACTGGGGAAGTGATATATGGGTGATATGTTTGTCCCAGGTTTCTGGCCTACAGTACAAAAATATGTTTGTGATTGATTGCTCTACTAATAGTTTTTTAATTAATTATTAATTATGTGATACCACACTGAGTGGTGCCCTGTACAACATTTTAGTTAAAACTGCAGCAAGTGCTGCCTATAGTCCCCTTCTGAATTGGGACTATGAGGACTTTAGGACCTTATCTGTTTCCTTGACAACCCATGCCGTTCAGGAGGGAATCTGGCGGACATGGGGATGGGGGTCGTGTCCCTGGAGATGGAATCCCCAGGGCGCTCTGTTTAGTGACTGAATGGTGCCAAGGGCAGAGTTGGGGCTGTGAGTGGAACAGCGATAGAGCCAGTGTGTTCTTTCCTACAATATATTGATTTAGGCTAGGAGGACCTTTCTAAAGGATGCTGCTTTAGATATTTGCAGTGGGACATCATGGTCAGCTTTTCTGTATAAGATTATCACACCTTTCACTGTGCATGGGGCTGCCAAGAACCCATACCCCTTAGTTTTTTATCTTTGTAGAGGTTAGATGATTTTCAGAGCAAAATGTTGCCCTTTCGAAACTTTAAAATTTCTGTTTGCATAGTTATAGTGTTACATCTGAAACACACACTGGAAATACAAATAAGGTAAGTGCAAGGACAAAGGGTAAAACTATAACTAGAATGAATACCATGTGCACACATAAACACAATATTGTATATATTAAAATGAATGGAAATTTTATGGGATACAGTATGATGGGTGTAAAATCCATTCTAGATGGGTATTTTTTTTAATAAACCTGCAACCAGCTGTGACTACAATGTTAGGTTACGTAAGAAAAAATGTTAGGTTACGTAAGAAAAAATAGTTCTATGCCATCAGTGTCATTATTTTTGCCATCCTTCTGAATTATTTTATGAGTCCCCAATTCTTTGTCACTTGGGTACCCAGTTCTTTGCAACTCCAATATATATTCCTGTGCTTTAGTCTTACCTTACCTGTATGGTTGTTTATCTGCAACGAGGGACATCTGAAGAAATTGAGCCTCTCTATGTTAGTAAGTAACCTGAGCATAGCATGCACGCCGGTCCGGGTTTTTGCTGTTTCAGTAGTGACAGGTTATCTGTTCACAGCAGGAACTCTGGCACTGGTTTTTGTGCTCACAGTCTGTGATGTCTGAGTGGGGGCGTGGGCAGCACCTGCTTTATAAGTCTTCCTATCTGGCTAGACAAGTGCTGCTGAATTTGTCTCACAGTTCCCTGTCAGTGTTACTTTGAATCTCTGTAGAAAGAGAAGGGGTTTGTCACAGACTGTAATTCTTTGAAGAAAGAGTGAGGAACAATTAAGAAGAAACCAACATGAGACCGATCACTTATGAACACAATTATTAGTGGTGCTATGTTGGTGGTGCTCCCAAAAAAAGTTCAGCGACAAAGCTATGTTCACTAGGAAAACATGTTAGTGATTACTTTGTTGCTACTAATGTTGAAATATTTACTTTGCCTTGCTTTTGATATAAAATCAGACCAATTAAGCATCTAGGAGGGATCATACGGCTGCAGCTGCTCAAATGATTCATGCCCTTTTATGTGATTACTACAGATGGGGCCAGGCTCATCTTTGCTGGCGAATCGCCAGAACCTCACTGCTGGCGATCCGCCAGCAGCCCGGCACGCCATCTGACTGAGACGCACGCGCGTCTCAGTGTCCATGCACCGGGGCAACGGGACCCTGTCCGTCTCCGCTTCAGGGAGGTGGACAGGGTTAGGGGGGGTGCGGGGAGGCGGTGGGGACCCCGGTTGACCGCCAACACAGTATTTCTACAAACCCCTGTTCTCTCAGGTGTTCAGTCGTTAATCATTTTGACACCAGCGAGACATCTGATACAGGGGGACATCCAATCTTTTTCTCCAGGTATGTTGAAATAACTTTGACTTTTTTCTAGAGGAGAGCACGTACAGACTATTACTCTCAGCCTCCATCCAATGTTTCACATGATGGAGGATAGTAGAAGGGTCTGTACACTGCATTAACCACACTATCTCTTCCTCAATTCCTTCCTTCGTTACTCTCTCATCTACTGGGCTACCAGTCCCTCTCTGCAATACCTTAATGGCAACAGGGTGGTGCCTGAGCTACCCCTTTGGAAAACAGAAGTGACACTCGGTCCTGCATGTTACCCATGTGCCATCTCATCCTATAAAATATACGACCATACATCACTGTGCCACCTGATCCCACCTGATCTCAGCAGCTAAGCAGTGACAGGCCGGATCAGTACCCACTGAGTGACCAGTAGGGAATATTCAGTGCCGTATATTTACCAAGGAAGTAGAGACACCTGATTTCCTACGAGGATCTCTCCTACTTTACTTCTCTCACACTCCTTAACCTGGATCACTCAATCTGATTTTTCTACCCAATGTATCAATGGTAACAGCAGTGCATAGTTCACAATCAATGTGAATAGGATTCATTTTCATCTGTATCGATTGGGGGTGGTCACCGTAGAACAATCATTTTCGCCAATTAGCAGTGATTGATTTGACATATTGTATTTAATTGTGTTTATGTACATTTACTATTGTCAGTCTCATTAATGTGACGCCTTTATTTTAAATAAATAGTGTAATAAAAGTTATATTTTAATTTACACATATTTCATCAACTTTTATAATTATACAAGCGTGCCCCAAAAACCTATATAGTTCTTCCTCTGTCCTTCTTTGGACACACCTTCTCTTTACTTTGAATCTCTGCCAGTTCAGTTAGAATCCTTCCTAGCCGGTCAGGATAGAAACTGTTTAGCCAGTGTTTGTCTGTCACTTGGAATCTTTACTAGCTAGTCATGATAGAAACTGTTTAGCCAGTGTTTGTCTGTCAGTTAGAATCCTTGCTAGGTAGCCAGGATAGAAACTGCTCAGCCTGTGTGTGTTTGTTTGCCTCTGGAGTTTCTCTGGTTACAGCTTAGGCAGGCTGCTGGGATCTGTGGTGTCACCTTACAGACCCAGAGCTTGGCTGTAACTTGGCAACTCCCACAAAAGTCAATCACCTAGCCTTTACATTGAAGAGGTCAATGTGTGTAATGTGTGGCTGTTTCTCCTTAACCCTTTGTGGGCATCAAACAGTATAATTTATTTTGTGAACCAGCTTTTGAGTATTGTTACTCCTGTGTATTGCACTTAACACCTTGCTACACCATATACGTATTAGTGCCTTAACACTATAAGGGGTATTTTAATCTGATTTAGGAAATACATTTTATATTCATATAACAGAAGTTTAACAATATAATAAATAGTAATCAAGCATCATTATCATCTGTGTGGCCCTCCAGCACCATTTTCCTGTCTCTCTTCAGCACCAAACCTTACTGGTTTCTCCAGTGCCATCCCTCCCCATTTGTCTTGACCATTTCTCCATGCATCTCTCTGGCTGCCCCATATATCTCATTAGCATCACCTTGTGTGGATCATTAGTTCCACAGTTATAATGTCGACAATCACTGCATATGCCCCCAAATCCCCATCAACGCTGTTGGCTTCACACACACCACATCTCTCATCTGTAGGCAGCAATGTTTTTTTTTTTTACTTCAGTGGTGAATTCCTTTCCACAATGCTATGCACAATGGAGCAGACCCCCTGGGACACACAAAGCCCTAACAATCACTTTTGTTGCCTAGTGGTAAATCTGCTGGTCACTTTGGTGGGAAGGGAGCCTGGTTGCCACATCACTAGGCAGATTTGGCGGTAGGTGGGGAGGGGGAAGGGCCCAAAAATGCAGTTCTGCACCATTTAGACCTGCTTAGACCTCAACACAGATGTGCTGTTGTCAGGTAGGGATGATAATGTATGCTCCACAAGATAGTTTATGACTGATAGCCAGATGGTTTCCCTTCATCGATGGTACAGAATTAATAGTTTTTTTAAAGATGCTGAGACATGGAGTTCCAAGGCTGTTATTGACCCGCAGGCCAGTCAGTCACTGAAAGAATAGGGATGACCATCAATTGGTAAAATCATCAATGGTCTTCCATAAAGTAGTTGGAGACCATTGATGGCCCTACCTATTATCAGCATGATCTCCCACATACTGCCCGCTACATTAGGAAATGATTACCCAAAAAGCATTAGTCTCCACAATCTTTAGGGAGAACATTCAATTGTGCATTAAAGACAAATGCACTTAAAATTAGTTGTGTAACAATACAACGCAGCACACACTCTGAGCTCTCTCAAATTGTATTGTGTAGGAATAGGATATGATGCAGGCCAAACAGTTCAAATTTCAGGTTTTTCTATTTTTTTTATCACTGGCTCTGTCCTTCTGTATGTATCAAATAATCCCTGTAAATCCTGTAAAATTGGGAGTCATTTCCTACCTGGTTAGTGACAGAAATAAATCTATCCTAACATCCCTTCTTCCAGGCTGGTGAAAGGGAGGAGGGTGAATATATGCACTGACATATAAACAAGTCAATTATTATGTGTCTATTACTGTATGTCAATATAACACAGCCTTTGAAATATTAATAAGATATTGGCTTTACTTAGATAAGCATTACAAATGCAAATAACTGAATCTGGAAAGGAAAAGAGATGGACTAGTAGGGTTAGAGATTAAAGGCCACTCCACTTAATTATATGTAACTCATTTTGCTTATATACAGTATTACACTGTCAATGTGCTCTTAGGGAGAATGATTGAAAAATTGAAAAATATAAAAAATCTTTCTTAAATAGAATCTTGATCAGGTATTTTTGTCATTTGAAACAGAGGCGTAACTATAGCTCCGCAGCCCCCGCGGTGGCGGGGGGGCGCAGAGAAATTGTGGGCGCCGCCGGGGGGGCTGCGGGGCTAAAGTTACCCGCGGTCTGCGTCTCGCCCGGCTCTCTGTCTGGACTTTCCTGACGTCACGGTCCCGGCCGGCTCCTGCTGCAATGAAAACTGACAATTAGAAAATGGCTGCCCCCATACTGCAGACAGTTTTCTGTCTGCAGTATGGGGGCAGTCATTTTCTAAGAGTCCGTTTTCATTGTAGCAGCAGGAGCCGGCCGGGACCGTGACGTCAGGAAGGTTCCCGACAGAGAGCCGGGCGAGACGCAGACCGCAGGTAAGAGGGGGGGGGCAGGTTAGGTGGGGGGCGCCGAATAAACGTGCGGCGGGGGGGGTGATTAATAGTTAGTTACGCCCCTGATTTGAAATATAATGACTTTCCTGTTTACAAGTCTAAAAAAAGACAATTTAACTCTTTGCCACTCAAAAGAGAGCTTGTAAATTAAAATGCTCCATATGATAATAGTTCGATTTAGTTTCTGAGTCAAACTTCATACTGTGCTATTGCAATGTGTTGGCTTATTAAAACTTCACAGCTCAACTTACTCACCATAACTTGTAAGACAGGAGGGAGGATGATTCAGCTTGACTCAGTAATGAAATCAAGTCATAAGAATATGGTGTCTGTTATTTTAAAGGCATTATTTTGGGTAACAGCTGGCACATATTGATACCTTTTTTTAGCCATGCATAATGTATAAGGTGCTATATAAATGTTTCAATCTGCTTTGGTGACATGATCTGTTTATGGGGAAAATCCTACCAGTTACATTGTGTTAGTTCTTGTATCACATATTTTGACATTTAAGATAGAAATTAAACATTGGTATATTCACAGATGTTACCTTTGGGCAATACTTTTTCATGCTTACATACTTACAGTATTATTTATCTACTGAATGACCAGAGGTTACTTGCTATTTTATAATCATACACATTGTATTTTTAATGGTGTGTTTTAATTGACTTTGTAGTTTACTTCTGGGAGTATAGATGTACCAGATAATTGCCTTTCCTCCAGCATCCTGCAGTAGGCTCTCGATTCAATTATATATCTCCTGCTTTCCTGTATTATACTTCTAATCTCCCGGAGTCTACAGATTCTGTCATGGGGTGCCACTAAAGAAATTTCCTTGCTAGGACAGTGATTTGATGTAATTATTGTGATTTGTTTTAGCAATTTAGGAATCCCTGCTAACATCTATCATTATTCTCCCTTGAACCACTGAGAGGAAAGGGAGAGACAAAAGTGCATGATCACACAGGGCCTTATCAGTGCTGGTGTGCACTCATCCATAGCAGGGCAATCTTAACACACGGGCTTACTGGCAGTTGCCCTAGGGCCCTAAAATTCTAGGGGCCTTTGAGCAGGGGCTTGCTGGTGCCTACAGAGTTTCTTGTGAAGCTAGTAGAGATTGTTGCCCAGCTGCATTGGTTGTGAATTACCAAAAAATTCTCTACTGACCTGCAGCTCTACAGATAATGGCTTTAAACATGCAAGCGGCTGGATGGCTGATGACAGGTTGAGAGACACTGCAGGAAGTTATAATATTTTAAATTTAAGTAGGGGCTCCAGTGCATTGATTTGCCTAGGGCCCACAATGCCGTTAAGATGGCCATGATCCATAGTGTGCTGCTGGTAGTAGTAAGCATTCTGTATTTAAACTAGGGGTGCCAATCCCAGGATCGGGATCGGCGGGATCCCGGGATTGAGGGCATTTTTGGCCGGGATTTGAATCCGGGGATTGGAAGCTCCAATCCCAGGATTACAGGATTCAAATGTGCATTTGTGTACCGCTGAGCAGGCCGGGGAGGAGGTGGTTACTTGAAGTCCGGGCAGACGCGGCAGTGTTTTAACACTGTGGTTGCGCAGCCTGACCTCTAACATCACACTGCACTGCCTCGCAACAAGGTTGTGTGGCTGCTCAACGTGATGTGAGAGATCACATCATGCTGCAAAGCCACACACTGATTGGCCGGACACCGCATGGGGCCGGACACCGAGTTACCCACCTCCTCCCTGGCCTGCCGAGTAACAGTTACCTCGCCTCCTCCACCACGTCTGGCCGGACACCTACAGTAGTTACACGCCTCCTCCCCGGCCCGCCGAGTGAGTCACCTCGCCTCCTCCACCACATTTCCTATGCTTAGAGGTAATTTATAAATTATTGGGCATATCAGGAGGCCAATCCCGGGATTGGAAAAAATGGCCCGGGATTGGCCACCCTAATTTAAACACATTTGTTTAGTTAGAGTATCTGGTGTCAATAAAGATTTGGAAAATTATATAATTGAAAACAGCACATCCAATAACATTTGATACACCAAAAACATACTTTTATGCTTACGGATGAATTGCCACAAGGTCAAATTGCATTTGGAATTTATTGCATAGGCATTACATTTATCATGTATATTGAGTGAGAAGAAATATTATAACTAATATATAGTTGCAAACAGGAAACGCCATATTGCAATATTGAAAGCAATGTTTGTATCCATATTTGCTTCACTTACCAAGATACTCTATATTTTTACTAATGTTACATAGAAATATCTCACATCAACAAGCATTTAAGCATCAACACACCCATATGTGAAGCTAGAAATGCTTTTTGGGCACAGCGTGACACGCCACCTAAATGGCATTGTACGCTTAATGCGGCGCATCCTACTGTAATATCTCTGTTCTAATTTTCAAAAGTATGCAAGTATTCTTCTTTAGCATGTAAGGTCTCACGAGCAGGGACCTCTTACCTCATGTGATTATCCTTTCTTACTTCAGTAGTCTTCTACTGTACCATAGCATGCTGTTTGCTGCCACCTGGATACTTATGTTGCAGTAATCGGCTGATGTTCCTGTAATCATTTACCCTGTATTTGTCCTGTATTATCTTCAACTGGAAGTCATTGTTTTCCTGTTTTGATTATTTGTACTCTGCAATTGGGCGCTCTGGAACCCTTGTGGAGCCATATAAATAAAGGAGAATAATAATAATAATGATAATATTCTTATGTCCCCTCCTATTGTATCTCTCAAACCTCATACTACCTGTGTCTTTTCAACTTTATGGTGCCCTTTGTATATTTAGCCTCTCTCTCTCTCTCTCTCTCTCAAATTTTGGGTACTTGTGTAGTTTCATGGCGGCAGCCTATGCTGAGATCGTAGCCAGGGATGCTTAAGCGACCTCGGGAACACTACACTACTTCTATTTCCTTCTCCATTATATCTTTCTTGCCTCTTTGTGTTCCTACCAACTGTATAAATTCCCACTTGCTTCACTGCAGGACAGAGAGCTTAGCCTGGGGGTTAGCCCAATGCACTTTGCAAGAGACTACTGGGTCATAGTGGTGTGCATAGCAGAAGCCTAATGAGGTTCCTTCAATGCCTCCTTCAGGGTATGGAGCAGTAGAAGTTCGGAACTGCAACCTGCCTCTATTTTCTGCTAAACATTGCTTGGTTACTAGGACTGCCCTTCAAATATAACTCCCTGGCCCCCTAGGATCTGGCAAAAGCCTTTTCCATTGATAAATGCTTTTTTTTTTTTTTTAGTTTTTGTGGGTTACCATGATAGATGGCTGAATTTTGTGTTTTTATCTCTTTGAGATGTTTGGCCTTTTGTGGCCTTTTTTGGAACTCCCTTATGGACAGGTTGGTGGCAGTAAGATGTTTTGAGATTTCAAATACTTTAATAATGCATTGTATTGGTAATCAGAGGACTCAGCATGGATTGCTAATCAGAGAATTTGAGCAGACAGCTGTTGCACAGTTAGATAGAATTGACGCTCTTGCAAAATTATGCATGCATCACAAATAGTGATATATTTTGCAGATCCATTCCCAAAAACTGAATTATCAAACAGTTTTTTTCCATCTAAGCAAGTCTACGGCTTCCTCTAATCTGTTCGAGAATCGGCAGAAAGTGGTCATCACTGATGTCAGAGCCACCTCAAAAATGCCTGGGCACACCTTTTGACAAACAGACACAGAAAAGGCCACGTTTCCATCACTAATTGCCAGCATATAGATATTTCAGCCCACCCGTGCCCGATGCGATCCATACTGAATAAGGCCCGTTATGCATTCATTTCAGTGGACAATTTACACCTAGAAAATATAATCCTTTTTTAAACAACATTTTTTATTTGAATTTAAGAACAAATGTGAGCGACACTGAGTGAGCTGTTGCCATTTTTAATGGATGTTTTTGCACTCGAGCCAATTTGGGAAAAAAAGGAAAGTCTGTGTTCACATATTTCTGTATGTAGATTTATTTGCATATGCTACTTACAGCTCCTTATTCTTGTCCGGAATGTGGGTGGAAAGGGGGCAAACATGAAGTAGGTTTGAACACCCATTTTATACATTTGTAAGGACTTGGATCTCTTGTGGCTGCTGAGAGCTGGTGCAGCAGGATGCTAAGATAATGCAGAGGTTCAGCAACACTAACTGAATGGGGATTGACAGCTTTAGATGATAGTACTTTATTATTTAAAGTCCTGGCTGTCTATTTCCAGTACTTAATTTAGATTTCCATTTGAACTGTGCCAGGAAAGAAGATTTCAATTTGAATTTTGTATATGTGTTCATATTTAATTATATTTTATACGGTAAATGTGACTTTCACATTTATTAATAACTGTCAAGATACTGTACTGTCAAGATTTTATTGTGTGCATATTAGGTAAGGATACTTGGGTCTTAATTGCTAACACCTTATGGACACACTTTTAATATATATGTTTGCTATTATTATTATTTCTCAATGCTATTGTGTGGCATAAGCATATACAAATGTTAGCCTTGATATAATCCTTGTGCATACAGTATGCTTTTGGTGCAGTTATGCAAGGTTTAGGGTTAGGGTATTTTACCCCAAAATATATTTAGATAAGCCAACGTTACCCCATTGATTTGAAAGGAAGGAAACCATATAATTGTAATACACACTGTACCCTCAGAAAGTGATGATATATCCAGCTACTGTAGTACAGTACACAGCCTGGCAGCAATTGATGATGATGATTGCCATGTACAGATGGATCCCCTATCATTCAGCTGGGGGCTGGCGATAGAATCGCCAGCCGCCGGAAGGGGGCGTGTGCGCAAGAGATGCTCGCATGCCCCGTTCCAACGGAGCTCCACGTCGGTCCCCGCTGATTCCCCACCAGGCACCATTGGTCCCCATCGCTTCCCTGAACCCCCACTAACACTGACCATCTCCCTGAAGTGGAGACGGGCAGGTTTTCTGATCCCCACCGCCGAGACTGGTATGCGCATGCATGTGAGGCGCTTGCGCATCCCAGTCAGATGGAGCACCTCTCAGCCAGCACTTGCAAGCAGAGACATTCTGACGAGTCCTGGAGCTGAAAGAGAGGGGCTCCATCTGTATGGCTGTGTGTGGAACGAAATTTGGACCACCCACAGCCATACATGGTAATCATCACCATCAATGGCTGACAGGCTGTGTGTGGGATAGCCATTGATAATGTGACAGTCAGGAAACTATTAGTGTCAGTATTTCAAAATGATTAGTGACAGTCTGTGCAATTTTTTTCCCCTAGACTAGAGGTGGGTATACCTTGACAGGAGCCAATAACCAGGCAAAGAAACTTGGCACCGCAGCAGGAGTACAGACTGCGTGCTGATGAGATTGCGCAGCAACTAGTCGATTCTACTGAAGAAGCATGCGGACTTGGAGGTGGGGCCCGGGGCATCATGCAGGGAAGCATGTTATACACAAGGGCCTGGCGCACTGACACACTATACTGTGTCAGGTCCTTGTACACACAGCTTGAACACACAGCTGGCAATGCATATAGTTTCTATATAGAGATTCTATATGCAATGAAATTAAATTCCTGGTGTAATGGACAGTCGCGCTGCCGAGACACAGTCGGGCATGCATATGGATTGATATGCATGCCTGGCTGTGTCTCGGCAATGCGACCATCCATTACCCTAATTTTTACTCCATTTGGGGTAATTTGCCCCTGTTCCCTGACCAGTGGCATAACTATCGCCGTGCAGTCCCTGCGGTGGTGGGTAGGCGCTTGGAATTGAGGGTGCCTAGGGGGCTGCGGGGCTATTGTTACCCGCTGTGTCTGCCCGAGATCTTCCGCTGTCGAATCAGTCTGCGGTCCGGCTCTCCCTGCTCTCCCGGCTCCTGCTGCCATAAAAAATGTGACACACAGAAAATGGCTGCCCCCATACTGCAGACCATTTTTGAGGATGCTAGAGGAGGCAGAGGCCTCCTCTAGCATCCTTAGAAATGGTCTGCTGTTTGGGGCAGCAATTTTCTGAGTGACAAATTTTTTATGGCAGCAGGAGCCGGGAGAGCAGGGAGAGCCGGACCGCAGACTGATTAGCCGGCGGAAGATCCCGGGGCAGAGGGAGCAGCACTATGTGGAGGGGTAAGGGGGTTAGGGGGGTCGGGTCAAGGTGGGGGGGTCGGGGTCAAGGGGGGGTGGCGCAAAAGATTTGGGGGGGGGGTGCAAAAGATGTGTGGCAGGGGGTAGAATTTTTCATAGTTACACCACTGTCCCTGACCACAGAGCTAGGGTATTATTTTTAAGGGTTAGGTTAAGTTAGGGTCAGGATTAGTGTAAGGATACCATGTGTCTGGAATTTACTGTGGCAATACAACTAACAATGTAATAGGCAATCAGTAACATAAATATAGTGCTATGGACTGTTTGAGGAAGGGGGTCCGCAAACTACTGTAGGGTCTAAATCTGTCTCTGGTGTATTGGCCTGAGGACATAGCAGAGGTTATGTACACACCAGCAGATGCATTACAACTATGGTCTGCCAATTACTTAACCAGTGGAGAAGTTTTATTGAAGATAAAGCAGGCACAGCCGTAATCCCTGTTATACACACTGGAAGATAAAACGAAGCTTCAGCGGAGGGGGGTGTCATACAGCTTACCAGCCATTTAGTGTATCTAGGTACCATACTGGTTAGTAACAGTGACTACTAGCTGCCACTTTAGCAACCTTACACATTTTCAAGATGTCTCTAAAGATGCATTAGTAGCTCCAGCGTCAATCTACCTGTAAGGGTAAGCAGCATGGGATCTGTGCAGCAGCACATTCCACTTTCAACACATCTTTCCTGTTACAGTTTGTATTGGCAATGAAACTGTAATAGTGACAAGTATTTGTGAATGTCCATGATGTTCAATTTGACATATTAAAAGTAGTGAGGTAAATTGTCTACGCGTCTCTATGCTTTACAAATTAACCATGATTCTGTCAGGTAAAAAACAGGTTTGTGAATAAAATTATTTCATACGGTATTTTTGAAAGAATTTAACAATTTTTTGGACCAGATAAACACCAATTTAACACTAGTAAACATTGTTTTATTACTTGGAAGTGCATTATTTGTGAGGAAAAACAAAATCATATTAATTCTCATGATATTTCATTATGTCACTCCTACATGTTTCTCAAGGTGCGGCTGTATTCTGCTTAACTACTAACTACTGTATATGAAGGCATATTAATTTAATAGTGTTACTTTTGAACTGTGCCTTGTAGGAAATCATAATAAATCCACTTGCTATAAGAGAAATAAGGTGATTAAAACACTAGTTTTATAAAAGGAAAAATATATTTCACACACCCCAGTGCTGAAAGAGACAATGAAAATGGATTATGCCACCATAAAGAGTGATTACATTTAATGCTTACAAATACTTTCCACTCTATGTCATAGACTTGCATCATGGGGTGGATACTTCATATCTCCAAGAAATGCCGTCACGTCTTATGCAGCTTGTATTACATAGCAACGTGGCAGGGGCTTACATAAACTGTAAAGTCTATTCATGACACATTCCCATAGAAACATATCATTACTGCTTAGTTCCCAAATGGCATCAAAAGAGAAGCATATAGAGTGTATCCCATTATAAGTATTCAGGAGCAAAGTGTTACTTTTTTGCTATTTTTTTATTTGTTGCTTTCTTTGTAAAATCTTGTTAACCCTGTGAGTTCCAACATCTCTGTGAGAGATCCGTAAAATATCATCTAAAAAAGCCAGCGTCACCCACATTTGTTATATAATGTTGTTAAAACTGTTATGTAAAAAAAAAGATTATATTTCCTTTATAAAGGTAAAGATTACCCGTCATTAAGATGAATAAAAATGTTTGCTTGGCAATTTTCACACCAATTTTGGCAAATTCACTTGGCAATCGAATGTTTAAGGAACAAAAATGTATTTAACCTCTTCAGTGGCAATCCCGAGTGCCTCAGTGCCCAGACTGGCAAGCCGGAAAATTATCGGGATTGCCACTGTTTACAGCCGGGCAGCGCTGCTGAGTTCAATCACTGAACTCAGGCAGCTTCAGCACTGCCCGGCTCACTCCCCTCTGCGGCGCCTCCGGCTCCCTCCTCCTCCCCTCTCCCCTCCGGGTTTTGTATGAAGTCCCCGGCACCAGCTTATTACAAGCCGGCTGCCGGGCGCAGGTCCGGGCAGCCACTGATTGACAGTGCAGCGGCGCTGCCTGGACCCAGGGAGCAAGTGGTGTTTTTTTTTAATGGAGCACTCCCCATAAAAACTCGCCCAGTGGGGAGCGCCCTCAAAAAAAAAAAAACACCACTGAATGGGTTTAAGCTTTATTTAAAGAAATTGGGGTAGATGTATATATAAAAAGTGTAGGAAATGCATTGCCATGTCTTATAAATTGGCTTCAGTGTATAGATTAAGGATAAATGTGGCAAATATTTCAGAATCAGAATCAGAATCATCTTTATTGGCCAGGTATACTTGCTTATGCTTGGAATTTTTTGTGGTAACAATGCAGCATCAATCAGGGAACACAAAGGGGGTGGGAAGAGAGGCATAAACATACATCACATACATTTCACATATATCTAGAACAGTTCAAGCTAGTATTTAGTATTTGGTACGTTCAATACGGTTTAGTTGGTGGACAGCTATTGGGAAGAAGCCTTTTGTAGTTCTTGTCGTCTTTGCTGGGATGGACATAAAATGTCTGCCTTTTCACATACTGTAGCTTTTCTCCATTGCCTGCTGTACAGCTACATACTGTATACTATGTGTACATACATTATGAAATGCCCATATCTCCAATACTATGTAATATCTGATAAAAATTAGTAAAACATTGTATACAGTATGTAATGTTTGCTGAATGCGGACATTTCTATCCACTTGTCATACAGGAAATGTTTGTTGCACAGGAAGTATTTGCTATACAGGAAGTGCTGATGCAGCCATTGTTCATGATAATTCCCAGGTAGTAAAGAGACAACACTCAAGAGTCATGTGGTGATTTGCACAGAGATTGCTTTACAAAAACAATGTCAATAACTCATTATTCCAGTAAATTACTCCCCTTTTATTCTCACATACAGTAAAAAATGTTAAGCATTTTTGTTACCTTTGCTGCATCCATGACTGTATAAAGTACATGGTCATCTCTATCAGAAAGTGCCAATCATTCTCTAATCCACAATTAAATACAACAAACCCTGAGGTAAAAAATAGAATCTGCAAGTAAATACACACATATTGGGAGGACCGTATTCCTTTGCTAAAAGCATACATATGGCTAGAGCAATTTGAGATTCTGATAAAATGTTTTGTGCATAGAATGGAATCTGCAAACTGTCACTCTGTGTAACTTAAAAGCTTTTTTGAACTTCTGGTTGAATCAAACCAATTCAAGATGTCATTTTTACGCACATCAAATTCCAAAAGGAAAGGAAGCTCAGCCATGATTCCCTGTAACATTTAATGGGATGCTGAAGTTGCATATTGCTCAGAAGCACAACTTAGCCACAGACAGTGTGACTTAAAAGGAAGCTCAGCAGGACAGAACTATTTTATAAGCCTCATGTTGCTGCTGATAACATAGCTGTCAAATAACTAGGCATAGAACAGCGGAAGACAAACCTTGTAGAATAGAATGTAGTAAAATGTAACTAGTTATGACTTGTGTATATACATAAAGAGGGGGAATGGGATTTGCTAACTAAATATTTTTTTTTAAATAAGCAATTGTGAAATGTTTGATAGGTTAAAGACAATTTAAAGGGAATCCATCGTAATCCTCCGCATAATACACTGTCCATCTGACTAGTACTATTGCAGGTAATGAGGCTGGAGTGTCAACCAGGTTTCCTGTTTATTTTGTTATTAGAATAGTTTATCTGTGGATTTACAGAGCTTAGATTAATGCAGCAAAGCATGAATTGGGACTCCAGGCTCCCTTACCTAAGGCAATATAATGGGGGTTCGTTTGCACATAGAAGTGTTCCATGAGCCTATAAACAAGGTTGAGTGTTTTCAAAGATTCATCCGATTCAGTCAGATCTCCTACACAACAATATAATTATTATTTAATGTTATATTATTATTATTATTATTATTATTATTATTATTATTATTATTATTGCTATTATTATTATTATTATTATTATTATTATTATTATTAATAGTATAATATAGATATTATTGGACTTGTGAGCAGTGGCGGAACTTGTGGGTTGTGAGCCCAGGTGTAAAAATATAATTCAGGCCCCCTCCTCAACCCTAACCCAAGTTCACAATATGCAACATAGCACTGGGAGATAATAGGGGAGATTCTCTAAAACGGTCCGCCCCCCTTTGCCGCCCATCGCAATTATAATTATCGCATATGTTCTAACATATGCGATAATTATAGCAAAGGACAGCTCTTGCGTTAAGAGCTGTCCTTTGCGGTGAGAGTCGCCGGGTCCCAGCAGGTCCCGGCGGCTCCCCCCTCCCTCCCACACCCGGGCTCTCCTCCTCCCTGCACCCGGAAGAGGATCAGTGCAGGGAGGAGATCACAGGTCCGGGCAGCACAGCTCTGTGCTGCTCGGACACAGGTGAGGGGGTGATGCGGGGCGGCGGGGTCCGTGCAGGGCGGCGGGGGGTCGTTGTGGGGTGGCGGTCGGATGTGGTAGAAGCCCATTGGCTTCTATGGGGCATCGCCAGATGCTTACATCCCAAAATGCGGTAAGAACCCCGATAACCCAATGAGAGGCAGAGAGTGACAGAGTGTGACAGGGAAAAACAGTGTGTTGATGGTGTTTGTAGTCAGACTGTGACCTAACCTTCTGGTAGTTCCTTCTGGTTGGTGATCTTTAGGTTTACATCCAGTTTGTAGAGGCATTGCAGGTGCCATTATCAGGCAGGGAGCCGGTCAGCTCCATTTCAGTGGTATGCCAAAGGACCTGAAGCACTCCGTGGACAATCAGTAGCAAGTAGTAAAGTCCCTTAAAGTAACAGTCCCATGTGCAGTAGAAGTGCACCTTCTAAGCCTTCCTGCAAGACACTGGTGCGTTAGAAGCTGCAGTATTTGTACCATGCTGGGAAGGTACAAGGCTGCTGTTAGTAATCTGCAGTTTGCAGTGAATTACTGGGTAAATCCCATAAGACTGAAGTGGTCAGCATTGCACGTAATGCCTCCGCAGACCCACCCCCAGACATACTGTCCTGTAAGCTATCACTGCTACGTGCCCCCAGACTAATTTCATAGGAGGTCAGGCTGCTGTCTCCTCTCAACACAAGGAATAGGTGGCCTTGTTTGGAAATAAAAATGAGGCATGTGAAACTACTGTACTCTCTAAACAGCAGTTTTGCATTGCTCAACTGTGATTCACAAAGAGACTGCAGCCAGCTGAAGTGCAGGGAGGAAATACTTCCACTTACAGGGTGGGTTTGCATGCCTTCCACACCCTGGCCCTTATTCAGATCTGATCGCAGTACAAATGTGTTCTCAAAATGGACAAATCCATGTGCACTGCAGGTGGGGCAGATGTAACATGTGCAGACAGAGTTAAATTTGTGTGTTGAAACTGAAATCTATATTGCAGTGTAAAAATTAAGCAGCCAGTATTTACCCTACACAGAAACAAAATAACTCACACAAATCTAACTCTCTCTGCACATGTTACATCTGCCCCACCTGCAGTGCATATCGTTTTGCCCATTTTGAGAACAAATTTGCCCCTGTGTGCACCTCTGTGGTAGTAGTACAAGCCAAGACACATAACATCAGAAAGAGAATTTTGCACTGTACCTTAACAGATGTACACATAATAAATCACCTTTAAAATGTGTGACGCAACATATATGTAAGGGTTATGTATGAGAACACTTTCAAAACTGGACACTGGACATCATCCAGTTTGCACTGTTTGCAGAGTTGAGTTAAATGACCGAGTACGGGCAGGTGCTGACATCATGTGATCCTACGCAGGCTTCAACCCTCCTGCCTTTGCATGGGGATGCCCAGCGTTTTTCTGTGCGCACCCACCGTTTTTATGGGCACGCCTAGGAATGAGTCCCCATGCACCAGCCCCCTGTCTGCCCACTACCCGCCCCCCTCTGTGCGATCGCCTTGGTGATTGTGATAGTCGCCAAAGACATTTGCACAGAGGCCCTGCACATACGTATATTCACCGATATGCATGCACAAAGCCACACTATCAGTCCATGCAACAAATTCCAAGTCAAAGTGAATAAGGCCCTTGATGTGCAAGTCTCTAGCGTGAAAAAAATGGGATGCGATATACTGTAAATGCATTTGACGCTATACCGCTTGCACTTGTGTACAATTGGCTTATGAGTCAGCATAGTGATAGAAAGCACAATATAAGTTACACCTCTTACCTCATCAACCATTTCTTCTCAGTCGCTGCCTCTGGCACCACCTCACCACCTTCCATCCTTCAAGGCAGTGTCCGTCAGGGTTCCATCCTTGGTCCGCTTCTGTTTTCCCTGTACACCTCTTCCCTGGGTGCGCTCATTAACTCATTTGGCCTACAAAACCACATCTACACACAAACATACACACAAATCTACCACTTCTCTCCTGATCTGTCCTCCACTGCTCTTTCTCAGGTTTCCAACTGCCTCTCCGCCATCTCCTCCTGGATGTCTGAGTGATCTCTGAAGCGCAATATGGACAAAACTGAACTCATTATCTTTCCCCCACCTAGAGATACACCCCCTACTAATATCTCTATCACCGATAACAACACCATAATCTCCCCTGTTCTCTAACTCCGCTGCCTGGGTGTCACTCTTGACTCTTTCCTCTCCTTTGCACCCCACATGCAAGCTCTGGCCCATTCTTGTCAGTTCCAGTTACGCAACATTGCTCGCTTTAGGCCTTTTCTCTCCCAGATTGCAACTAAACTTATCATCCACTCACTGGTCATCTCACGGATCGACTACTGCAATGTTCTCCTCACTGGTCTTGCTTACTCCCAACTGGATTCTCCCCAATCTGTCCTTAACTCTGTAGCCAGGTTTATCTTCCTCTCCTGCCACCCCACTTCTGCCACTCTCCTGCAACAAAATCTGCACTGGCTTCTACTGCCAGATAGAATCCTCTTCAAACACCTCACATACAGGGCCATCTCTCATTCCATTGCTCCATATAGCTCCAACCTCATCTCCATTCATACATCCTCCTGCCCTCTACTCTCGGCTGATGACTGACGTCTCTCCTCCACCCTGATCACTGCTTCCCATGCTAGAGTCCAAATGCTAGAGTAAAGCTTCAAATGTGCACTGAAAACTCACCTATTCATCAAAGCATACCCTTCCACTTCATAACCTAGGGCCTTATTTTGGTTCATTATTTCTGACAAAATCCTTCTTAGATGGACTAAACCATGTGCACTGCAGGGGGGGCAGATGTAACATGTGCAGAGAGAATTAGATTTGGGTGAGTAATTTTGTTTCTGTGCAGGGAAAATACTGACTGCTTTATTTTTACACTGCAATATAGATCTCACTTTGAAGTAAAACCCCACCCAAATCTAATTATCTCTGCACAAGTAACACCTGCCCCACCTGCAGTGCACATGGTTTTGTCCATCTAAGAAGGATTTTGTCAGAAAGAATGAACCAAAATAAGGCCCCTAGTGCTGAGGATGGTCCTCACAACCCCTGCCTCATGCCTTGACCATCTCTGCCTATTTACATACTGCTATCAATCCAACTCCCACTTGCTTGCACCATATGTAATCTGTATGTATCCCCTTCCTACTAAATTGTAAGCTCCTCAGAGTAGGTCCTTCTTCCCTCCTGATGTCAAAGCTTCACATTTCACTCACAGCTCACCCATACTCAAACACGCAGTGATCATATTCGTCCACTTACTCATCTCCATCTTTGTACACCAGCCCTAATAGTACCTTGAGCACATCCTCACTACTTACATTTAAGCTGTAATGTGTATTGAACTGTGGAGCTCTTTTTACCTGTACTCTATTTTTGTTATTTATTTACATGTAATGTTAAGTTTTGGCTCCCTGTACTGTTCCTTTGTATGGCGCTGCAAAACACTTGTGGCCCCTTATAAATAAAATAATAATAATAATAATAATAATAATAATAATAATAATAATACGCAAAGGGTTTCCCATTCAAATCTATCTGGCCCTGCCTGTGCACCACTGTAAAAAGAATGGCCTCCGAGTCCGACTATCAGGAAAAGAAACTTTCAAATCAGCATTTTCTACAAGGTATTTAATAGCACATTTTACCATTATTACTGTCATTGTTAATGTTTGCGGTAACTCATTTACTTGACAAATTTTCAAGAAATTTCTTTATCTTAATGTAGTACAAGCCACTTAATCTACATTAACATAATGCATCCAAAGAAGCTAAAAATATTCATAAAGTGTAGAAAGTAAAAGTATTAACAGTAAAACTTTAAATCACTTGCAACTTTACTGCATTGTTCAGGACAGATAAGCAGTTTAAAAGAGCTATTTGAAGGATAATGTCACATGAATAAAAATTAAAGTCTATATGCAGAAAAATTACAGCTTTAATATTCAATCTGTGGAATCAGACTATGAGCTAAGCTTGGTATTAAATATTAATTTACATCAGAAAGTATTGTATCTTTGCTTTCAGCATGGGGATCGTGGCCTATTGTAGATAACGGCGTGTTTAATATCAATAAATGTAGTAAAGAAATTGAAAAGAGAGGAAATTGAAGAATACAGTAAAAGGTTTGTATAACTTATACATATTTACTTGACTAGTTTATTTGAGGTTTAATTGCCAATCAGGCGTGCGCATACATTTATTTTCAATGTCTTTATAGCTTTGAAACCAGATGCATGTTTGCTACAGATGGAGCCGGGCTCCCTCTTGCTGGCGAATCGCCAGAACGTCACCGCTGGCGATCCGCCAGCAGCCCGGCGTCCATCTGACTGAGACGCGCGTGCATCTCACGCGCACGGGCGTCTCAGTTTCCGGGTGGCGGGGCGACGGGAATCCGGTCCGTCTCCGCTTCAGGGAGACGGACAGGGTTAGGGGGGTGCGGGGAGGCGGTGGGGACCTCCGGGTGACCGCCGACAAGCCGTCAGGGATCTGGGGGAAGCCGTCGGAAGGGGACACGTGCGCATCTCATGCGCGCGCCCCCTTTCGCATATACAGATGGCGGGTGGCAGGGGATGGCGGCTGGCGTCGCCATCGCCATCCCCTGCAAAGAAGAGACCCGCTCCATCTGTATGTGGTATATATATATATATCGTTCTCACGCTACGCCTTGATAAAAAAACCTTCAGGTTTTGAAACGTTGGTTTTAATACCACCTGTTCGTGCTTTATTTGTCTGAGTGCCGCCGCCCCCCACATCCGATATATATATATATATATATATATATATATATATATATATATATATATATATATATATATATATATATATATATATACCACATAGCAAACATGCATCTGGTTTAGTCCACACTCAACGCTGCAAATTTCAGTTTAATCACATTAACCCTTTGAGCGCCAGCATCTCTGTGAGAGATGTGCAAAATAACTGCTAGGAGTGCTAACATCTCTGTAAGAGATGCGGCAAGAAATGAATGTCAACATCTCTGTGCAAAATATACGCTAAAAATGCCAGCATTGCACACATTTGTTATATAAATTCAAATAAAAATGTTGTGTAAAAAAAAAAAAGCTTATATTTCCTATATAAGCAAACATTACAGATCATTATGATAAATAAAAATGTTTGACAATTTTCACACCAATTTTGGCGAATTCACTTGGCACTCAAAGGGTTAATTTTGCGGCTACAATCTATAGGCTATGCATCCAATTGTCTTGCTGGATCTCAAACAATCCTAACTGGGACAGGCGAAAGTGGTTACCTATCCCTGTCGTCAGGTTCAATGTAATTTGCCTTTATTGGAAACGATGGGAATAAACAGGCCGGCCAGGATAAACTCCTTTCTTCTTACAGAGTTTTGAATATCTGCCTTTGCCCACTAAGCTCTATTTAGATGTGACTCTGATTGGGTTCTTCTTAATAATGAATATTATAACCATTTACAGTATACTGTAGCTGGTGAAAGAGTCTTCTGCTTTACCTCTTCTATTACACACAAATCTGTTCATTAATTCCTGCTCAGTTTTATCATAACCTCATATTTCTATTTTCTGAATACAGCATTTGAGTGTTTTGCACAATATTACTAAAGGACACAATACATTTAATAGTAAACGCTATATTGTTTACTATAAGATCCAGTTTAAAGGTGCCTATACACGTTACAATTATTGTGTACAATATTGTATACGATATTGCATCTCGTACAGTACAAAAAGGTACAGTATGTGCAGTACATACTTTTTGTACTAGATCTCATCTCATCGCAAAACCAAGATGCGATATTGTATACAACATTGTATACAATAACTGTAACGTGTATGGGCACCTTAAGAGACAATTGGAAACAGAAAGTAAACAAATAAAAAGTTTTAGTTATGGCTACTGGCCTTACAAGTGCACTTGTCAGGTATCCCAATTTTGGGGGAAATTGGGCAATACTGTAAAAATCGATGGTACTTTTAAAGGCTTATGTTCCATTTTATTCAGTATGCTAATTTATAAAGTTTCATCACAAAATAAATATCGACTATAAATTTTGCTTACAAATCTTTTAATATAAAAAAGTTAATCTTGGAAAAGGAAAAGTAATTATAAATATTCTTCGATAGAAAGGTGCAAACTACCTCAAGTCACAAAGGGTTCCATTTAAGTAGCCTCATCATTTATTTCTGCATAGTACTGCATGTTGCTCCCAAAGAGTTTCTAGTATCTCAGATCTTTCATGGGCACTAATTTAGAGAATGTTACTTTGTTAGCCAAAATAATAGAGTGAACAATAGTGATGTGATAGTGATACCGTTCAAACACTAGCTAACTAAGATTAAAAAGTATAATCTTTCAATACCACTGAGGTCTCTTTCTTGGATACTATTATGTTTGAACTTCAAGCTTATGTTCCCGAAAGAGCACATATAATAAAAAAAAAGGTCTTACAGACCTAAAAATACTGCTAAAAATACTTTATTAATCACATGCTAAACTGTGTCCCACTGTATAATACTATTAGTAAAATATTGCCTTATAATCAAATTGTTCAGTAAAAAATAAACTAGAAATAGGCCTGTCTGATACAGGAAAATAAGAGGTTTCTGTAAGGATTGTTTGCTTGATTACTTTGTATTTGGCTGCTTGATGCGGATTGATGGCAGGTAAACTTAGCTTCAACTCAGCTCTCTGTAACATATGGGTAAGCCACATGGCTCCAAACTTCAAATGTTCATACTGTTAGAATTAATACTTACTGTACTGTATTTTGTAAAATCTGAAAAGAGTTGAATTCTGGTAAAAACAAGTAATGTAATGCTGAAAATGTACATAAACTGGTTGTCACGCTGGTTTTTTTTTGTGGACCCAGTCATGACTGTGGTGGGCTATGATGGCTAGTGGAAAGTCCTGAGAGAAGGAATAAGTATAGGCTACTTGCAGACTTGTGCTGGAACCGATAGTCAAGGGATCTAGGTGCGGCGGAATCTGGAGATGTCGGAATGTCTTGAATACAGCAGGATTCGGGGGATGCAAGAATGTCTCTGAATATACTTAATCTGGGAACACCAGAACAACATAAACCTGCTTCCTTGGCAATGACAGGAACTGGAACTTAAAGTGGCCTACTTGGCTTAAACTAGAACTGAAACGTGGAATTGCCTGCTGGGAAAACAACTCAGTGGTTCTCAGACTGGGGGCGGGATGTATTAACATACATCGCCACCCTTCGCACTACAGCCGCCGCGATGCTGCCGCATATGTACTAACATATGCGGCCAGCATCGGGTTGCGGTAACGGAGACCCCCTCGATACCTGTGTTGTGGTCTGCGGGGGTCTCCGTCACCTCCCGGCGGCTGGCAGCGTCCCCCTGCGTCTCCTCCTCCCCCCTGAAGCCGGATGTCCTCCAGGCTGTCACACCAGGGGAGGAGGAGATTTTGGAGGACGGGAGGGGGGGGGGCGCGCGGACGTCGTACGGCGGGAGGCGAAAGAAGCCCAGCCTTGCGAAAACGGGGCGGACGGGGATTGATACATAGGAAAATGCCGTAAAACGGGGGGTTTTCGGCATTTTCCCTTTAGTAAATCTCGCCCTGGGTGTCTCAGGACACTTGCATGGGTGCCTTGGGTTCGTGGACCAGGGTCAATTCATATTATTTATGGACAATGTAACAGGCAAAACCAGTACCATTGGCTGCCAATCATAATGTATGTGGACAAACAGAAGCAAATCCTGTCCCTCACCACATAACTGTGATAGATAAACTACTTTATTTAATTTTTTGGATTTCTCAATAAGAAACATTTGGCATAGGGGTTCCTTGAAAACATTTTGATGCCTAGGGCACCATGATTCAAAAATGTTTGGGAATTGCTGAACTAAACTAAATTATTGCCTACTTGGCAGGAAACTCAAATAAACAGTTAGATGGTGATTTGCCTATCTCATTCAGCCGGGGGCTGGCAAATCACCAGCTGCCAGCCTCCGCAATCCCCCGCTATCCACCGGAAGGGAGCTCGCCTGCCCCGTTCTGATGGAGCTCTTCCCCACCTCCCCGCACCACCCTTCCCCTAACCCTGCCTGTCTCCCTGAAGCAGAAATGGGCAAGGATTCTGGGGGCCCACACCAAGCGACGGAGACGCGCGTCCCTGTCAGATGGAGAACCTCTCCATCTGCTCTTGCCAGCAGAGAGGATCTGGCAAGGGCTGGGGATGTATGAGAGGCGCTCCATCTGTAGGTTTACTTGAAGTAAAGCAGAAGCTTGGTAGTGCAGACTATGAAAGCTGGTTAGTGGCAAGTTAGTTGGAAGTGAAAGAATGGTGAAGTCACAGGGAGCAGAACAGCAGAGATGTAGCTGTCAGCGACTGGTTAACAGTCTGTGATTCCAGATAGTGGCCAGGTAACAGGCTGTGACAGTGACACTGTGCAGCAGCATGTAAGTGGCTAGGGAGCCAGGCAGTGTTTGGTGAGCAGCTGGGAAACCCGGGAAGTGGATAGCATTCGAATAGCAAAAAAGGGGGGAAAGAGAGATTGTCTTCTTTTTTGGCGCACAGGAATATGAAGGAAATTGTAATATTTCTTTCAAAATTAACATTTAATTTGTCTGTTTAAAACTGCTTATCACGTTGTCACGGCCACTGCTGTTCATCTCCGGTGGTGGGGCCTGCGGGCCATCCGTCCGGGTGCAGGACAGGGAGCGAGGCGTTTGGGTCTCCCGGCCACGACCATCTTCCTGGGGCCTGTAGCATGCACATCCAGTGTGAGAACCAGCCAAAGTTGTTTGTCTCCAGTCCGGGCACCGCCATCTTGTGGTAGCCAACCAATGGCCCGGATCCCCAGTTCAGCTCCTCCAATCAAGATCTGCCCTGGGGGATAAAGCAGAGCCCTCTGGGGCATACAATTGCCAGTGCTTTGTTGTCAATCCCTTGGGAGGAAGCTTCTGCCTGTGCTCCTGCCCTTGCTCTGTGAAATCCTTGATTCCAGTGTTCCCTGTGTGCAGTCCACACCTGTATCCTGTATTCATTATCTTCTAATCAGCACCTGTTACCTGGATCCCTGCATTTGCATTCTGCCTCCAGTCCTTACAGTTCAACACCTGTTTCCTGGACGTCGAAACTTGCATCCTGCTTCAAGCTCTCTCAGGTTTGCTCCAGTCGTCTCCACTCCTGCTGTCGACCAGCTGCACCTGCTGCCAGCCCTCCGTGCCTGTCGACAATTCTCCACTCCTGCTGTCGACCAGCTGCACCTGCTGCCAGCCCTCCGTGCCTGTTAACACTTCTCCAGCCCTGCTGTCGACCAGCTGCACCTGCTGCCAGCCCTCCGTGCCTGTTGACACTTCTCCACTCCTGCTGTTGACCAGCTGCACCTGCTGCCAGCCCTCCATGCCTGTTGACACTTCTCCAGCCCTGCTGTCGACCAGCTGCACCTGCTGCCAGCCCTCCGTGCCTGTTGACACTTCTCCAGCCCTGCTGTCGACCAGCTGCACCTGCTGCCAGTCCTCCGTGTCTGTTGACACTTCCTCACTCCTGCTGTCGACCAGCTGCACCTGCTGCCAGTCATCCGTGCCTGCTGACACCTCTCCATCCCAGCTGTCGGCCATCTGCACTTGCTGCCAGTCATCCGTGCCTGCTGACGCCTCTCCACTCCTCCACTGCTATCTGCCGTCCGCAACCACAGTCAGTCGTCAGTGTCCCTCTCGGTACTCTGACAGAGACTCTTGGACATTTCTTGTTATGGTGGACATTCCTTGTTATTGTGGACATTCCCTTGTTGCCCAAGTATCCACTGGGTTCTTTGTCCTGCAGTTTCCCTAAATGGTCTTACCTTCCAGTGTTGGTACTACAATAAAGCATTATATTAAACCTGCTGTTCTCCAGTCTCCTTCAAGCCGTGAACCCCTGACCTCCAGGTCTCAGACAGATCCACAAGGTACCCCTAGCGTGACACACGTGAAATATTTATATACATAAATATTTCACGTGATAAGCAGTTTTAAACAGACAAATTAAACGTTCATTTTTAAAGAAATATTACAATCCCTTTTTTTGCTTGAATCTTATTGTCTCTGGCTGCACCCCTCACAGAGAACGCAATACATATTTGTGAATACTGTCTCATATGGGGCTTCAATAGGTTCTATAGCACCAACCTGTGCCGACTCTCCAAATTTATTTTCCCCTTTAACAATAGCATTTGAATAGTATTGGATTGCCGGGCAGCATCTGGAAAGTGGCTGGAAAGCAGGGCAGCAACTGGCATCTGAATAGCGCTGTATTCACGTGCAGCATCTGGCAAGCGACTGGGAAGCCAGGCAGGGTCAGGTTAAGGAAGCGGCTTGGAAGTAGCAGGTGTCAGAATACAACATTGCTGAAAGCAACTTCTGAGATTAAATGCAGGATATTTATCCATACTGTCTTGCAAGGATTGGATGACAGGAAGGAGGGTGATTATCAATCCAAGGTATGGATTCAAATGATCTCAGGCTGGACATGACAAGAGGATGACAAGGAACAGGGCACCGAAGGGTTAGAGGAGATCTCTGCTGCAGGCTGGATTCACTCAGGTGTTTAATCAGTCAGCAATGCTCAGAACTACACTGAGTGATTGGCAGCATGGATGCAGTTTGAACTTAGCAGAGACTGAAGATCACAAGTCAGGTAAGCTGGAATATCCAAATCCATGACACTGGTAAGAGCTCATATTAGTACTGCAAATATAAAAAGTTTAATTTATTAAAAAGGTATCTTTTTAAATTATATTTAGATATAAATGAATACATTGTCTTTAATTTTAAATGACTCTATTATAAAAATCTAAGGAAGAGAGCATTCTGAATAGCATCATAAGAAGACCGGAATGACTGAGATAGGCATGTAGTGGGTTAAACATTCAAGGCTGATTACCTTAGTGAAGCATGTGACTCAGCATCCAATAAGGATGCAGGGATGGCAAAGTTAGCTAAAGATATGAGTTTCGGGAAGATGAGTCTCCCTCTTTTTCCTGAGTTTCCCGCCATCCCTCCCCTACTTTTAGGCTGGTGGGTGGGTGTTTCTTTGCATTGGCCTTTTGGCTGTAAAGAACAGCAGGTTAATCGATTTAGGGTCTTCGTTAAAGGAAGATTCATTGTATATATATGTTTTCAGTGAGCTCACCTTCGTTCGATTGTAGGATATTTGCTGATTAGGTAGGATAGTTATGGATGGAGTTTAAAAAATAGCCATTCTTTCTTGGCCACCATTAATTAATTATATTAATTAATAAACTAAGTTAAAGTCATTCAATGAATTACAGCTCACACTTTCTGCCAAACCTACAGTAAGTCTCCAAGTCATTATTTCAGGTTTAAGTTAAGTGTTAATTGTCATGCATACACAAGGTCACACATCAGTTGCTAGGATGTTTAATGTAGCTTTTATTACAAATACATTTCTCATTAACCTCATCACATTGCGACATTTTATAGAACCTGAAGATTTTAAGAAATATATCAATCAGTATACATTAAAAGTAAGGTTCAACACAACAACAAGCAAGAAAGGTGTTGTATACTTAGATTTAGAAATAGTTGTCGAAGAAAACAAAATTACAACAAAAAACCCATATAAAACCAGTTCATGGAAATAACTTGCTACCGATTTGCAGTAATCACCATCGCAACTGGATAAGAAATATACCAATGGGATCATTTGTGCCTGATTCTGTTTCACTTGCAAAATCAAACTCATTCTATAATAGAAAAAACCATGTGCACTGCAGGTGGGGCAGATTTAACATGTGCAGAGAGTTGGATTTGGGTACTGATATCTATATTGCAGTGTAAAAATAAAGAATAAAGAATATTTACCCTGCACAGAAACAAAATAACTCACCCAAATGTAAATCTCTCTGCACATGTTACATCTGCCCCACCTGCAGTGCACATGGTTTTGTCCATTAAAGAAGAAGTTTGCCTTTGCGCTTGAACCATAATCAGGACCTTTGTAATATTTCTACAGATAACAACACATTTATAGAGCAAAGTAGTACAAAAACACATTTTGGATCAATAGTCAAGAAATTACTTGACACACAAGAAATAATAAAATATAAACCCAAATATCCACAAGACCACTGTAAAGAAATTGCATTTTGTTTTCTGCTAAAGTTAACGTTGACAGCTCCATAATCAGTTCTGTTGAAAAACACACAGCAGAGGTTAGTTCAGATACTGTACTATTAGCCACACCGTCAGTGAAAAAGATCCTGAATGTGCTCATTCCAGCCACTTTCCTCTGCATATCAGGACATATCAGATGCAGGAGTCAGCGAATGTAGCAGTGTTGCAGATCTTGAAGACATCAAAGCTAGTACATCAGGACTATCTGAATTAGTGATCACTGGGGAACCAGCTGAAAAATCAACTCCTGATATTATAGATTGTAGTACTGTTGATGAGCATTACATAATACTTTTTATAGATCTCCATGGAACTTACAGACCCCAAAACAGCCAAAACAGAAGATACTTACATGCACACTTTGAAAGAGTAACAAAAACTGGATTTAAACTTCCAGTTACTTGGCTGTGCTACTCCCCAAAATTAGCCATGCTGGTGGTTCGGGATCGTAAAAAGCAAGGTTTTGAACCTGCTTGAGCCAGAAGAATTTGTAAATGGCGCAGCCTGTCATCAAAAATACAGGATCATGAAAGCTTGAGAGCTCAAATTGAAGCCTGCATGGTCTATGACCACTGGAAGAATAAGGGGACATGAAAAAAAAAATTGTACAAGTAGAAAACTTTTGGCAAAATTTTCTTTTTTTCGGGGGCACAGGTAGCGGTTAGGCTCCATTTATAATGGGAATTTTCTTTTCATTATACAGTTACAGATGTAGCCCCTGCCATCCTTGGCCAGGGCTCACCAGACCCTCCCCGCTGGCGAGCGCCGGCGGACAGGGGCTACACTGAACTGGGATGCGCGTGCGTCTCACAGGCAGGAATGGCGGGATAGCGGGGCTGGTGTTAGAAATGCCAGCCCCTGCAAAGATGGGCCAAGCTCCATCTGTACTTGCTAATTATGATCCTATTCTGAAAGAACTACTACAGTTAACCCATGGCTCTGTCAAATACTTAAGCCAAAAAATTCATAATTAAATTATAGATATTCTGTCAAAACAGGTACAGAATCAAATTGTGACAGAAATAAAACAGGCCCAGTTTAATTTGTTAATCATGGATACAGAGGGAGTGCCTCTCAGCCAGCGTTGGGAATCGCCAGATTCCCTTAGCTGGTGATCGCTGGTGGAGAGGCACTCCACCTGACGGGGACATGCAAGCGTCTCACATGCACGCACATTCCCGTCAACATGGCGCGGGAAGCACTTTCCCTGCCTGTCTCCACTTCAGGGAGACGGACAGAGATTGGGGGGATCTGGGAGCAGCTGGTGGGGGGAATCTGGGGAGCTGCAGAGGGCTCCGTTGGAACAGGGCGCATTAGCATCTCGTGCGTCACCTTCTGGCAGATGGTGGTGGCTGGCGGTTGGTGATTCTATCACCAGGAGCAGCTCCGATGGTAGCTACTCCATCCGTACAACTCAGGACATAGCTAAAGTTGATGAGTTGAGCCAGATACTCCGTTCTGTCCACATTTACTAGCGAATTCCCTTCATATTGAAAAAGCTATGTCCTACACATTGGACATCACAAAATAACTCTTGTTTGCGTTATGGAAAGAGATGATGCCTTGTATATAAAAAAATGAAGTCATTCCAGTTTGTATTTCTTATTGTTATGTAAACAACAATTTTGAACAATGTGAACTCTGTATCGAAAATGATTAAGGCTAAAGACATTGATTCGTCCAAAGCAGCCCAGATAATATACTGTAGAATGCTGGGCTGCTTTGGAAATAATTTTCATATTGCGAAACAAACCTCAATCTCTCTTGCATTCCTACACACTTTCAAAGTAAAATAATTCTCAGTGTCACTTTGATGAGTTGTGTGTGGATGAGATCCTGATCAGCACTTTGAAGTTACAGTTTTTTACTGTTATTTATACATAATAACACAACAACTCTCAAGCCAATTTAGTGGTCTAAACAAGGTTCTCAAAAATTCATCCTGCAACACTAGCTTTGACATCAGATGATGAATTATTCAGCTCTTCAAATTAAATATCACAATGATCTATCACCTGACTCCTGTGCAGTTCCTTAGCTTCAGATCTGCACATCAGGAGGACATTTATACACGTTCTTCTGTGAAAGATCTTGCACATCTCCTGTTGGTTGAAAGCAGTGCTCTTTCTTCAACAATACTAGATGCATGCATAGCGTAGCTACTTTTCCTAACCCTTCTGTGACAGTAGCAAGTGCAGAGAGATCATTTTCTAAGGTAAAATATATTAACAGTTATTTGCGGGGCAGGATGTCAGAAGACTTTCTGGGCTTGCAGTACTAAGTATTGCAAATGAAAGAGCTAGAAAACTAAACCTGGACTACATTGTGAACCATTTTGATGAAGTAAAAGCAATGCCAATGTGTTTGCTGAGCTGGGAAAATTTACTAATATGCTTTTAGTTGAACTAATTTGACTGTTTTATGTTAAACTAACACAGGGGGGTATTCTAGTTTTTTGCTCCCCTGTGGGTTCCAGCAGGGGAGCAATGTTGAGCAACTGTGCATGCACATAAAGTTTTATGCAGCCTCTTGGCACGAGTGGGCGTGGCAAACTGCTTGTTCCCCATCTCGTTTGCATCTAGTAGTATGGGCGGTGGCGGTGGTGACAAGCCATGCCCATGGGAATGTCCAGCGTTTCATGAGCATTCCCATAGTAATTTGCCGATGCAGGTGCGGGGGGCAGGCAGCTGATGTCAGCAGATGTCAGCTGCCCGCCCACTTCCCCCACAGGGTGCCCATAGATGTGATACACCAGTGAGGTGACTCACATCTGTGAGCGCTGTAGAAATCATTTGATGGTCGGCAACCATCGAGTGATTTCCTCCCCACACGCAAGCTGCGAATGAATGTTTATGCAAAACCATTAATTTGAATGCCTGTGGGGAAACCCGGTGCATGAGTGGGGGCGGGCAGCTATGCGGGCGGGTGGTGTGCGCCGTTTGGTGGACTCGCAATTTGCAGCTTTGAAAGTCAACCAGAATAAGGTCCACAGTTAATAAACTGGTTTTCATGTACAGTGTGGTCCATTAATATGAAACACCCTTATAAAAATGAAATGAGTAAGGAAATATTAATCCAATGTCTACACATGTAAACAGGTGTGGGGAAAAACTTTTAGGCTATTTCACCACTATGGAGGCCATCTTCAAATTGGCCATCTTCAAATCAGCCACCTTGGATACAAAACTTTTATTTGACAACTTTATCCTGCAATATATTAAACCGATACTAAACAATTATGTTTTTTGCATTACTGTATCTTTATTCATTTTGGATTTTTAACTCAGTTTTGTTTTGCAGATATTGACTTTAATAACAATGGCATGAGCACAAACTCATTTCCTTTTTGTAAAGGAGTTTCTATATTTATGGACCACTCTGTATTTACATTCGTTTTTCCCCAGGCCTGTTTACAGCTGCCTCAACAATAAAAAGAAAAGGTAAGCATTTCTGTAGGTGCACTGAAAGTCAAATAACAATACATAAAATATAACTTTTATTTATATTCAATAAAAAGGTGAAATATTAAAATATAGTAAATAAAGATAGAGATATGAAAATTTAAAGATTTAAAACATAAATGGCCACGGCTATGCCACGCCCACCACTTGCAAGGGTGAATATTCCCTATATGTCTGTTAGGTGTATGTACTGTATAAGGTGAATACTCTGTTTCTTTTGTCTATTTCAGTAGTCACTGGCTTTATTCCCAGCATTTAAGTGACACTTTGTATCTGTTCTGTATTAACAGACACTGAGTTTTGTTACAAAAGAATCTGTTATTATTTATGCGTTATAAGAAAGAAGAAAGAAGAAAGAAAGGGACTGTTTGGTGGGGAACGTATAAGCATCTTGAAATTATGAAAATGTGGACATGAAAAGTACTATAATGTGAAAAATCCTCGATAAAAATATTTGAATAATAACTGCTTTGTGAGTATGAATCCGCAGAGTGTATATATAGTAAATTGCACAAACAGCACCCAATACCTGAAAGGGATATCACATTAAAGAGAAAATGTACAAAAGGGCTCATATTTATGAGCAGATACACTGAGACCTTAAATGATATTCTCCAACAATCACTGCAATACACAATTATCAAATATTATGACATTTATTTGCCATAAAATTTTCTAAAGTGCCCCCTTGAGGACAGTATTTATTGGTGAGAAATTTGACTGTCCACAGAACGGCAAAATTAGAGTTAATGAACTTTGAAACAATAACTGGACCAATAACTTAGAAGCACAAGTGAAATAAGTGAACGCATAAATAGTAACAGATTCTTTTGTAGCAAAACTCAGTGTCTGTTAATACAGAACAGATACAAAGTGTCACTTAAATGCTGGGAATAAAGCCAGTGACTACTGAAATAGACAAAAGAAAGAGTGTTCACCTTATATACACATAACAGACATATAGGGAATATTCTCCCTTGCAAGTGATGGATATAAAATAGCAGCGGCCATTTATGTTTTAAATCTTTACATTTTCATACCTCTATCTTTATTTACTATATTTTAATATTTCACCTTTTTATTGAATATAAATACAAGTTTCATTTTATGTATTGTTAGTTGACTTTCAGTGCACCTACAGAAATACTTACCTTTTCTTCTTGCTGTTGAGTCTGTCCGTACTTAAGTAGTAGGTAGCACCTCCCATTGGGAAAGAATACATTTAAGGGACATCATCCCCTAAAAACACATACAGACGTGGAGGTAGGAAAGCCCAGTGTACACAAAAAACATGAGATTGTCGCGCGTATCCTCTATGTATGTATCTGTTTATAGCTGCTGTTAATCAAAGTTACATCATTTCATATAGAAGTAACTTTTTAATGTTAAACAAGGTTCCCGTTTTTAAATTGATAGTGAATCATATGTTCTCAAATATTCTTTACAGTAATTAGTCCCCGAGATGTTATTAGTGGGGCTTTTCTATATACAAGCAAAAAACTGTGACTGCTAAATTTTATATTATATACATTTGTACATAGCCAGCTGCATATAGAAATGGGGGGGAAGGAAAGATAAATCCAAGTGCATTTCTTATTCTCATTCTCTTATTTAGATTATGCCACATTCCAGTTTGTTGCATTTTGTTAAACATTAAGAATACAGGTTGAGTATCCCTTATCCAAAATGCTCGGGACCAGGAGAATTTTGGATAACGGATTATTCCGTATTTTGGAATATTTTAATATTTCAATGATGTATTTTGAAGTATCTTGCATTTATGCTGTATAAACACATAATATACACACAAATATATTTTATTACCACATAAAATACACACAAATATATTTTAATTGTTCAAAAAACAAGGTTTCAAAATGTGAAACAAAATTTGTGTACTATCTCAGCACTGAATTTGAATGCCAAGCAATCATTGTCTTGCACATATATAGTGCCAGTTACATATCATGTCCCCAGTGATGCTGTTACAAATGTCCCCAGTGAGTTTTTAGCAAAAAAAAAAAAATTTTTCACTTTCTGGAAAGTCCGTATTTCGGAATAATTTGGATAACGGATATTCGGATACGGGATACTCGACCTGTATGTATTTTATTTAGCTTCCTTTCAGCTTTTGTTATATTTTAAAGGAAATGTAAAGTTAATGCTTTGTATAAAATCACACGTAAGACCAAAGATTAATTTCTGATTGTCTTTCTTTCTTTCTTTCTTTCTTTCTTTCTTTCTTTCTTTCTTTCTTTCTTTCTTTCTTTCTTTCTTTCTTTCTTATTCTTAAATCTCCTTAGAAGTTTAAAGTCAGGTAATTGTCTGGGAAAAAGAGTATATAACTTCTCCTAGTTTCAAGGGTTTTTAAAAACTGGCATTTTAATGTGTTACAAGAAATGCGTAACATGAACAAAATGCTAGAGCACTAAAATCATTTTTTATTGCCTTTAGGTTGTCTTAAGTGAAAGACTGAAGAGTGAAAAAAGTTTCAATACATTTTATCTAAACGTTTGGATTTAGATGGTCTGTTGGACTGATTTTTATTTGGACTGATCACATTACAGTTTTAGGTGAGTTCTAAATACCTGTATGTTTTTATATAGTAATAAAAATACAAAACTATGAACTACAGGTAATTTACTAAAGGTATATTTATGTTTTGCAGAATTGATAATGGATTCTACTAACAAGGCTCTTGTGCGGCTCAAGCCATAACCACGCTGTTGGAAACCCAAATTGGGGGGGGGGGGGGCATTATAAATCTTTCTATGGGGCTCACAAAGTTCTAGTATTGCCCCTGGTCAAAGGGAACCCATATGGAAGGACATAGATATGCTGTTATGCTACTTTTGTACAGAAGTGACATTAACTTATTACCATTTCCTGGTTCCAAAGAGTACACAGCACCTGTTAGGAGCTACCTCTGGTGGGTCAGTGTAACTGCAGCCTGAATCCTGTTTGTGTGCAGTCTCACCTGTCACATAATTATACCACATACCCTGATGCTGATCCTGTCCAGTTAAGTGTTCACCTACCTGGATACTGTTTCCCAAAGTTTGCTTAACCCTTCATGTGCCTGTGTTGTGTTTGGTCCTGTTTTTCCCAGCTGATTCTTGCTCCATTGGAGCTTCTGTCTGTAAACTGGAACTGCTCCTCAGTCTGGTCCCTGTATCTGTTTGTCCCATCTGTGCTGCTCTAGCGTCCATTCTGCTCTCGCGGATATGTTTGTCTGTCAGTGTATTACTGGTTTAGCTGCTTGTTACAGCTATTCCCACAGTCTGACCTGTATGTCTGTGCATTGCAATATGGCAGCTCCACAGTCCAGTCCGGTTGCCAGTAACCAGTTTAGCTCCTCTATTCTGCACTTAGATGCTATCAGTGACCATTACACTACATCTTTGCCGTTGCAATCCATTACCATGTACCTGCGCTAACCTCTGCAGTACAGTGACTCTAGTGTGCACCATCCATCACAGTGGTTGGGTGCCAGTCTCACAAAGTAGTGTATTCTTGTTCCTTGTTTGTCTTGTCTGTCTGGTCCTTCCTTTGCATTCCAGCCTGACTCCAATTCCTCACTTGCCTTGCTTAGCCTCCTGTAGCAGTCTTGTCCCCTAGTAAGTCCTGGGGGCACCTCAGTACATGGTGGACCTAATCCACTGGGGATGTGTAGCTGTTAAAGGTTAAAGTTTTAGCATGCATGAGACTTTAAAGACTGTTTGGGAGGAGCAATGGCATCACCTAGTACCACCTGGTGGCCATCATAACACTGCCTCTCAGTGGGTAGAGCCTGAAGGGTGTCACGGCTGGCGAGGATTGAGGACCCACCTCAGGTGACTGTCCAGGTGTGGGCTGCACTGGAGGCCCTTCAAACTTAGCAGACTGAACGTAAGACCTTTGCATAAACCCCTTTCTGTGAGTATTGGCGGGGACTCCGTAGTGAGGGCGCAGAGTCTAACTGCCCATCAGTCTTCACCAGGGACCCCTGCAAGGAGGTTTGGATTTTGCTGCATCTGGACAGCAGGTCGCGGACCCCCACTCGGAGAACTCACGTGTGCTCAGAGACAGACGGTCTGCAGGTAGACCAGTTAAGTGTGAGAGTAGTGGACCCATGTAACTGTAACGTAAATGGCCGACTTGGCTTGGGAAATTCTGGGCTTTGGTATTTGTAACTTACTGTAAATGGCCGTCTTCGCTTGGAAAGTTCCGGATGATAATAACTGTAACTTAAATGGCCGACTTGGCTCGGAAAGTTCTGTAAGATAATAACTGTAACTAAAATGGCCGACTTGGCTCGGAAAGTTCTGTAAGATAATAACTGTAACTTAAATGGCCAACTTGGTTTGGAAAGTTCCAGATGATAATAATTGTAACTTAAATGGCCGATTTGTGAAGAACTGAAATGTAACTGGCTGACTTGGCTTGGGTACGGAGATGGGAATAGACAGGTTCAGGGAATAGGCAGAAGCTGGACTCACAGACAGAGCTGGGACTGGAACCGTAGAACCACACAGAGACACTGGATGCTGCTGCAAAGCTATGCTGCTGTCAGATGAATAGTTGTACTAGCACCGAGGCTTACAGCCTACTGGATTTATACCCCTGCCCAGCCAGATCAGGCCAGCCCCCCTCCACAGAAGGGATAAAGAACCCCTGCCTGCCGGTCATGTGACCCCGCCAAGATGGTGGCGCCCGGTCCCGGGAGCCGGGGCCCGACTCACCGCTGGACCCGCCGCCGACCTGGGAGCCCCCACACCAGCCTGCCCCCGGACCCTCTCGGCCAAGCACCACCGTGGCACAGGGACCGATGTGCCCAGCGAGGTGAGTAGCCGCGGCTGAGGTCGGCACAATGGCGGGGTGTGACAATGGGTTAACCATTTTATTGCCTGAGCATTACCTGTGTGAGGGAGAATGCAGCAGTGTGGGAGCTAGGCAGGTATCTGAAAAGACAACAGCAGGTTCCATCCCACTGTCAAGCTGAGCCAGCCCTAGACTGGAATTCATGCCGTTATAGCCATAGTTGCAGTGGCGTCACTAGGCAGGTGCGGCCCGCACCGGGTGTCACCAGTCCCTGGGGTGACACCAAAGTCAGCTGCCGCAGCCACACTCAGTGCTGTTTTGGCTGGGGCTCGTCCCCCGCTTTTTCAATGGGCAGAGAGTGGTGCACTGACTGGCTACAAGTGCAGCGGAGTATGGTGCCAGGCTCCCTGGCTGTCAATGACAATGACTGACAGCCAGGCTGCGAGCGGAGCGCAAGGCAGGGCAGCGAGGACTGACATGGATGATGCGCAGGGAGGCTGGGCTGGCCTGGCAGTGTCCAGAGCAGGTGCCTCCCCCTCCTCCTGTGGGGATTGGCCACCCCAGGGGACAGAGGAGGGACCCAGCATCGGCACGCAAGCTGAGACTCTGTCACTCACTGGGGTCACTGAGGTGGGGGTGGGTTTGGGTATTGAATCCGGCGCCATTTCAGTCAGTCTTCAAATTCTGCTCCGAGTCCTCCACCTCCTGTTCAAGTGACCTGACCCGACCTGAGTGGAGTCCTAACCAGCTGAGCCTAAACCTGGACTGGTGCACCGTGCATCTATTTTGTTGGTAAGTGAGTGACTCTGTGACTGTCTTTGTCTGCACTGTTTGGGGCATATATGGCACTGTGGGGGTATATGTCTGGCACTGTGTGGGCATATCTGGCACTATCTGTGGGGGCATATCGGGCACATCTGTGTCTGGCACTGTGGGGGAATATCTGTGTCTGGCACTAGTATGGGGGCATATGTGTAATGGACATCATGGTGTAGGGTGTAATGTGTAATGGGTATTACGGTGTGGGGAGTATTTTGTATTTGCCATCAGTGTGCGATGTATTGTGTAATTAGCATTGCGGTGTGGGGTGTAATGTGTAATTGGCATCGCGGTGTGCGGCATAATGTGTAATTGGCATTACGGCATGTGGCTATATGTGTAATGGGTATTACAAAGTTCGCTAAAATGTGCAATCTGCAGGTACTGTACACAATACAATCATGGTACAGGCCACGCCCCCTTCTGATAGGCCATGCCGTAAATTTTTCAGCGCGCCAGAGGCGCGCACAGACATCACGTCTTCATATTTCAGAAAGTTGGGTGGGGGGTGACACCATGAGTTACTACACCGGGTGACACCAACCCTAGTGACGCCACTGCATAGTTGTATCACTCCACAGTTGTAAACATTAGCATCAGTCACAAAGACTTACTTAGAAAATGAAGCACATTCCTTCCATAGCACATACCTGCCTCACTGACAGCAGTGCATCTACTGTATGTCTCACTGGTAGCAGCACATCCCTGCCTCAGTGCCCACAGGAATAGCGCTGCCTCATGGATAGCATGCCTCACTGCCAGCAGCACATCCCTGCATCACTGTCAGCAGCACATCCTTACGTCACTGTCAGCAACACATCCCTGTCTCACTAACTGCAGCATATGCCTGCTTCACTGCCAGCAGTCCATCCTTGCATCACTGCCAGCAGCACATCCCTGCCTAATTAACTGCAGCACATCCCTGCCTCAAGGACAGCAGCCGTTGCCTCACAGACAACAGCATATCCCTGCCCCATGGACTGCAGTACATTTCTGCTTCACTAACAGGAGCACATCCTTGCTTCACTAAGCACATTAATGCCTCAGTGCCCACAGCACATCACTGTCCTACTGACAGCATGACCCACTGCCAGCATGGACAGCAGCCTCCCTGATTGTAGCAAATCCCTGCCTCACTAAAATTAGCACACCCCCTGCTTCACTGAGAGCAGCACTTCCCTGCTTCATTGACAGCAGAACATACCTGCCACACTTATTGCAACACATTTCAGCCTCACTGTGAGCAGCACATCGCTGCCTCATGTACAGCAACACATCGCAATCTCATGTAAAGCAACACATCGCAGCCTCACAGACAGCACTCACTAACAAAAACATCCATGCAGCACACAGCACATCACTGTCCTGACAGCATGCTTCACTGCCAGCAGCCCAACCCTACCTCACGGACAGGAGCATATCCATGCCTCACTACCAGAAGTGCATCCCCACCTCGCTAATGGCAGCAAATCTGTGCCTCACTGCCAGAAGCACATCCCTGTCTCATTAATGGCAGCACATCCCTGCTTCACCAACAGCAGCACATCACAGCCTCAATGACAACAGCATTATCACAGCCTCATTGACAGCAGCACATTGCAGCCTCACTGCCAGCAGCACATCACTGCCTCACTGTTAGAAGCATATCACAGACAGCACATGACCGTCTAGCTGACAGTGGCACATAACCCTCTCACTGACAGAAATACAGATTTCTGACAAATAATAAAAAAAAAAACCATTTTAGTACTCACAGGACCTGACATCAATCCTCACCAAAGACTACCTCACCAAAGATCTATTCACAGAACATGTACAGGACTATTTTTCTCCTGTTTTGTATCTGTTTTACCATACAGATGGGGCATGGCTCATCTTTGCAGGGGATGGCGATGGCGACGCCAGCCGCCATCCCCCACCAGCCGCCATCTGTATAGCGAGAAGGGGACGCACGCGTCCCGCTCCCAGCGCTTCCCCCGGGTGACCGCCGGCTTGTCGGCGGTCACCCGGGGTCCCCGCCGCCTGCCACCCCCCCCCTCTAACCTTGTCTGTCGCCCTGCCGACGGAGATTGAGACGCAGTCAGATGGCGAGCCTGGCTGCTGGCGGATCGCCAGCGGTGACGTTCTGGCGATTCGCCAGCAAAGAAGAGCCCGGCCCCATCTGTATATCACCTCACAAAGAACTATTTTGAAGCAACATGGACCATTTTATAACATACATACAGTTTACCTCACAGTGGTGGGTTCGATTCCCACCATGGTCCTCCATGTGCTTGCGTGGGTTTCCTCCCACACTCCAAAAATATACTGGAAGGTTAATTGGTTTCCAACAAACATTAACCCTAGAATGTCGGTGTGTGTGTGTACATGTGGTAGAGAATATAGATTGTAAGTTCCACTGGGGCAGGGACTGATGTGAATGTTCAACTATTCTCTGTTAATAATAATAATATACCACTCTTGGGTGTACTATGAATAGAATTACACATGCCTTGGTTGGTTGAATACGATTGGACTTCAGCATTATATATGGTTGAGCTTGAATAACAATCAACTGAAAATTTGCTTTGCACAATAAACACATTGGTTTATTACATCTAATGTTGACTAATCCTTATTAAGAATAATGGACGCAACCTGAACTAGAGATGTGCAGTTTCTGATTTATTCTAATTTACTCTGATTTCAAAGCAGGATCTTATTGGCTATCCCAAATCACATGACAGTTGTTGACAGTTGATAGCCAATAAGATCCTGCTTTGAAATCAGAGTAAATCAGAGCCTGCACATCTGTAACCTGAACTGTACATTTTTAAAATATTTATTTATAGTATTTCTGGATACCTTATCTACTGTATCTATATATTTAGGTATGGCAGGTAGTCTAACAAAAAAATTGAATATACACTTCAGCGCTATCCCCACTCTAATTTAAACTTCCTTAAGCAGATCTTCAATGTTGCTTGAAGCTATTTAACCCTTGTGTTCACTCCGGTACCATCAAGGTAAGAACCACAAAGATCCCTACTGACCTCTAAATGGGTCCCTATGTTCACGTAAGGGTATCTTTATGTTCCTTTTCAACCGATAAATGCTGATAACATCGACTAAGTCCTTCAAACACTGGAAAGATATCCTTTACTGACCTGTATATAAGGCCCTATTTTCACGTAAAAGGTATCTTTGTTCCAGGCTTCAACAAACTTCAACACATAGTTTCCACCAGTTATATGGACATCAGAGGTCCTATGGGTATACACTCACCTCAAATAGAGGCCCTATGTTCACCAAAAGGTATCTTTGGTCTTTTGCCCAGTAATCAAGAATATCATGAGGCCACGATCCTCCGTACAAAAGGTATTTATTCCAGGTAAAACAAACAATAAAAACAAGTATTAAAAACTACACACAGATGTGTGAGACCAAAAAGTCACACTTCCTCCCTGCATCCGGAACAGGGTGAAAGGTGTTTGTAAAGATGTAAAAAACAATGGTCTCACCATCAAGTGTGTCCCCTCCTTCTCCTCACCAACGCGTTTCAGGCTCTGTATGGCCCTTTTTCAAGGTGTGAGGGGTACATAATGTGGGACGGTATTTATACCTGTCCTACCTTTCTTAATAAAATGATCATAATAAAATCAGGAGCGGAGTATGGGAGTGTATTACTCATCACATCCTATTCCTAAATACCTGTCTAATACAGCGATAATTCTCTCTACAATGCTACATATCACTAACATTATACAGCTTAAATCAGACACTTTTATACATTTCATAGGGTTATACACGCTATAAAGCGCCATAACCCTTTTCCAAGTACCGTCCATATTTTATATTTGTCCGGGCAGCACCTGAGGAGACTGATTACAGCGTTGGTCCCGACTTCCGGTTCCGCGTACTGCACCTATTATCCCTCCGATGTATGTAACTGCAGATAAAGAGTTCCCCTTCGTGGCTTCGCGGACATAGCGTTTCCTCCCTTTGGAACGCATATTCATTTCCTTGTGGAGCGCATTTTTTCCCCTTGTAGTCCGGTCGCCATTTTGTTTATGATATTCGCATAGGGGATAATGATAGCATCCAGTGTCCTCATTCCTGTGCTGCTCCATGTTGTAGCTCAGAGCGATCAATACAGCAAGACAAATACAACACATAAACAAAGATATTAGTATTGTATACTTTATAAGGTGTTAGTATTTCTTTTTACAGAAAGCACTTCACTTCAAAACCTATGTTTAGCCCATTGGGCTCTATTGTTTTGTGAGAATATATTTTTCTCATTTCTGTGCAGGCAAGTCGTTTTTCTTTATCATTCATTCGCCAGTTATCCTTAATTATACAAATGCCACAGAAAGAAAGAAGGTGTTTTGTATCACAGTTGTGTATATTTTTAAAATGCATGGATACATTATGTGTCTCAGTGCCCTTCTTGATGTTCCTTACGTGCTCGGCCATACGGACCTTGAGCATTCTTATAGTCTTACCTATATATTGTTTGTGGCACGTACATTCGATTAGGTAAACACAGAATTTACTATTACAGGTGATGAAGTCTTCAATTGTGTGCAATTCATTAGTTTGCGTGCATCTGTATTGATTTATCACCTTGCTGTCACCTTTACACACCCGGCACATGGAGCAGGTGCCACATCGGAAAAATCCTTTAGATTTTATATAATTCAAAGGAGATGGTGTGTTTATAGCACTCTTTACTATCAAATTTTTGAGGTTATTAGCCTTCCTGTACACAAAGCGTGGATTTTTGTCAATAAACTGTTTGAGAATAGGGTCACTGGTCAAAATGCTCCAGTGTTTCCTAATAATTTTCTCAACCAGTTTAGATTGACTAGTGTACTTAGTGATAAAGTTAATGCCTCTATCTTTCTTTTCGGTCCTTGGGACCACAAGTGTCTCGGCTGTATTAACTGTGTAATTTTGTACTGATTTAAGACCTCTTTCCCTTGCTTTTTTGATGATATCGGGTTGATACCCTTTATTTTGGAATTGTTTTTCCATTTTATCAGCATGTGAGTCGTATACTTCTACCTCGGTACAATTTCTACCTATCCTTTGAAATTGCCCATTTGGTATGCTGCGCAACCAATTAATATGATGGTTACTGTCATAGTTGATGAATGAATTACAGTCAGTCACCTTCTCGTAATTCCTGGTTTTGACAATACCATCCTCAGTATAAATATATAGATCCAGAAAGTTTACATTGCTCTGGCTTCTATCAAACGTCAACTTGATATTTATACAGTTCTCATTTAGCTTATCACAAAAACTGTTCAAGGACACATCCATCACACGGTAGGCCTTAACGCAGTGGAGTACTTCCTGGATAAAGAAGGTACCTCAACGGATAAAAAGAACTTCATATTAGAGGGGATATCATTAATCCTGAATAATAATTATTTCTGGTTTGATGGGGAGTTTTACTTGCAGCTCACGGGCACTGCTATGGGCACCAGGCTGGCACCGAGCTATGCCAATTTATTTATGGCAAGGTGGGAGGAACTTAACATCTTTGATGGCCCACAGCTCGGTGCCAGCCTGGTGTCCTGGAAAAGGTACATCGACGACATACTGTTCGTCTGGAGTGGCGACGATGTGTCCTTGAACAGTTTTTGTGATAAGCTAAATGAGAACTGTATAAATATCAAGTTGACGTTTGATAGAAGCCAGAGCAATGTAAACTTTCTGGATCTATATATTTATACTGAGGATGGTATTGTCAAAACCAGGAATTACGAGAAGGTGACTGACTGTAATTCATTCATCAACTATGACAGTAACCATCATATTAATTGGTTGCGCAGCATACCAAATGGGCAATTTCAAAGGATAGGTAGAAATTGTACCGAGGTAGAAGTATACGACTCACATGCTGATAAAATGGAAAAACAATTCCAAAATAAAGGGTATCAACCCGATATCATCAAAAAAGCAAGGGAAAGAGGTCTTAAATCAGTACAAAATTACACAGTTAATACAGCCGAGACACTTGTGGTCCCAAGGACCGAAAAGAAAGATAGAGGCATTAACTTTATCACTAAGTACACTAGTCAATCTAAACTGGTTGAGAAAATTATTAGGAAACACTGGAGCATTTTGACCAGTGACCCTATTCTCAAACAGTTTATTGACAAAAATCCACGCTTTGTGTACAGGAAGGCTAATAACCTCAAAAATTTGATAGTAAAGAGTGCTATAAACACACCATCTCCTTTGAATTATATAAAATCTAAAGGATTTTTCCGATGTGGCACCTGCTCCATGTGCCGGGTGTGTAAAGGTGACAGCAAGGTGATAAATCAATACAGATGCACGCAAACTAATGAATTGCACACAATTGAAGACTTCATCACCTGTAATAGTAAATTCTGTGTTTACCTAATCGAATGTACGTGCCACAAACAATATATAGGTAAGACTATAAGAATGCTCAAGGTCCGTATGGCCGAGCACGTAAGGAACATCAAGAAGGGCACTGAGACACATAATGTATCCATGCATTTTAAAAATATACACAACTGTGATACAAAACACCTTCTTTCTTTCTGTGGCATTTGTATAATTAAGGATAACTGGCGAATGAATGATAAAGAAAAACGACTTGCCTGCACAGAAATGAGAAAAATATATTCTCACAAAACAATAGAGCCCAATGGGCTAAACATAGGTTTTGAAGTGAAGTGCTTTCTGTAAAAAGAAATACTAACACCTTATAAAGTATACAATACTAATATCTTTGTTTATGTGTTGTATTTGTCTTGCTGTATTGATCGCTCTGAGCTACAACATGGAGCAGCACAGGAATGAGGACACTGGATGCTATCATTATCCCCTATGCGAATATCATAAACAAAATGGCGACCGGACTACAAGGGGAAAAAATGCGCTCCACAAGGAAATGAATATGCGTTCCAAAGGGAGGAAACGCTATGTCCGCGAAGCCACGAAGGGGAACTCTTTATCTGCAGTTACATACATCGGAGGGATAATAGGTGCAGTACGCGGAACCGGAAGTCGGGACCAACGCTGTAATCAGTCTCCTCAGGTGCTGCCCGGACAAATATAAAATATGGACGGTACTTGGAAAAGGGTTATGGCGCTTTATAGCGTGTATAACCCTATGAAATGTATAAAAGTGTCTGATTTAAGCTGTATAATGTTAGTGATATGTAGCATTGTAGAGAGAATTATCGCTGTATTAGACAGGTATTTAGGAATAGGATGTGATGAGTAATACACTCCCATACTCCGCTCCTGATTTTATTATGATCATTTTATTAAGAAAGGTAGGACAGGTATAAATACCGTCCCACATTATGTACCCCTCACACCTTGAAAAAGGGCCATACAGAGCCTGAAACGCGTTGGTGAGGAGAAGGAGGGGACACACTTGATGGTGAGACCATTGTTTTTTACATCTTTACAAACACCTTTCACCCTGTTCCGGATGCAGGGAGGAAGTGTGACTTTTTGGTCTCACACATCTGTGTGTAGTTTTTAATACTTGTTTTTATTGTTTGTTTTACCTGGAATAAATACCTTTTGTACGGAGGATCGTGGCCTCATGATATTCTTGATTACTGGGCAAAAGACCAAAGATACCTTTTGGTGAACATAGGGCCTCTATTTGAGGTGAGTGTATACCCATAGGACCTCTGATGTCCATATAACTGGTGGAAACTATGTGTTGAAGTTTGTTGAAGCCTGGAACAAAGATACCTTTTACGTGAAAATAGGGCCTTATATACAGGTCAGTAAAGGATATCTTTCCAGTGTTTGAAGGACTTAGTCGATGTTATCAGCATTTATCGGTTGAAAAGGAACATAAAGATATCCTTACGTGAACATAGGGACCCATTTAGAGGTCAGTAGGGATCTTTGTGGTTCTTACCTTGATGGTACCGGAGTGAACACAAGGGTTAAATAGCTTCAAGCAACATTGAAGATCTGCTTAAGGAAGTTTAAATTAGAGTGGGGATAGCGCTGAAGTGTATATTCAATTTTTTTGTTGGTGTATTGGAGTCAGTGGGAGTGTAGTGACCCACGGAATTTACACACAGCAGCAATCCTGTGCGCAGACATTCTCCTGTCAACTTTTTTTGTATGGCAGGTAGTCTAGTATTATTAATACAATTTGTTGTGTACAGCTTGGCAAGAAAGAGAAACATAATTGGCTGCTTTGTTTGTGATTGAACACACTATTTCTGGCTAAAGAAGATTAACTAACATAATTAATTGCATAAAAAGTGGAAGAAATAATTAATATGAATTTAAATTGTAATTAAACACTGAATTAATAGATCATCTACAAACAAATGTAATCATTTTTTTGTGATTATTGTAGGAGAAATGTAGTCTTAATGCAAGAACAAAATGTAGCGAATTAGATATACATCCTTAGACATTTTAATTGTCTACTTAAAGTTTATCAGTAGCCTAGGAATAGCATCCCAATGACATATATGAAGCATAATGTACCACTTATTTGTTGAAACACACATGCGGCAACATTTAAGTAGGTGAGTTGGAAACCTTTACTTATTACTTTTATTTCCAAAAAAAGCTCATAAATTGATTGTTTTTTTTTTTATTAGTGAAGACTATGTATTTAAACTTGGACAATTTTTTTATTTAATTAAAAAATATGTATATTTGTAAAAAAAAATGTTTTCAAACCTCAGATTGTCACCATTGGTGCACCATTGGAACACTGGGAACATTGTGACCAGCAATACATTGTTTTCCCACTAACTGTTCATCTGAGCAGCCACCAAGTCAAAAATGTCCCCAGCAGCTGAACTGTGTAGAACTTGGTGGGGTAGATACTGCTGTGCTGACCTATCAGCGGTGGTCAGCAGCATGAAAGATACTAGGGGAGGGTGCAGGGAAGTAGAGGGAATGGAAGGTCCCTCTGAGAGCAGCAGCTGTGGGAAGATTCTCTTTCTGCAGCCGCCTATGCTGTGTATTTGATTGGTTCCATCATTTGCAACCAGAACAGAGAATACACCTACTACAAAATATAACTCCCAGTATACCTGGATAAATATGCCTATTCCCAAACCTAAATTGTGCAATTGACTAAAGGAATAGCAAGACACTGGAGGAAAGAGGGTATCATGGTCCACACAAAAATAATTACTTTTACTATTCTGTTGATTTCCTCGATAAAGATGTTGCTCAATTAAAACTTACTAAATTTATTTTAAAAATTGACAGTAGTAACTTTGTAGTTATGGTTATAATAAGCATATATTGATTGATCCATAAAATAAATGATTTTCCACCTGAAACAGAACAGTTGCATTGATGATAGTCAAAAATATTTAGAGTCAAATATGATAGTAGTGTGCTCGATTGTTGGCCGGCTTGGGGCCATATGAAATGATGATGACCAAGGTTTTTTGGTACTGCTTTCCTAGCAAGGCGCCCACGATCTAGATTGTATGTGTGGGGCTGATATCTCAAGCATCTCATGCATCTTATGTGTTTGTGCGGCATAAGATGCATGAGATGATGCAATCGACGCGATCGACGAGATTTTTACATTGGAATCAATGTAAAAATGCCCCAAAACCCCAATTTTAATTGCTTACCACCCCTCATGGTTTAAATGCCCCCCCCCCTTGTTAACGCCACCCCACTATTGACGCCAACCCGAAGCGTGGCGAGCGCAGCGAGCCCGCGAGGGGTGGCAGTACGCGTCCTCTGACCTTTTCATACCCCCACTATCCACGTCGGCGTGGAGTTGATTTTATATAGTGTGGCGAGGGCAGCGAGCCACTGAGCCCGAAGCGTGGCGAGCGCAGCGAGCCCCGTGAGGGGACGCGGAATACATGTAAAGTAGTCCGCTCGCCACGCTTCAGGCTCGGTGGCTCGCCACACTATATAAAATCAACTCCACGCCGACGTGGATAGTGGGGGTATGAAAAGGTCAGAGGACATGAACCGACGTCCCACGCGGGCGCGCTGCGCTCGCCAGGCTTTGGGTTGGCGTTGATAGTGCTGGTGGCTTTAACAATGGTTATTGGGGGCTCACGATTTTTTATCTCATGCATCTCATGGATCTCATGCATTTTATGGATGCATAAGATCCATGAGATTAAAAAATCTGGTCCATCGCGTTGATTGTATGCCTTAAGTACCTTAAACTTAAGGCATACAATCAATGAGACGGGCGCCGTGCTAAGAAAGCAGTACCGTTTTTTTTTACAGATCCTTTATACTCAAATGCTGTATATTGTAGGGTACACCCTGAGGACAGATTGTAGTAAGAAGTGTGTTGGTAGTACAGGAGGAGCTATTGAAAGCTCTGCTCCCAGATAAAACTTTCCTGCCACACTAAGACTGGGAGAGGTAGATTTGTTTGGAAGTCTGTTTCTATTTAGGGTACTCAATGAGGATTAATTAATTATTACTGTCTTCAAGTTGATCAAGGAAAGTTAAAATATAGCCAACCAACAAGATCAGCATATGAGTTAATGTAACCATTTGTCTTGTTTTCTCCCTGTTTTCTGAGAGATCTTCTCTGTAAAAAAAAAGCAGAAATAAAGTCTCTTGGACATTGCTCTTCATTTTGGACCACTCGTATTAATTTGGTGGCGCTTCTGAGTGTGTACTAAGCTGCTTCTGAGTGTGTACTGAGCTGCTTCTGAGTGTGTACTGAGCTGCTTCTGAGTGTGTACTGAGCTGCAGTCAGGGGCTGGCTGGCAACTTTTAGCCTAGGGGGCAAGTCCAGAGCACTGGCCCATATCCTTCTGGAAGATGGAATGCTTGTGCGCACCGGAGGCGCGCTGAAAAATTAGGCGTGTGGCCTATCATAAGGGGGCGTGGCCTGTACCAACATTGTATTGTGTACCTGCAGATTTCACATTGTGATGCTAATTACACATTATGCCGCACACCTTGATGCCCATTACACTCCATACTGTGATGGCAATTACCCAATGCTCCCCACACCGTAATGCCCGTTATGCCCCATACCATGATGCCCATTACACCACACAATGTGATGTCCACAGTGCCAGATTTGCCCCCACAGTGCCAGATATTCTGCCACAGTTGCAAATACACATATGCCCCCACAGTGCCAGATATTCCCCCACAGTGCCAGAGACACATATGCCCCCACAGTGCCAGATATTCCCCCACAGTGCCAAATACACATATGCCCCCACAGTGCCAGATATGTCCCCACAGAGCCAGAGACACATATGCCCCTACAGTGCCAGATATGCCCCCACAGTGCCAGATAGACATATCCCCCACAGTGCCAGATATTCCCCCACAGTGCCAAATACACATATGCCCCCACAGTGCCAGATATGTCCCCACAGTGCCAGAGACACATATGCCCCCACAGTGCCAGATATTCCCCCACATTGCCAAATACACACATGCCCCCACAGTGCCAGAAACACATATGCCCCACAGTGCCAGAATTTGCCAGCAGCAACTCACCATTGTTGCTGTCTCTCGTCTCCATCTGCTGCTGCTGGGGGGAGGGGGGAGAGCGCAGTACATGCCCCTCCTGCCCACACCCCAGTCCGGTGAGGCTACTACCTCCATCCCTCCTGCGCTGGCCGCGGCTTCCAGAACACAGCCGTGGCTACAGGAAAATGGCCGCCGGCCTCCTGCACTGAGAACATATCCTCAGTGCAGGGGGCCGGCGGCCATTTTCCTGTAGCCACGGCTGTGTTCTGGAAGCCGCGGCCAGCGCAGGAGGACTGAAGGAGGTGGCCAATGCGCAGGATCCAGCGCGGCCCGCGGCAAGTGGCTGGGTAAGCGGCCCGGGGGGCACATGGCACCCTGCCCCCCGGCCCAGCCCGCCCCTGGCTGCAGTCTAGTCTAGTCTAGTAGTGCAAGTTGCTTTGATATTTTTGTTTGCTTGTATTCTGTATTGTGTACAAAGGTAATGATATATACAACTCCTTGCAGAAGCCAAGTGTTTACCATTGAGAATAGGATAAAACATATCTCAGCGGTTATATTATCAGAGACTTAGACCTGTTTATGCCTTTCGCCTGTAAAATAGATCAGGGCTTGGGATGCATTTGTTAAGGATGTCATTTTAAGGGTGCAGTTAAAACTGGGATTGAAATCCCATATCTACACACCATCTTCACATTTATAACTGAGTTTGCCGACTCTCTCTCTCTGGCTACACTTTTCACACCCAAAGAAAGTTTGTGTGCAACTGTCATCATGTCTGCACTGCCAAACTTCCTCTGTTAATTAAACATCTGAATATCCGAATGAACACACTTACTCCTGTGCCAGCTAATATTGGGCATAATTCAGCATGGATCGCTTCTCAGAGATTTCACCAATCGAGTGATTATTGAATGACTGCACATGCACAGCATTCACATTGCGCATGTGTGGGGTCAAATAGCATAAAACTATCAATATGCACAGAAATCACAGAGTAGCCACAGTTTGATTGACAGGAAGCTGCCATTTAGTGTGCTTGTGAAAATGCAGGTGTGCCCACACATCAAGCCTCATTCTCGAACAGTTAAGTGGAAGCCCTAGACTGGTGCAAATGGAAAAAACTGTTAAATGGTTCGGTTTTTGTGGATGGATCTGTGAATATATTGCTATTTGTGATGCATTCACAATTTTGCAAGTGGTATTTGTTTTTTGTCTAGGTGTTGTCTTTTTGCTAGCAGTCCACTGCATTTTCTCTGATTAGAAATCCATGCACTAGACCCATTGGGGGAAATTTACTAAGCCAAATTCGTAAACAATAGGTGTATTCGTATCCAGATATACACCTATTTTTTACACAATCCTATTTTTGTGATTTGTAATTTTTCGGCTCCTGATTGGCTGCTAGGCAGCCAATAGAATCATTCAGAGTCAGTGTGAGGGTACCGAGACACTTGCGTTTTTTTTCTGAAGACCCGGACTACTGCAGACAGAAGAGGACGTGATCTTCGGGGGAGGACCAAGGTGAGTAGGCTTTTCTTCCACAGGTCTCCAAATGGATTTCTACAGATCCTGGAGCCCCGGACCCTGGAGCCCCGGACCCCAGACCCAGGGCTACCTATGGGCTCAAGAAAGGTAAGTATCAGTATGTATGTGTTACGTATGTATTCAACTTATTTTTCATGGGTGTCAGTGTGGTTATTTAACTATTTCTTTTACTGTGGAACTACAAGTGCCAGCAAGCCCTTTAAGGCCCTGCATGCTGGGACTTGTGGTTCTCCAAGTCCCTGCATGCGGGGGAGGCTTGCTGGGACTCATAGTTCCACAGTATAAGACAAAAGTTTTTAATTCTATTTTTTACACCATTTTATCAGCTCGATGCCCACCACCCAGGGGCATTGAGGACAGCACCAGGCTTCAGCCAGGCCAGGTAAGTCCTGGAGGGGGGGACCTCTTTATTGGGGGGGACCCCACTCCCCCAGGACCCCTGGCCAGGCTGACCGGTCAGAGGGCTTAATGTTTTGGCTGGGGGGACTTTTATAAAAAGTCTCCCCCCCGGCTGTGGTATTTCCCTGCTGACTGGTTCTTAAAATACTGGGACCCCTAGTAATTTTGTCCCCCGTATTTCGGGAACGAGCCCCGGCACTGGAGCTAGGGGCTGGTTTAAAAAAAATACAGCGAAGCCCTATGTGGCCGGTTTCCTGATTTTTTTTAGAACCAGCCCCGGCTCTTTCAGCCTGGTGCTGGTTATGCCCATGTGGGGGAACCCCACTCCGTATTTTTTTATTTTTTTATTTTTCTATTTTTTTTTTTACACACTGCAGCCTGCACGGATCTGACTGATCCGTGCAGACTGCCTAGACAAATTCTTTTTTGCGGCCGTATACACGGGCGCTAATACGAATGGATACGCCATCGGGGATTACAAAGCAGTTGTATTTAACTGCTTTGTAAATTTCCCTCCGGAACACGAATTTGCATACAGCTAAAACAGCCGTATGCATTCATATTCATTCGTATTAAAAAAACGAATATGAAAAATCGTATTTGTATTCTTAGTAAATTATGTGTGTATTATTTAAGCATTATTGTCAAGGCTTGTAGTCAGGGCCAGGTCTGCATTTGTTACGAATGCAATTGAAGGATGTCATTTCAAGTATAAAGTTAGAACTGGATTTGTACTTGGGACTTCTCTAGAATATCAAATGAAACAAGTTTCACAAACACTACAGCTCAGGATTATTATATTATATATGACCTCTCCTCACCTCTCCCAAGAGAACACCAGGACCAGGTTTACTACCCCTCCAACTTTTTTTATATTCTTTTTTCATCAACATTTTCATTGTATACACTCAGGCACAAACAAATAAGAGGAGTACTTGTGACGGCAACATGAAGAATACAGAACATGTACAAGGGAGGTAGAAATAGATCAATCAGGCAGCCAACCAATTCTGAGCATACTGTAAATCAATGTTACAAAAAGAGCTTTGCAATTGTGGAATTGGAAGAGCAGCGGCAAAGTAAACAAGTCTCGATCAGCAGTGGTCAATAATAACTTCTGGTGACAAAAGTTTCAAAATACTCCAACCATAAAACAATTAGTACAACTAAAACAGACAATATAGTTACACAAAAGACAAGAACAGACGCCGGAAAGTACAGAAAGGAAATGTGAAGGGAGAGCTATTCTAATAAAATGGTTACCAATATAAGGAAGGCAATATAAGGAAGGAAGTACATTGAGATATACAGTAGGTAATAATTGTCTGTGAAGAAACCATTCTGGGTGGCTAAATATTGCAAAGATATGGACTTGAGTGGATTGGTCAAGACTATGTATGTAGAGGCCCCATAAAAAGTGATGACACCTTTCTCAATATTGACTAAAGCAGATTTCCTAGGTACCTGTGTGATAGCACGGCACCCTGCTATGCTACGTTTTCAGCGTAGGGCAATGGCTGCTTAGCGTAGTTAACATAGGGACTCCCCGGCAGAATGGCTCTGTCCCCGGCATCCATGGCTCTGTCCCCGTTGTCCATGGCAAGCCTAGTGAGTGCCTCTCACACAGCGCCGGTTACCACCAGATCCCCTGTGCTGGCGGACACCGGCGGAGAGGGGATCTTGCAGGCGCCGGCGGAGAGGCGCTCCAGCTGTCTGAGACGCAGGTGCGTCTCAGATGCTCCTGCGTCTCAGTAATTATTGCTGCAGGGTACGCCAACCCTGCCCATGTCCGCTTCAGGGAGCTGGGGTTAGGGGGTTCGGTCACACGTGCGTCTCCTGCACAAAGGGGGTATGCGGGCGCAAGTGCGTCTTATGCACAATAAAGGAGGCATTTGCCAGTGCTCCATGTTACATACTGGCTAATGCCTTTTTTTCAAACCCCCACTATCCACGCCAGCCCGAAGTGTGGTGAGCACAGCGAGGCCCGCAAGGAGATGCAGAATACATGTGAAGTAATCCGGCTGTGCTCGCCACGCTTCGGGCTCAGTGGCTCACTACGCTTTCCACACTTTATAAAATCAACTCCACGCTGACGTAGATAGTGGGGGTATGAACAAGTAGGGAGGAAATGTAACATGTCCCCTCACGGGGTTCGCTGCGCTCGCCACGCTTTGGGCTGACATGGATAGTGGGGGTGTTTCAGGAACACATTCACACCAGCCATATCATACATCTGAGACAGTATTGACATGCGTTCAGGACATTTTGAGAAAGAATGTCACAACATAGGTCATCCATTAGGCTGGCCTATAAAACTGGGGTCTCTGACAAACCTGTGGCAGTTCATTTTGTAAAAGAAGGTCATCAAATTTCAGCTCTTAAATATATGATCATCGACTGGGAACCACCATCTGAGAGGGGTGGCGACCGGGGGCGGGCACTCCTACAGAGGGAGGCCCGGTGGATAGCAAAGTTGGACACATTGGTACCCAATGGCCTTAATGAGAGTAACTCATTATCTGTATTTTTGTGAGATAATATTATGTAACTGACGTGATCCATTTATTAACTGGGTGATAGCTAATGATACTTATATGGTCTTATGTATTGTGTACTCTCCATTGGAGTGATTTTTGTATGTAATGTATTTGTATTTGTATAGAATGCGTATTAGACCTGGGTAATATTGTTGATATTAATTGTCCTAATGTGGAGCATTAGACAATGTGCTGAAACATATGATTGGCCCGTTTGCTAAATACTTAATATTTAAATATTATAGTGTAGTTTACAAGTACTCATAACCCAAAAACTGGGGTATTATGAGTTTAATTATAACACAGTATCCGTACGGTAATCTCCAATAGGAAGTAAAATGCGTTCCACCATAATGGTGGTGCGTTTCAAGTGACGCGCGTGTATAGTTAAGAATATCATGGTGATATGAGCAAGACACGTGATCGCATTAGAAAGCTTATGCCCTCCAGCAATCACGTGCATGCGTTCGATCTGACGCGCTAGACGCGCTCTGTGATGGAATAAAGAGTGGCCTGTGATCTCATTCTAGATGCGCGGCATCTGCACGTGCAATATGGCGTGTTACCGAATCTGGCACCATGAGGTATGTACTGCTGACAGCTGATAGCAAACGGTTTCTTATGTTATGTGTTTCACGCTATATCTGTGCTGTATTTTTATATACTGACTAGCGGAAGTGGTGACTAAATAAATGACAAGTGTGATACCACTCTGAATAATTATACTTTATTTAGTAAGCCTCACACTTCTATGGACATATGTGGGATGTTTATTCATTCTACATGGTTCTATTTGAGATGTTAATTTATGATAATGCATAGTACCCACCCATGGTCTGATAGGCATGTCTTTTTTGCTATATATGTATTTGGTATATGTGATGTTTACATGTACTTTTTATATGCATTTATTGTAGGTGTCTTCTCACTGATTGTAAATATTTGGCTGTCATAAAGGCCCTTATTCTGATCGGTGCGGCCGGATCCGATTATGCGGCCAGGACCGTGCGTGCGAAACCCCGCCTTCCATACGGATCGCCAACTCCGTCCGTACGCGGTAAGAAGCTGGCCGAACGGACCACACGTGTATTTTTCACGGAATACGCCTCCTCCATCTAAGGGAACCTCCCCCATCATTCGATGGTCGCAGACCATCGAATGTAGGACCGAGTGCTCCACCAGCTCCCGCAACCTCAGACCACACGGACATTTTTCCGTGCAAAAGCAGGGATCTGGGCGGGCAGCTGACATCCGGCGATGTCATATGTCCGCCCCCTACACGTGCGTCACGGCCGCATTACCATACATACGCCCAGCGTTTGCATGGGAACGCCCATGAAACGCGGGGCGTATGCATATGGTAATGAGCCCAAATAGCCCTTCACGCCCCTCTCCACCCCCTGTTGGGAGTGTCCACATATCATGCGGGATTTGGCCGTACGCCCCGCTCGCACATGCGCAGAGACGCCATTGCACATGCGCAGATACAAAACATCGGCGGCCCGAACGCACGCGGATATATCCGCACCGACCAGAATAAGGGCCAAAGTCTTGATAAAGGCTCTGCCTGGAGCCGAAACGTTGACCCGTGATGTGGCAGCGTAATTAAATAAAAAGCATTTGGTGAAACTTCAGTCTGGAGAGTGGCCTCCTTCTGTACCCACGTTTATATTGGATATTCTTTCTAATCAAAAGGATATTTTGAGTGAACACCCCAGCACAAATGGACATAAGTTGTGAGTGTCGTCCGTTACCCTGGATATATATATATATATACAGTATATACACAAACATATATATATATATATATATACACATACTCTAAAGATGGAAGTTTGTGTGGTCTTGCACTTTAAGTTTAAGCAGCTCCTGCATTTTTAGTTATAGAATTCGTTGGGGGGGGGGGGGGGGAGCGCTATTGGTTTTACTATGCAAATTATGTTAGTTCTCGGCTTTGAAATCAGTGCATCATGTGCTTGCAGAATGTACAATCTGCAAGCACATGATGCACTGATTTCAAAGCCGATAACTAACATAATTTGCATAGTAAAACCAATAGCGCTCCTCCCCCCCAACATACTCTAAAGAGTCCGCACTATTTCATTATAAGCTGTTTTGTTTAAGAAAGTGGTGTTTCTCAAAGGACAAAGATCGTGGACTAGCTATATGACCAAATGTTGTTCTATGGAATTAAGTGAAGTGTTTTTCATCCTTACTTCCTAATCCTTGGACAATACTCTACAATCCTCATGTACACATTGTCAAGATGTTATTTCTTCTACTCCAACAGTGCCCCCTACTGTTATTCATGTATTATTTATCTTACTCATAATTGAGAAAACAGTACCATCTACTGTTATTTTACTATTACATATTTGGATTTTAACCCCTTCCTGACAGAGCTAGTTTTTGCGTTCCTGACAGAGCCATTTTTTTCAAATCTGACATGTCTCACTTAAGTGGGGATAACTTTTTTTTGCTTTTACTTATCCCAGTGATTTTGAGATTGTTTTTTCGTGACACATTGTACTTCAAATTAGTGGTAAATTTGGGTCGATACAGTCTGTGTTTTTTTGTGAAAAATACCAAAATGTCGTGAAAAAATGGAAAATTTAGCGATTTGCAAAATGTTAAATTTTCTGCTTGTGAGACAAATAATCATACCACTCAAAATAGTTAATAACTAACATAGACCATATGTCTACTTTATGTTGCCATCATTATTTCAACTTCCTTTTAATTTTTTTGGACACTAGGAGGCTTCAAATATGAATAGCAAATTCTCAAATTTTCAAGAAAATTTCAAACACTGATTTTTTTAGGGACCAGTTCAGTTCTGATGTGACTTTGAGGGACTTGTATGTGAGACACCCCCATAAATGATGCCATTTCAAAAACTGCACCCCTCACAGTATTCAAAACAGCATTTTGGAAGTTTGTTAACCCTTTAGGTGTTTCACAGGAATTAAAACAAAGTGTAGGTGAAATTTCAAAATTTCATTTTTTTTGCAGATTTGCAAATTTAATACATTTTTCTAAGGAACACAGTACATTTTACTAGAGAAATGTGACTAAAAATTGATTCCCCCAATTCTTTGGTTTTCATAAATATCCTATATGTGGCCCTAGTGTGCACGGTGACCAAACCACAGGCTTCATAATAGAAGGAGCACCTACTTGATTTTGGAGCCTCCTTTTTATGAGATTATTTTTTAGGAACCATGTAGGTTTCTAGGAACCATAAGATGCTAAAAGTTAGGTACCCCCCCACAAGTGACCCCATTTTGCAAACTACACCCTTCAGGGAATTCATCTAGGGGTATAGTGTACATTTCAAACCCCCAGGGGTTTCACCAATTGTGGTACAACTGGGCAGTGAAAATGAAAAAAATAAATTTTTCATTTTCACAGCTCAGTTTTATCAAAATTGGTGAAACCCCTGGGGGTTTGAAATGTACACTATACCCCTTGATGAATTCCCTGAAGGGTGTAGTTTGCAAAATGGGGTCACTTGTGGGGGGGTTCCACTGTATGGGTGTTTCGGGGGTCATTCAACCAGAATCTGTGCTGCAAAATCCAAAAATCACTCCTTCCCTTCTGAGTCCTGCCATGCACCCAACTGGTATTTTTTGGTCACACATGAGGCATTGCCGTACTCGGGAGAAATTGGGGCACAGATTTTGGGGTGCTTTGTCTCCTTCATTCCTTGTGAAAATGAAAAATTTTGAGCCAGATCTGCATTTTTGTGTAAAAAAATGTAATTTTTTACACAAAAATGCAGTTCTGGCTCAAAATTTTTTATTTTCACAAGGAATGAAGGAGACAAAGCACCCCAAAATCTGTGCCCCAATTTCTCCCGAGTACGGCAATGCCTCACGTGTGACCAAAAAATACCAGTTGGGTGCATGGCAGGACTCAGAAGGGAAGGAGTGATTTTTGGTGGCGGAATGAATGGTGGGTGCTATGTCGCATTAGCAAGACCCCCGAAGCACCAATACAGTGGAACCCCCCCACAAGTGACCCCATTTTGCAAACTACACCCTTCAGGGAATTCATCTAGGGGTATAGTGTACATTTCAAACCCCCAGGGGTTTCACCAATTGTGGTACAACTGGGCAGTGAAAATGAAAAAAATAAATTTTTCATTTTCACAGCTCAGTTGTATCAAAATTGGTGAAACCCCGGGGGGTTTGAAATGTACACTATACCCCTTGATGAATTCCCTGAAGGGTGTAGTTTGCAAAATGGGGTCACTTGTGGGGGGGTTCCACTGTATGGGTGTTTCGGGGGTCATTCAACCAGAATCTGTGCTGCAAAATCCAAAAATCACTCCTTCCCTTCTGAGTCCTGCCATGCACCCAACTGGTATTTTTTGGTCACACATGAGGCATTGCCGTACTCGGGAGAAATTGGGGCACAGATTTTGGGGTGCTTTGTCTCCTTCATTCCTTGTGAAAATGAAAAATTTTGAGCCAGATCTGCATTTTTGTGTAAAAAAATGTAATTTTTTACACAAAAATGCAGTTCTGGCTCAAAATTTTTTATTTTCACAAGGAATGAAGGAGACAAAGCACCCCAAAATCTGTGCCCCAATTTCTCCCGAGTACGGCAATGCCTCACGTGTGACCAAAAAATACCAGTTGGGTGCATGGCAGGACTCAGAAGGGAAGGAGTGATTTTTGGTGGCGGAATGAATGGTGGGTGCTATGTCGCATTAGCAAGACCCCCGAAGCACCAATACAGTGGAACCCCCCCACAAGTGACCCCATTTTAGTCACCAGCTTTGGGAGGGGGGCTGGCGCTGCGGCTGGCGGGGGGGTGGGAGGGGTGCTGGCGCTGCGGCAGCCGGGTGGGTGGGAGGGAGGGGGGCTGCCGGGTGGGAGGGGGGGGGGGGGGGCTGGCGATCGGTGGGGTATATACACACACACACACACACACACACACACACATATATATATATATATATATATATATATATATATATATATATATGTGTATATATGTATATATATATATATATATATATATATATTTATATATATATACATATATATACACACACATATATATATATATATATATGTGTGTGTATATATATATATATATATATATATATATATATATATATACATATATTTTCAGTGCATATATTTTATTTTTCAACTTTTTCAGCAGCTTGATGCTGCTGCTGCTGCTGCGGGGGGGAGGGGGGAGGAGGGCAGCGCTGCGTGCGCTCCAGACGCTCCGGGGGAGCCGTGGGAGCCGCTGCTGCTGCCGGGTGAGTGCCCGGCGGGTGCGAGGGGTGGGCTGCACATCGGTGGTGATCGGTGCTGTACCTGACAGCACCGATCACCACCGATCCCTGTGTTACCGAGCGGCTTAGCCGCCGGTAACACAGGAAACGCTGTGAATGGCTGTTCAGATTTGAACAGCCAATCACAGCGATCGCCGACCGGGGGGGGCACCCCTGCCCCCCCTGGGCGGCGAGGGGGGATGTCTGCTCTCAGGGACAGCAGACATCACCTAACTGTCACTGCGTCTCTAGACGCAGTGACAGTTAGAAGTCATGACGTACATTTATGCCATGTGTCGGGAAGTACCTCCCGGCCATGACGTAAATGTACGTCAAATGTCGGGAAGGGGTTAAGATTATGAAATAGCTTAGTAAGGAGTTCTGCAACCTATATAAGATGAACTCTATCAGTGTAAGATAGCCTCATTCTTGGAAGAAACACTGATTGCAGAAGTGCCAGGAAGATCTGAAAACAACTCAGCTTCTTGATGCAGATGGCAGGGCTCCAGGGTTTGCTGATGTGTATGCTGTATGGTATACAGCAGGCGTTCCCAACCACGGTCCTCAAGGGACACCAACAGTGCAGGTTTTAGTAATATCCAGGCTTGAGCACAGGTGACTTAATTAGTACCCGAGTGATTCTGATTAATCCATCTGTGGTGAAGCCTGGATATCACTAAAACCTGCACTGTTGGTGTGCCTTGAGGATCGTGCTTGGAAATGCCTGGTATACAGTATGCTGAATTAACCAATAACCTTAGCTAAGTATACCAATAAATTCATCTTTTATATTCAAGTTGTTTGTTGAAGTACTTTTCTTGGAATCCACCCATATGAGTCTCCTCAAACTTAACACACCAGTAACATGTAAACAACTATTTTATTCCCAAAAATCTGATGCCCATAGACAATTAAAAGAGGATAGTGATGCACAGTGACATTTAGGGCAATCACCAGAGTTTGTGGGGTTAAAATTGGAAATTGAGCTGGGGAGATATATGTTCTCTGAATGGTAATGCGTGAAGATTTCCCTTCCCCTTCCATTGCTTTTGAGAGGTAGCATCAATGTGCAAAAAAATACAATAATCTAAAATTATAAACAGTACTTTCGCACATATTAAATATCGGAGTGGGTCTGCAACCAATATAGGGGTGGTAAAATTTGTGGACCAGGAAAGAGAAGAAATTTAGTGTTGCACTCTACAAGTACATGAAAAAATTATTCTGTGGCAGATTACATTTATCATGGAGATCAGTAAACTATAAAATATGGCCACAAAGGTCAAATACTTTGGATGAATTAGTTAAGCCCTTATCTCTCCAAAGACAGTAGTTGTGGTTTGTGAGTGAGGGTGGGAAAGTGGGATTTGAGCAGATCTTAAGTGATTTCTCTTCATTTTATGAAGCGGTCGGGCGGATGCAGCTGGGGATCGGCGATGTCTGAAGTCAGGTCCTGGAGCAGTGCCTGGAGGCCAGGACTACCATCCTGGTTGTGGGCAGCAGAATAGTTTGCCAGTTTCATGCACTTCCTGCTCTCCTTGCACTGCCAGCCAATGAGAGCCACCCTACTGCTATAAGTGGGATCTGTCCTGGCTATCCTATGTCAGTGCAAAGAGTCTTCCTGGAAACTCCTGCTTAACCTTGCTCAGCCATTCCAGCGATCCTGCATTCTGCTCCATGTGATTACTGACTCATTGTGGCCCTGCTCCAGCATCTGGTTTTGCTTTTGACCTCATGGACTGCCTGGCTTGTACATAACACATTCTTCTTTTTAGAAACATAGAATTTGACAGCAGATAAGAACCACTTGGCCCATCTAGTCTGACCCTTTTTTTAAACATGTTACGTCAAACCATATTTGATCCTTATTTTTTTGTAAGGATATCAATATGCTTATCCCAAGCATGTTTAAATTGTACTACTGTATTTGCGTCTACCACCTCTGATGGGAGGCTATTCCACTTATCCACTACTCTTTCTGTGAAGTAATTCTTTCTAACATTTCCCCTGAATATTCCTCCCTCTGGTTTCAGTGCATGTCCTCGTGTTCTGTTGCTCCTCTTCCTGTGAAGAATGTCTCCCACCTGTACCTTGTTAAAACCCTTGATATATTTGAAAGTTTCTATCATGTCCCCCCTTTCCCTTCTCTGCTCTAAAGTATACATATTAAGATCTTTTAGTCTTTCCTGGTACGTTTTGTGATGTAGGCCATGCACCATTTTAGTTGCTCTTCTTTGTACAGTCTCTAATGTATTTATATCCTTCTGGAGATATGGCCTCCAGAACTGAACACAATACTCTAGGGGCGAGATGTACTAAGCTTCAAAAAGTGATAAAATGTAGAGTGAAAAACAACCAGCCAATCAGCTCCTGCCTGACAGTTTTCAAACACAGTCTGTGACATGACAGGTAGGAGCTGATTGGCTGGCTGTTTATCACTCTCCATATTATTACTTTTCAAGCTTAGTACATCTGGCCCAAAGTGAGGTCGTACCAATGACCTATACAGTGGCATTATTACTTCTTTCTTTCTACTGCTGATACCTCTCCCTATGCAACCAAGCACCTGACTTGCCTTCTTCATTGCTTTGTTACATTGCCTACCTGCTTTTAAGTCCACTGAAATAGTGACACCTAGATCCCTCTCTTCCTCAGTAGTTTCCATTATAGGGCCATTTATACTATATTGAGTCTTTGGATTTCTGAGACCCAAGTGCATGATTTTGCATTTGTTGGCATTAAACTGTAGTTTCCATTCTCTTGACCATTTCTCTAATCTACCTAGATCCTCAATCATTTGTTTACCCCTCCTGGTGTGTCTACCCTGTTGCATACCTTTGTGTCATCTGCAAAAAGGCACATTTTACCCTCAATTCCATTTGCAATATCACCAATAAAGATATTAAAAAGCACCGGTCCAAGTACAGATCCCTGGGGTACTCCACTTGTAACCTTTCCCTCCTTTGACTGTACTCCGTTTACTACAACTCTCTGTTTTCTGTCCTGCAACCACGCTCTTATCCATTCAACTATCTTAGAATCCAATCCCAAGCTTTCAAGTTTATTTAACAGTCTGCGATGTGGGACAGTGTCAAAAGCTTTACTAAAGTCTAGATAAGCTACATCTACAGCCCCACCTTGATCTATTACTTTAGTCACCCAGTCAAAAAAGTCAATAAGATTTGTTTGACATGATCTTCCACCAGTAAACCCATGCTGTTTCGGATCCTGTAAGTTTCTGGTTTTGAAATATTCTACAACTATTTGTTTTAAGAGTGTTTCCATCAATTTCCCTACTACTGATCTAAGGCTCACTGGTCGATAGTTGCTTACCTCTTCCTTGCTTCCACTTTTGTGCAGTGGGACTACATTTGCTGTTTTCCAGTCCTCTGGGATTACTCCAGTAGCTAGTGACTGGTTGAATAATTCTGTTATTGGTTTTACCAGCTCCCCTTTAAGCTCTTTTAGTATCCTTGGATGTATCCCATCTGGCCCCATTGATTTATCCACTTTCAGTTTTGAGAGTTCTGTGAGGACTTTCTACTCTGTAAATGTACTTGTCTCTCCCTCAGTTTTCTGACTATACTTGCAACTTAACTGTGGCCCCTTCCCCTCTCTTTCAGCAGTGAATACTGAGCAGAAATAATTATTAATATTATCTGCTATTACATTGTCCCCCTCAAGAAAACTTCCACTCTCTGGGCGGTATTCAATGAGCCTAATTCGCCATGTTTTTATGGAGAATTTGTGCTGTTTGGCGAATTTTTGTCTAAAACGGTGAATCACCCTATTCAATGACCACATGGCGAATACATTTGAAGGTTTTTTTCGCCATGATTCACCAAGTAGCAATCGCTATCTTTTTATGGAGAAGTGGAATGTGAACTTTTAAAATAAAGTGTTTTGTTTTTTACATTTGGTGTTAAAAAATTTAGGAATTTTATTCTGAGGAGGGGTCATGTGCTGTAAGCACATGAATATATATTTAATTTTAAAAAATATATATATATTTTTTTTACACAGCAGCCAGCAGGGGGCGCCGGAGCCGAGCCGCTCATTACATATTCATATATTCACTGCACCCGATCGTTACGATCGGGTGTAGTGAATATACGCGGTCCCCTGCTGGCACCCCCGGGGGGCAGCCTGTGCTGCCTGGCACCCGAAGAGCCCACCTCCCCCCCACATACGCTCTGGGGCAGGCAGAGAGACTTCCATCTCTCTGCCTGCCACGGTCCTCAGGCTCCCTGCGGCGTTTGCCGCAGGAGCTCATATACGCCATTTATGGCGTGTTTTGCCTAATTATTTCACCCAAGGACTTTGTTGTGTGGACATCTAAGGCTCCAGCCTCTGCCAGTATCCAGACCTGGTGGGACTTTGCACCTTGGACCCTGTTTTTGGAACGCAGCTTTGCCTTGAGCGATTACTAATCCATGCTTTTATTATGTTCATCAAATTGTAAGTGCACATCTTTTATTAAAACTCACTGTTTAAAAAGTTATGCACTATACTTTCTTTTTTGTTGTGTCATTTCATACTGTACTCCACTGCTGAGAGGACGTGGTTAATTGAGGATCCATACAAAATAGGATTCCCATTCATTTTGGACCCCATTGGTGACATTATTTTGAACTTATTTCTGATTTATCACACTGACTTTATTTGTATGGGAACAACATCAGCGCTAATTCGACTATTTCTACCCTTTTGTATATTGCTTACACCAGGTGGTTTTTGAATGTCACCTTAATAGTTGATAAGCAGCTCTTGTGTTATGCGCACCTGATCATATAAGCACTTTTTGTTCTTCATTTTACTCCAGTCACAAATTCTTCTAGTTTAGTTCTCCGGATCCAGCTCTTTATCATATTCTTCCAGTCATATTTGTGGACTCCAATTCTCAACTTCTTTCAGCCATATTCTGATCATAAGTATTCTTCAAACACCAACCTCCTTTAGTTGTTATTGGACTGTTATTGGACTTTTTTCTTTAGAAGTTATATTTTTATTTTTCTGCAAAGATGTATTTGCAAGCACAACTTTCTGTTCATTCTTCTCAAAGTCATCATTTTAGCAAGTACATTTTTGTTTGTTCTTTATACAGAAATCCTTCATTAAACCTGCAAGCTTTAAGCCTCCAACTTCTGAGTCAGTAATAGTTCCTGGTACACACGAGACCATCAAATCCTAAACCTGTGACACCAACTGTTCTGATTTTCATGGAACAGTCCCATTTTGTGGGAATGTCCCAACCCACGAGCAGCAGTGTACCATGGTGGGTGGGGGTAGGCAGTTGGGAGACCCCCCCTGCCAATCACTGCTGTGCTTACAAGGGCAGTGTTGTATAGATGCTGTGTGCATTCATTGACTTGAAGCTACACCCCCTTTACAGTGCCATGCCTCTTTTTTGGGGAACACACGTCAAGCTGCACGCAGGAGTCCTGATTTCTTCATTCTAGAATTGAGGAGGTCTGACAGAGTATTCTGGTCACACAAGTTTTAAAAATAATCCATCAGAAAGAGATTCCATTGTTATAGATAGACCCAGAAAGGAATGTTTTCCAGCTATGGACAAATCATGATAGCCTCTTTATAGTTTTTTTGTATATCTCCCTTGAACAACACAAAGCATAAACCTATTTGCTTTTTTCAAATTTTAAGTTTACCAAATATAATCTTATACTGTCATCTTGGCATAGTAGGGGGTAATAATTGTGTGCGATAGACCAATAAAAAACCTATGAATCGACTATTCTAAATATGTTTAGCCAATAAGAACATTCAGAAGTGTTGCAACTCTGTCTACCCAGTGGGCTAGATTATCCAGTCTCAAAAGCCTAAAAAAAAGCTGATTTGAGATGGAAAAAAAAACAAATAGCCCTTTTATGACACTTGTCTTTTACCTAACATCAACAGAAAGAGAGTGTTGGTGATGAAACATTTTTTTCATTCAGTCTCAAACTAACATGTTCTAAAATCACGGAAACTACAGTACAGTATCTACAGTACTGTATGCTTTGTAAGCCACTGACAATGTGTCCTCAAGAGTTTAGAAGTTCATGTCGGATCTGAAGGCACACATTGATCATGAGTTGACTTGTCTATGAACTGATCTTACATCCAGGTTTTGTTCTTCATACTCAGATTCTCACCTGCCTCATCTTATATAGCATTTCTTTCATTCTTCTCCTCCATGGAGAATGCACATAACAATTAGCCTGTTAAGTGAGATTGCTGGAAAGAGAACAGACTAAAAGATTCTTCTTGTAACATGTGTGAACTTGTGTACTGAACCGAACTGTCAGTATGCTGTTACAATGAGGCTCTTCCCAGGAGAATAAATATAACTGGAATCTCTGTACTTTTATTCTTTTCACACAATGCAAATGATTTTATGTATATTTATTTCCTTTGCTCAATTCCAACTTGCAGATATATTATATGATTGCTGTGTGTAAACCACTATACTCTTCCTTTCTCAGAAAGAGTCACAATGCCAAACTGCAAAACATTGAGTTGTGGGGGCCCTCCCCCACACACACACACACACACACACACACACACACACACACACACACACACACACACACACACACACACACACACACACACACACACCGCGGACGGGAGCTGGTGGAACCTGGGCAGCGGGAATCTGTTCAGCACCATAGCTGGGTCCGTGCAGGGCTGGGGATGCAGCGGGGTCCCTGCAGTTGATGAGCAGTCAATGGCGGGGCCCCTGTGGTGGATGGAAAGTCAGTAGTGACAGGGTCCCTGTGGCAGATGGGAACTAGTTCCCATTTGGTATAATATACCAATTTCAGCAGCTACATTGTTTTGCTTTTGTGAGCTCAAATGATAAAAAAAATATTTTAGTAGCATATATCATAGCTGACAACTGTCCTGATATTTGATGGACAGTCCTGTTTTTTTAGGCAATATCCTAGACCCGCGGGCCGCAGTGTCCATTGGGTAGGGGGAAACAGTTGGGAGGATCCCTTTTAGGGACAGAACACATTTAGGCCACATTAATTTAACCCACAGGGAGAATTCTGAGAGGGGGTCTTGTACAGAGCCTGGATCAAAAAAACTGGGGATTTGGGTAATCTGCAGTGATATAGAGAACAGAATCAGATACAAGCTATCTCATTCTGTACACAGGAGTAACACCATAGAGATCACAAACACAGAATGCTGGAGCTAGATAGTGGAGTATATTTACTAAAAAGCAACCAACCAGATTCTAGGTATTATCATTTAGAAGGTGTTAGATAAATGATAAGAATAATCTGATTGGTTTCAATGGGCAAAATCTCCACTTCTAAAAACCCACACTTTAGTACAGTAAATATATACCCCTACCCTAGTACTTTGGCAGAAATCTGCAACCAGCACAGAACTTACTGGATACAGCAACATCCAATTCGAATAGGACATCTCTGCAATGACAGAGAAATGACTGAAGATATAAAGCCAACAAGGTAGAGTTCCGTGTACGTGCGTAGGACCTGTTCTGCATCTGTGAATGGACCCTGCAATGTAGGAAGCAGACTGATATTGTAAAAGCAGTGACTGACAGTCTGATGCCATTTTTGGGAAAGATGGGGACAGCCTCTGTTTCAGAAAACGTATCAGTGCCATTTAGGTTGAGGGAAGAGGCCAGATATATCAGTCAATGAATGAAGATTTTTTTGGCCTCTGCGATGGGCAGATTGCACATCCCCATGTACAGCAAACCACCCAATAGTGTTACATTGATCTGGTGCAGTGTCCTAGGATGCAGGTCAGATCACTGAAACAGGAAGTCTACATATAATAGACACCTCCTGCTCTATTAACATAATCACACAACGCATCACCAATGCCATTAAATATTTGTCGCATAAATGTGACAGTTACTGTAACTGTTGTCCTCATCACATATTCTACATGACTGCATTGTAATACATTCAGTACTGTATGTAACAAAAGTAATATAATATACTATAAAACTTGTTTCACAATTAACCCTAAATTTAACCACATTGTAAAAGGTCTGATTAATGTGCATATGTGAAAACCTAGATACATATTAAATACAGTACCCTTTCAATACAGCAGCTATTTGATGAAAACTTTGATGTTTCGCAGGATTGGATATTAAATTAAACTTTACAGCTAACCTCTGATTTTAATAGAAATATAAATCATTTGATATAAATGACTTAATATCTGTTATATGTGTCAAGAATATACTCCTTGTTCTTTCTTCATTTCGTATTTCAGATCATGCTGACAAAGCATTTATATGGAACGATCCATTTTGTTAATCATTTGATCATCTAACCAATTAGGTATTACCCAAGCATGTATGTATTTTATCTTACAAGATAAAAAGAAAACCTTTAGAACATATTGATTCATCTTCTGTGATATTATTATAATGCTCACTGCAGATGCCTATATAGGCAAACTGCAAATAATAGGCCAAATGTATCAAGCTTCAAAAAGTGATCAAGTGGAGAGTGATAAACAACCAGCTCCTTTCTATTATTTTTCAAACTCAGCCTGTAACATAACAGGTAGGAGCTGATTGGCTGGCTGTTTATCACTCTCCATTTTATCACTTTTGAAGCTTGATACACAGGGCCGGAGCTACCACTAGGCAGCTTTAGGCAGCTGCCTAGGGCGCTGGCCACTAGAGGGCGCCCCAGTACCATGATCATGTAAATTAAGTATTTTACTGGTCTTCGTGCGTTGTAGGGGAGTCTGACACTTCCCCCAGCACATTTTGCACATTGGAATGCTGTTACCCAGGCCTGGGAGCAGGTACTGCATTCTGTGGGTGATTGCTGGGCTCAGCTTCCAGCAGCAGCCGGCAGTTATGAGGCTTGTGGCTGTGTCCCTGCTCTTCTGCTTCCTGCTGCTGCTCTTCACAGAGATCGTCTGGTAGCTCCGCCCCCTCCAGCACAAGATACGATCCTGCCAGCAGCCAGATCATCCAGACATACAGCAAAGGTGACTGGCACATACTTTATGTATTTGAGGGAGGGGAGGTGCAGGGATGTTTTACATGTGAGTTGGGGGAAGTGCAGGGCTGGGGACATGTGTGTTGCAGCTCTGGGGAACATGTGATTTGGGGGAGGTGCAGGGCTGGGAGACATGTGTGTTGGTTGAAGTGCAGGGCTGGGGGACTTGTGTGTTGCAGCTCTGGGGAACATGTGATTTGGGGGAGGTGCAGGGCTGGGAGACATGTGAGTTGGGGGAGGTGCAGGGCTGGGGAACATGTGTGTTGGTTGAAGTGCAGGGCTGGGGGACATGTGTTTTGGGGGAGGTGCAGGGCTGGAGAACATGTGTGTTGGGTAAAGTGCAGGTCTGGGTGACATGTGTGTTGCAGTGCTGGGGAACGTGTTTTGGGGGAGGTGCAGGGCTGGGGAACATGTGTTTTGGGTGAGGTGCAGGGCTGTGGAACATGTGTGTTGGGTAAAGTGCAGGTCTGGGTGATGTATGTTGCAGGGCTGGGGAACGTGTTTTGGGGGAGGTGCAGGGCTGGGGTCGGGGAACATGTGTTTTGGGTGAGGTGCAGGGCTGGGGAACATGTGTGTTGGGTAAAGTGCAGGGCTGGGCGACATGTGTGTTGCAGGGCTGGGGAACGTGTTTTGGGGGAGGTGCAGGGCTGGGGAACATGTGTGTTGGGTAAAGTGCAGGGCTGGGGGACATGTGTGTTGGGTAAAGTGCAGGGCTGGGGGACATGTGTGTTGCAGGGCTGGGGATGGAACATGTCGTTTGGGGGAGGTGCAGGGCTGGGGAACATGTGTTAGGGATGAGGCTGGGTGCAGGGCCTGGTTACATGTGAGTAAGGGAAACAGCAGCGTGTAGGACAGGGGTACAGGTGTGTGAGGGATACTTTGAAGTACATTGCTGCGCACCGGGTGCCCGCACAGAAACATATATATATATATATATATATATCTTATTCCTAACGAAACTGGGTAGGGGGGGGGGGGGGGCGCATTATTAGAAGTTTTGCCTAGGGTGCCAAACTGCCTTGCACCGGCCCTGTTGATACATCCGATCTGGCTCAATGTTACCTATTGAGTAGTAACATTATACAACATTAGGAGTAATTTCCAAAATTGCTACTCAAAATATTCAGTTTTTTGCTAAGAAGATGGGAAAAAAAGTTATGAAAAATAATGATCAAATTATATTAAAAAAAGGGATAAACGTATTTAGGAAACATTATGCAGAATTCCCATTATGTAGAAATAAATACAACTATGAAAGCTAAATCTATAAATTAATCAAAATTCCCTCTAAAACGTGGTATAAGGACGACCCAAAGGTAATAATCCTTCCATATATTAAAAGATACACAGATGGAGCTAATTACCTCACTTGTGATTCTGTGAGGAGACCTGCAAAACATGCACTGTTGGTAGCTCTCGAGGACTAGGGTTGGCTACCCCAGTGCTAGACTATAGTGCCCTAGAATACAATAAGCCACACTGTAGTACTCCATACTCACATTACGCCACACTATAGTACCCCCAGTTGGCTTCATGCCTCTCTTTGGTGTCACAAGTTTGCATTATTCCACATTGCAGTGCCACTAATCTGCATTATGGGGCAGGGTGTATCAATCTCCAAAAAGTACTGCTTCTGGAGGTTTTCTGCATTCTATATAAGCACTAAAGTAGCAGCAATGGATATTTGATATAACCACAGCTGCCATTTGCAAATGCAGTCTCAAGAGAATTGTATGGGGCTACAAAGTGCAGGTATGTATAGAGCAAAACTTTCCAGAGCTTGCTCCCGATACGCAATGCCATTTATAAGCTTATAAGCCTGTGGTCTTCTTCCCATAGCCTTCCAATGAAAGGGGTCCTCTCTGATCCCCCTGTTGTTTGCACATGGACAGACCTGTGGCCTCACATGCACAGCAAGTATTCCTCGGTAATAAACCAAAATGTCAGCAGAAGGCAATGGACATCTATTTTCAGAAAAGCTATTCTTTATGTTTTTAACTGAAATTGTACATGCACACTATATTAATAAACGCAACTATGCAAATGGTAAGTGGTGGGATGTATCACCTTCAAAATATGAAGATTGGTTCATCCCTTCCTATGTTTCCCTGCAGTGCCTGAGTTTATATTTTGCCTCCCTGCAGTGCTGTGAGTACACATTAGTGGTGGGCTTCTGATGACTTCACACTGGAGTTCTGACGGCATGCACACAGAGAGAGCACTTCTCAGCTGCCTTTAGCATCATGGATATTATATAACACTTAGCGTACTTATGATCAGTTCTGAATGCCTTGTATAGGAATAGGTGTCTCTGGTGTTCTCAGGAATATTGCCCCCTATTCATAATGTGCCACATTAGAGTGCTCTCTAGTTCAATGTATTCAATGTACCGGCCTGCACATGGCTGCTCGTGTCTGCTATGGAATACACTATCAGTAATAGCTCATTATTTTAAATAAAAACAAACAAATAATTCTATCAAGGTTTTATTAAGAAAAATATACATCCAAATGCTACTTTAGCAATTCTGTAGCACTCTCCATTACAGATGTAATACATTTGGAAAGAATAAAAAAAACTCTAAGATGCCTCATTAACTGCTCGAGCAAGGAGAGAGGAGTCAACTGAAAAGCACCATTGAGAACCATTGCTCCTGTAAATCAATCAATGTAGGAGGAAGGGAGTCATAGATGAGTTCAACTATATAAGGTTAACGTTCCTATTTAAGGGACCGCTTAACTCTCATTAGCCCTGGTCAATAAAGCCTCACAATTTTTCAGCTTAGGATCTCCAGAGTGTTTAATCCAGGCCTGATTCTATCAATCACTACATTTACATACTCCTCTGCAAAAGCCTTCTAATCCCACTAAATTGCATAAAAAGGAGCCAGGGTAAATGCTTATGTGTTACAAATTGTAGTGCAAGTGCTATATCTCTCCCGACTTTCATCTCTAATTAATCTGCAGACAGATTGAGAAGAGTGTTCTCAATGCACGCTACCTGATCCTTTGGGACTGACACCATGCCCACTGAGCTGTCAATCACTGCCGGCTCCTGCAGCAGCTGTACGGGTGTTCGGTGGATCGCCCGTACACACATCACAATATGTATCGACCATCGGGGCTGTTGCACACCTTTGTGATCCTTGAGAGGTTAAAATAAGAAGCACACTTTATATGACAATAAAATACAGGTTTTCTATGTTTGTTATGCTACTGTGCTGCAATTAACAGGATATTTCTATTAGGTCTGCAAGAAAAACTAAAACTCAGTATTCATAGATATGGGGGGGGTTTCAACACAAATGCGCTGCTGGGTATAGTGTAATATAAAGAAAACTCTGAGTTTAGTTTGGGTCCGACCAGAAAGAAATGACACTGGACACGCTTATAAATTTGTATTATTTTATAAATGTAAAAAAGATAAGGACATATACATACACAATAACACTAAAACATGAATGTATAAAAACATATAGGGTTAAATCCCAAATGGTAAGGAGTGTCTCCAAGGTTTAATGTGAAAATCCCAATAATGGGAGTAACTCAGTTCAGATCCTGAATAGATTATTAGTAATCAGGTAAATCGGAATATCATGCAGTAAGGTGTTAATAATGCCAGTTTAGCATGTAGACAAACATGCACTAGGTGGAAGGCAGTTCGAATGGTTACAATAGGATAATTGGAATTTTCTCACCCATATATCGGAGGTAGCGGGGAGCTTAATGGATGTTGCTTAGCTCGACCCTGAAGTAGAATTAACTCCCAATTGCGGGGTCCGACAGCCTGGTAAATCTGTAAGAGTGGAAGCGATATGGTCGGCGCTAAGTAGCGCTGCAGCAGGCGTCCCCAATATGGTGATCCGGGGGACCGGCCGTATGCTGGTGGAATTCTCCCTTGTCGGGGTAGCAGCGTGTCCTGCTGGCGCCATAGGAGATGGTGTTGCAGCGGCGGGCACAGAAGTTAGCCGGTGGCCGCGTGGAGAGCCGATGTCAGAAGTGCGGCTAACAGTTAGCAGTACTGTTGGCTGGAGGCGGGACCTTGGAGACACGTCTAGAGGTTTGAATATTGCATCAACTCGTTTCGTACCCTCTGTGAACGGGAACTTTTTCAAGACATTATTGGAGCGCCAGGAACGTAAATTGGTCGGTACCATTTTGGTATCAATCCCAATTTACAACCTTTGTTTTTCAGTATTCATAGAGCCAATAAAGTACAGGTTATCCATGTTAGGATGTCCTGTAAATAAACTAAACAAAAACCATGATTGCTTTACATGCGCTAAGCCTTTATCTTTGCAGAATATTTAGCATTTTATTTTTTCACAGCTTCCTTGTTTCAAAAACATGCAGCAAATACCTGTGTATAGGGCAGACTATATCAATTATGAACAGTTCGTAGGTCAAGTGTGCAGAAGCGCTCCGATGGAGCGGTCAGAATAAAAACTGCTGCTTATTCCCTACAGGGAACTAGTGAGATCCAGATCTTTCAGGAATGAGAAATAAAACAGAATTCAATGTTTCCCATACCTAAATAGACAATCTTATTTTGGTAAAATGTCCACATACTGTATTAGATACCATATAGTAAATGATTTTCATTAGATTGCTATGGATTATATAATGCAGAGGTATAATTAACTAAAAATTCCTTCTGCACCATTAACCCCTTCCTGACAGAGCCTGTTTTTGCCTTCCTGACAGAGCCCTTTTTTTCAATTCTGACATGTCTCACTTAAGTGGGGATAACTTTTTTTTGCTTTTACTTATCCCAGTGATTTTGAGATTGTTTTTTCGTGACACATTGTACTTCAAGTTAGTGGTAAATTTTCGTCGATACAGTCTGTGTTTTTTTGTGAAAAATACCAAAATATCGTGAAAAAATGGAAAATTTAGCGATTTGCAAAATGTTAAATTTTCTGCTTGTGAGACAAATAATCTTACCACTCAAAATAGTGAATAACTAACATAGACCATATGTCTACTTTATGTTGACATCATTATTTCAACTTCCTTTTAATTTTTTGGGACACTAGGAGGCTTACAATATGAATAGCAAATTCTCAAATTTTCAAGAAAATTTCAAACACTGATTTTTTTAGGGACCAGTTCAGTTCTGATGTGACTTTGAGGGACTTGTATGTGAGACACCCCCATAAATGATGCCATTTCAAAAACTGCACCCCTCACAGTATTCAAAACAGCATTTTGGAAGTTTGTTAACCCTTTAGGTGTTTCACAGGAATTAAAACAAAGTGTAGGTGAAATTTCAAAATTTCTTTTTTTTTGCAGATTTGCAATTTTAATACATTTTTCTAAGGAACACAGTACATTTTACTAGAGAAATGTGACTAAAAATTGATTCCCCCAATTCTTTTGTTTTCATAAATATCCTATATGTGGCCCTAGTGTGCACGGTGACCAAACCACAGGCTTCATAATAGAAGGAGCACCTACTTGATTTTGGAGCCTCCTTTTTATGAGATTATTTTTTAGGCACCATGTAGGTTTCTAGGCACCATAACATGCTAAAAGTTAGGAACCCCCCCACAAGTGACCCCATTTTGCAAACTACACCCCTCAGGGAATTCAGCTAGGGGTATAGTGTACATTTCAAACCCGCAGGGGTTTCACCAATTGTGGTACAACTGGGCAGTGAAAATGAAAAATTATTTTTTTTACACAAAAATGCAGTTCTGGCTCCAAATTTGTCATTTTCAGAAGGTATGAAGGAGAAAAAGCACCCCAAAATCTGTGCCCCAATTTCTCCCGAGTACGGCAATGCCTCACATGTGACCAAAAAATACCAGTTGGGTGCATGGCAGGACTCAGAAGGGAAGGAGTGATTTTTGGATTTTGCAGCACAGATTCTGGTGGAATGAATGGTGGGTGCTATGTTGCACCAATACAGTGGAACCCCCCCACAAGTCACCCCATTTTGCAAAGTACACCCCTCAGGGAATTCATCTAGGGGTATAGTGTACATTTCAAACCCCCAGGGGTTTCACCAATTTTGATACAAGTGGGCAGTGAAAATGAAAAATTACATTTTTTTACACAAAAATGCAGTTCTGGCTCACAATTTTTCATTTTCAGAAGGTATGAAGGAGAAAAAGCACCCCAAAATATGTGCCCCAATTTCTTCCGAGTACGGCAATGCCTCACATGTGACCAAAAAATACCAGTTGGGTGCATGGCAGGACTCAGAACGGAAGGAGTGATTTTTGGATTTTGCGGCTCAGATTCTGGTGGAATTTTGGTGGGTGCTATGTCGCATTAGCAAGACCCCCCAAGCACCAATACAGTGGAACCCCCCCACAAGTCACCCCATTTTGAAAACTACACCCCTCAGGGAATTCATCTAGGGGTATAGTGTACATTTAAAACCCCCAGGGGTTTCACCAATTTTGATACAAGTGGGCAGTGAAAAAGAAAAATTACATTTTTTACACAAAAATGCAGTTCTGGCTCAAAATTTTTCATTTTCAGAAGGTATGAAGGAGAAAAAGCACCCCAAAATCTGTGCCCCAATTTCTCCCGAGTACGGCAATGCCTCACATGTGACCAAAAAATACCAGTTGGGTGCATGGCAGGACTCAGAAGGGAAGGAGTGATTTTTGGATTTTGCAGCTCAGATTCTGGTGGAATTTTGGTGGGTGCTATGTCGCATTAGCAAGACCCCCCAAGCACCAATACAGTGGAACCCCCCCACAAGTCACCCCATTTTGAAAACTACACCCCTCAGGGAATTCATCTAGGGGTATAGTGTACATTTCAAACCCCCAGGGGTTTCACCAATTTTGATACAAGTGGGCAGTGAAAATGAAAAATTACATTTTTTTACACAAAAATGCAGTTCTGGCTCAAAATTTTTCATTTTCAGAAGGTATGAAGGAGAAAAAGCACCCCAAAATCTGTGCCCCAATATCTCCCGAGTACGGCAATGCCTCACATGTGACCAAAAAATACCAGTTGGGTGCATGGCAGGACTCAGAACGGAAGGAGTGATTTTTGGATTTTGCAGCACACATTCTGGTGGAATGAATGGTGGGTGCTATGTTGCACCAATACAGTGGAACCCCCCCACAAGTCACCCCATTTTGCAAAGTACACCCCTCAGGGAATTCATCTAGGGGTATAGTGTACATTTCAAACCCCCAGGGGTTTCACCAATTTTGATACAAGTGGGCAGTGAAAATGAAAAATTACATTTTTTTACACAAAAATGCAGTTCTGGCTCACAATTTTTCATTTTCAGAAGGTATGAAGGAGAAAAAGCACCCCAAAATATGTGCCCCAATTTCTTCCGAGTACGGCAATGCCTCACATGTGACCAAAAAATACCAGTTGGGTGCATGGCAGGACTCAGAACGGAAGGAGTGATTTTTGGATTTTGTGGCTCAGATTCTGGTGGAATTTTGGTGGGTGCTATGTCGCATTAGCAAGACCCCCCAAGCACCAATACAGTGGAACCCCCCCACAAGTCACCCCATTTTGCAAACTACACCCCTCAGGGAATTCATCTAGGGGTATAGTGTACATTTCAAACCCCCAGGGGTTTCACCAATTTTGATACAAGTGGGCAGTGAACATGAAAAATTACATTTTTTACACAAAAATGCAGTTCTGGCTCAAAATTTTTCATTTTCAGAAGATATGAAGGAGAAAAAGCACCCCAAAATCTGTGCCCCAATTTCTCCCGAGTACGGCAATGCCTCACATGTGACCAAAAAATACCAGTTGGGTGCATGGCAGGACTCAAAAGGGAAGGAGTGATTTTTGGATTTTGCAGCTCAGATTCTGGTGGAATTTTGGTGGGTGCTATGTCGCATTAGCAAGACCCCCCAAGCACCAATACAGTAGAACCCCCCCACAAGTGACCCCATTTTGCAAACTACACCCCTCAGGGAATTCATCTAGGGGTATAGTGTACATTTAAAACCCCCAGGGGTTTCACCAATTTTGATACAAGTGGGCAGTGAAAAAGAAAAATTACATTTTTTACACAAAAATGCAGTTCTGGCTCAAAATTTTTCATTTTCAGAAGGTATGAAGGAGAAAAAGCACCCCAAAATCTGTGCCCCAATTTCTCCCGAGTACGGCAATGCCTCACATGTGACCAAAAAATACCAGTTGGGTGCATGGCAGGACTCAGAAGGGAAGGAGTGATTTTTGGATTTTGCAGCACAGATTCTGGTGGAATGAATGGTGGGTGCTATGTTGCACCAATACAGTGGAACCCCCCCACAAGTCACCCCATTTTGCAAACTACACCCCTCAGGGAATTCATCTAGGGGTATAGTGTACATTTCAAACCCCCAGGGGTTTCACCAATTTTGATACAAGTGGGCAGTGAAAATGAAAAATTACATTTTTTTACACAAAAATGCAGTTCTGGCTCAAAATATTTCATTTTCACAAGGAATGAAGGAGACAAAGCACCCCAAAATCTGTGCCCCAATTTCTCCCGAGTACGGCAATGCCTCATGTGTGACCAAAAAGTGGCAGGACTCAGAAGGGAAGGAGTGATATTTGGAGTTTGCAGCACAAATTCTGGTGGAATTTTGGTGGGTGCTATGTCGCATTAGCAAGACCCCCCAAGCACCAATACAGTGGAACCCCCCCACAAGTCACCCCATTTTGAAAACTACACCCCTCAGGGAATTCATCTAGGGGTATAGTGTACATTTAAAACCCCCAGGGGTTTCACCAATTTTGATACAAGTGGGCAGTGAAAAAGAAAAATTACATTTTTTACACAAAAATGCAGTTCTGGCTCAAAATTTTTCATTTTCAGAAGGTATGAAGGAGAAAAAGCACCCCAAAATCTGTGCCCCAATATCTCCCGAGTACGGCAATGCCTCACATGTGACCAAAAAATACCAGTTGGGTGCATGGCAGGACTCAGAAGGGAAGGAGTGATTTTTGGATTTTGCGGCTCAGATTCTGGTGGAATGAATGGTGGGTGCTATGTGGCATTAGCAAGACCCCCGAAGCACGGTGAAATTATGAACCTAATATTCCATAGATGTGTGGTATAATTTAAAACACTCCTTTATACATAGGCCGGGTTTGTCGGGGCAAGTGTCACACTGGAAAATAGTTTGCTTTCTTATTCCCTTTTTATAGCAAACTTTGCACCTTTTTTGTGTCCTGCCCTTTTTTCCAGTGGAGGGGATTTCATCAGGAAAATGCTGCCCTGGTACAATACGGGGGCCAGTACTAGAAGTACTGGGGCCCTCTGCCTGCTGGTTCCCAAATATTAGGCCCTTTATGACTTCCTCTTGAAAGTGCATAAATGTCCCCCTCTGGCCGGTAGAACGGAATAGCACGTAAGCGTTATACAGTGCCATCTGGATGATATACACGGCCACCTTCTTGTACCAGATTTTTGTTTTCCGCAGGGCACTGTACGGCTTCAGTACCTGATCTGAAAGATCCACTCCGCCCATGTACCTATTGTAATCCAGGATACAATTAGGTTTTGAGGTGTGGGTACTGGTACCTCGTACAGGGACGGAGGTGGTACTGTCTCCGTGAATTGTTGTCAGTATAAGGACATCCCTCTTGTCCTTATATTTGACCAACAACATATTTTCGGTGCATATTCCCCTGCTTTCACCCCTTCTCATTACTTGGGCAATGTGCGTTTTTGGGAGGCCTCTTTGGTTCTTGCGCACAGTACCGCAAGCTGCTGTACCTCTTGAACCAAGGGCCTTAAACAGGGGGATGCTAGTGTAAAAGTTATCCACATAGAGGTGATAACCTTTATCCAGGAAGGGGTGCACTAAATCCCAGACAATTTTCCCACTAACACCTACGAGGGAGGGGGGGCATTCTGGCGGTTGAATTCTTGAATCCTTCCCTTCATAAACCCTAAACCTGTGGGTGTACCCTGAGGTGCTTTCACACAGCTTATACATTTTTATGCCATACCTTGCCCTCTTACTGGGAAGGTACTGGCGGAATTTAACCCTTCCTTTAAAATGTATAAGGGACTCGTCGATACAAATAAATTTTTCAGGGATGTACACCTCTTCAAATTTGGCACTGAAATGATCAATGACCGGCCTGACTTTGAATAGCCGGTCAAAGGTGGGATCATCTCTGGGTGGGCACTGTGCATTATCGGTGTAATGTATGAATTTAAGAATTGTCTCAAATCGAGTCCGGGGCATGGCCATACGGTAAAATGGAGTACTGTACAGAACATCTGTACTCCAATATTGCCTAATTTCTGGCTTTTTTACTATGCCCATATGAAACACCAGACCCCAAAACGTCATCATCTCTACTGCATCTACAGGGGTCCACCTAGCAAATGATGACGTGGGGTTTTGAGCAATAAACTGCTGGGCATATAAATTAGTTTGGTCCACCATTAAATTTATAAAATCATCAGAGAAAAATAATTTGAAAAAGTCAATTTCTCTGAGACCTGTGGAATCAAATTGGATTCCTGGCATGCCCAAAAACTCAGGAACCTGGGGCTCAAAATTGTCTGGTGGTGGGGTCCATACTAGATCAATTATTGGGGGGGGAATCTCAGCTGATCTACGGGGGCGTCTTTGAGGGGGTCCCTCATCAGCAGAGGAGGAAGAGGAGCTTAAGGCAAATCCTTCAAATTCCCCGCTTGCATCACTGCCTGTGTCAGAGTCAGAAGCAAGCATGGCATATGCCTCCTCCACTGAATACATTCTCCTGGATGATTGGGAGGACATTTGGGAGGACATTTGGGATGCCATTTTTATTTTTGTGTTACCGGTAGTGAAATGTTTCAACACGTGTATAGTGTAGGGGGGGGCACAAACTTTATTTCAATCCGGGGGGTATGTAGTGTGTAGTGTGTATGTGGTGCAGAAAAAAAAAAAAATGCTTTATACCAATAAAAAAAAAAAAATGAAGGGGTTAAAAAAAAAAAAAAATGAAGGGGTTAAAAAAAAAGAAAAGGAAGGGGTTAAAAAAAAAAAAGGTCCTGCGCCAAAAATTGAGCACAGATGTTGGTCAGTAACGTCTGTCACTGAACAGCGCTCAAAGGCAACAGGAATTTGATCAAAAAAAAAAAAAAATAGATCAACCCTGTGCCGAAAAAGATGATCAGTGATGTACGTCACTGATCAGCGCACAGCGGCCACAGGACACCCACAAAATCACAGTGTGTGTAAAAAAAAAAATTAAAAAAATACCCCACAGCACACACACAAAAAAAAAAGGTGATCAGTGATGCGACACTGATTACCAGTGAGGTGCAGCAGGTGCACAACCTTTGGTGCAACTGACAGGTATATATAAAAAAAAAAAAACCTCTGTACCCCCAAAAAAGTTGCTGATCACCTCAGATATAGTGATCAGCACAAAAGGCGGGGACAGCAGACACAAAATTTAGCACTCTCTATCACTATCTCTCTCTATCTCTCTATCTCTCACTATCTAACACTATCTAACACTCTATGACACTGCAGCAGCAGCACTCACAGGTATATCTATATATAAAAAAAAACCTGCGCCCCCAAAAAGTTACTGATCAGTTAATTTATACTGATCAGCACAAAAGGAGGGGGCAGCAGTCAGTTATATAAAAAATATATAGCACAATCTGTCACTATCTCTCTCTATCTCTCTCTCTCTATCTCTCTCTATCTCTCTATAACTATCACACTGCAGCAGCACAAAATATAGCACTCTGTCAGTAGGCCTCTCTCTCTATCTCTCTCTCTCTATCTCTCTCTCTCTATCTATAACTATATCACACTGCAGCAGCACAAAATATAGCACTCTCTGACACTATCTCTCTCTCTATCTCTCTCTATCTCTCTCTATCTCTCTCTCTCTATCTCTCTCTATCTCTCTCTATCTATCTCTATCTATCTCTCTCTATCTATCTCTATCTATCTCTCTATCTATCTAGCTAATACTAATACAGTGCAGCAGCACAATATCACAGTATGGCACAATTATTGCACAGGATCCAGGAAGCAATCAGCAGCGATCAGGTAAGTATTGCAGCAAGTATTTCTGGTCAGTATGGCGGCAGGGGGGTACGGTGACCGCACTGCACGCTTTCCAGACCGGAATGGCGTCTGCAGTGCAGTCACCGTTAGTTTAAATCTCCCTCCTTGGCTGTGATTGGTCCGTCGGTCCGACGGACCAATCACGGCCTTTGGGGGCGGGCGGGGTGAGGTGGGGTGACACCAGTGTCACCCTTACACCCCGCGGTGATTGGTGCTGTACTTTACAGCACCAATCACCTCTGATCCCGTGTCACCGGCGAACGTTATTCGCCGGTGACACAGGAAAACGCTGTGAATGGCTGTTCACACTGAACAGCCAATCACAGCGATCGCCGACGGGGGGGCGGCATCGCAGCCCCCCCGGGGCATGCACGGACATGTCTGCTGTCAGGGACAGCAGACATGTTGAAACTGTCACCGCGTCTATAGACGCGGTGACAGTTTAAATCCATGACGTACATTTACGCCATGTGTCGGGAAGTGCTTCCCGACCATGACGTAAATGTACGTCAAATGTCGGGAAGGGGTTAAGATTCATAAATAGCTGCATACACAAAAGGCTGAATTACATTTATTGTATGATGCTGATCAATTCCAGACCCTTTCTCACCTGAACCATTTTTGAACATGGTAATTTAATGTGTTAATGGGCTCTAACACAGAGCGGGCAATTTACAAATACATACAGTATATATGACAGACAAATACAAATTGAAGTCGTCAGCCTGCACAGATCATTCAGAGTTGGCTCCAAATGCAACTCTGCATACTGGTGGTAGCAATCAGTGATGATCCAGAGGTGGAGCTGTAACACAGTCCTAAATACAAATAGGTGAGCCCCACCAACTGCCAGTGAGTCCCAGCTGGCGCTGTTTCGCAGCGTTTGGAGTGGCAGTGTGTGTGGCTATCCTGTTTGAATTTTGGACTGTGCTGCAGCCACTCCTCTAGAGCTGTCACTGGCGACAATTGTGCTTTCCACCCATGCAAATACCAATAGTAGATGCATCAGAAATACAATAGGAGGCGTGGCTTTTTCTGTGAGTACAAGGGGGTGTGGATTGAAAGTCTATTGTGTCTAGGTGGACAGTCAATAGGTTGACAACAAAAGCTCAACACGCATATATGCATTTGCAGTAGGTTGACACACACAAAAGGTTGACATGCAGTAGGTCTACAGCAGGGCTGGGCAACACCGGCCCTCCAGATGTTAATGAACTACACATCCCAGGATGCTTTGCATTAGTTTTGCTATGTGGCCATGCTGAAACTGATGCAAGGCATGCTGGGATGTGTAGTTCATCAACATCTGGAGGGCCGGTGTTGCCCAGCCCTGGTCTACAGGGTTACAAGGCCAATACAAGCAACGGTTAACATGGAAAAGGTTGACACATTAAAAGGGAGACATGAGTTTTTAATTTTTTTGTGTCAATGTTCACACCTGCCGACATGGACCCCAATTATTGTAGCATGTACCTTAGCATGGCATGCTTCCCTATGCTTTAGGCCTGGTGCCTAGGTCTTCTGGTGCTTCACTCGGCACACCATTCCCAATTGTATTTGTAGTGGATGGTAAAGTATTAAAAAGTCCAAAAAATGAATACATTTGTGAAAAATTAATATCGGCCTTTTCATTTGTCAACCACTGGCATGTCTACCTTTTACTTCTGTTGACCTTGTCAATGTCGACCTATCATATGTCAGTCAACCTTTTGTCAATGTCGACCTATCGTATGTCAACCTTTTGTCAATGTCGACCTAGTACATGTGACCTTTTGTCTTTGTTGACCTTTTGGATCTGTTTGTGTTGACATTTTGACTGTTTATTTAGACACAGTAGGCCTTTTAACCGCTTCCCATACACAACTCACATTACAGAGTGCAGAGCAGTACCGAAGGGCCTAATTCAGCCTGTTTGCTAGGCTGTGTATTTCAACCTAGCGAACAGGTCAGTGCCACCCAACACCCGATGTACTGAAACACATACCCTGGCATGCAGCAGAAGGGGAGAGAAATCATTCGATGGTCGTTGATCATTGAATGATTTCTCTCCCCTTCAGTAATAAAAGTCAGTCAAAACTGACTTTTATTTCCATCTGAGTCTGTATCTCAGTCATGTGACATCAGCCGCCTGTCCTGAGCAGGCATCGGCCTGCCTACGTTCACAGGGGAACGCCCAGCATTTTTATGGGGACACCCATAAAACGTTATCCACCTCATCCCTTCCCGTGCAAACGCATCGGCGAGTCTGAAATGCCGGAGTTCGCACAGGGGGGGGCTGCACATATGCATAATCGCGCATGCACAGACCCCACCCCTCAGCTCCTTCCAGGTCAGCTTGAATCAGGCTGTAAATGGAATCTGCTAAATGCATAATGAAAAAGACTATAAATGTAAAATATGTTTGAAGTCCACACCAATAGTACTAATCGGTGGGGGAAATTTATCAATCTTAAAGAAAGATAAATTACCGACCAATCAGCTTCTGTCATTTTTGAGCAAAGTCTGTAAAATGACAGAAGATGAGTGGTTAGAACTTTTTTTCTCATGACTTTACCTCAGCGCAAGACATGTCTCACGTTATCTCACTCCAAGACATTTTTACATGGGTATTAAATGGATAGAATATTAAAGATGATTATGACATTGTATTCCAAACAGCTGCTGTGTTTATTCAGATTTTATATACATTTTTTTATACATTTATTCTAGAAACAACATTTGACTCTGTAAAGGTAGACTATATATTGATGCACCTGATGTGTGTCACTGAACAAATTATATAGTTGCAGTACATTAAATATCCATTTTGTTAATGCTATAAAAGTGTAAATAGAAGAGATCAATACAGATAAAAGAAGAACGTCACACCAGAATCCATCTTATAACTATTTCCTTCTTGAATACATTAGACATTAGATTTCATAACTCATTTGGCAGGTTCACAAGGGTTTTGCTTCAATCACTCAGTGAAAAGCAATTACATACACTATATCTCTGTATAAATACAATGGATTATCAAGTTTTATGAAAAGGGAAATATTTCTCTCTGGATCGAAACAGCTACTGATACAAAAGGCAAAACAATTCAAATTTGCATAACATGCCAGAGACTCGTTTAGTTATGAACATGTAATTGGTGTAAATGTCTCATTTCCTACAGTGTTTGCTGATGTCGCAAACATATAACACAGAATTTAAAAAAACAAGCTTCATAAAGCTGTAATCGCATTTAATTTATTTTTCTTTAAATAGCAAGTAAAATAACTTTCAAGCATTTTTCTTATTTATCCTTGTACTGTAAAATTTGTTAGCTCCTTTTCAAAGTTTCTCAGAAACAGGATCAAAGGGCCTAATTCCTAGGAGATAGGATGGCAGAGCCCAGGGCCGGTGCTAGGGTGTCTGGCGCCTCCCTGCAACCTAAAATTTAGCGCCTTCCCTTCCATAGCCCATAAAAAAAATGCTAATTCTGCCGCTGTCCTGACACCTGACACCCGCTAGTGCTACTTCACAGCGCTACGCTACTCTGCCAGCAAACCTTTTTTTTAAGCATAAGCTGTCCCAGTGCCGGTGACACATCGCGTGTCAGGGAAACCGGCGCATGGGCAGAACACACAGCCGGGGAAAAGCGCACATCCGTTATGGGAGACAGCGTATCCTGGTTGAGTGGGGATAACACACTTCCCATAACGAAAACGTAAGGTATGATACATTCGGGCGAACTGGGGTCTGCTTCACCACGAAAAAGTGGTGAAGCGAGGCTAGCAGCATAATGAACATTAGGGACATGATAATAAATCTACCCCAGAGAGAGGGAGCGAGAGAGTCAATCAGAGACAGGTATAGACAGAGAGAGAGAGAGCGAGGCAGGAAGGCAGAGATAGATATAGACAGAGAGAAATAGAGAGGGGGAGAGAGAGTCACACAGACAGAGAGAAATAGAGAGGGGGAGAGAGAGTCACACAGACAGAGAGAAATAGAGAGGGGGAGAGAGAGTCACACAGAGACAGGTATAGACAGAGGGAAAGAGAGAGAGGGAGAGAGAGAGAGTCACACAGACAGGTATAGACAGAAAGAGAGAGAGAGAGAGAGAGTCACACAGAGACAGGTATAGACAGAAAGAGAGAGAGAGAGTCACACAGAGACAGGTATAGACAGAGAGAGAGACAGAGAGAGGGAGAGAGAGAGTCAAACAGAGACAGGTATAGACAGAGAGAGACAGGTATAGACAGAGAGAGAGAGAGAGAGACACAGACAGACAGACAGAGTCACACAGAGACAGGTATAGACAGAGAGAGAGAGAGAGAGAGAGAGAGAGAGAGAGAGAGAGTGTCACACAGAGACAGGTATAGACAGAAAGAGAGAGTCACACAGAGACAGGTATAGACAGAGAGAGAGACAGAGAGAGGGAGAGAGAGAGACAGAGAGAGGGAGAGAGAGAGTCACACAGAGACAGGTATAGACAGAGAGAGAGTCACACAGAGACAGGTATAGACAGAGAGAGACAGGTATAGACAGAGAGAGAGACAGACAGACAGACAGAGAGAGTCACACAGAGACAGGTATAGACAGAGAGAGAGTCACACAGAGACAGGTATAGACAGAGAGAGACAGGTATAGACAGAGAGAGAGAGAGACAGACAGACAGAGTCACACAGAGACAGGTATAGACAGAGAGAGAGAGACAGGTATAGACAGAGAGAGAGTGTCACACAGAGACAGGTATAGACAGAGGGAGAGAGAGAGGGGGAGAGAGATTGATAGCTATAGACAGACAGACATAAAAACAAACTCACTCAGTCAGTCAGGCAGGCAGCTCCTCTTCTGTAGCGTCCCGGACAGCCTCTCTCTCTCACCACTGATAAGGCCCCAGTTCCACACAGTGGGATCACATGGGGGCATCTAGTGGCTCCTAGAAGTACTGCAGAGCCTTCCTCTGCAGATCACATTCCTCTGCTCTGCCTCCCCTGACCCTCGTGCAGGACATCATCGGCGCGGCTGAGAGCATAATGTTACCGGGCGGCGCCTCTGTCTGTCATGGCGTGTGACAGGCAGTGGCAGCCGGCAGGAGCAGCAGGGTGCAGAGCAGGAAAAGCGCCTCTACTGGTCGGCGCCTACCTGCTTTGCATCCCTCGCTGAGTGGGTTGCGCCGGCCCTGGCAGAGCCTGATTCCTAGGAGATAGGATGGCAGGGCCTGACTCCTAGGAGATAGGATGGCAGGGCCTGATTCCTAGGACACAGGATCTCAGGGCCTGATTTATAGGACACAGAATAGTCGGGCCTGATTCATAGGACACAGGGTCTGATTCATAGGGCACAGGATGGCAGGGCCTGATTCATAGGACTCCTATCAATCAGGCCCTGCCATCCTGTGCCCTATGAATCAGACCCTGTGTCCTATGAATCAGGCCCTGAGATCCTGTGTCCTTTGAACCAGGCCCTGCTATCCTGTGTCCTATGAATCAGGCCCTGAGATCCTGTGTCCTAGGAATCCTGGAGATAGGATGGCAGGGCCTGATTCCTAGGACACAGGATCTCAGGGCCTGAATCATAGGACACATGGCCACAGGGCCTGATTCATAGGACACAGGATCTCAGGGCCTGAATCAAAAGACACAGGGTCATAGGGCCTGATTCATAGGACACAGGATGGCACAGCCTGATTCAAAGGACACAGGATCTCACAATCCCACCAGCCACGCACAGATCGGGGCCCCGCCCCCCACACACTGCCCATCACTGCTATGGACAATTCCTGGGGGTCTCAGGCCCCGGGGGCCCGCAATGTTTTCCACCATTAGAGCGCCATGGTGGCCAGCAGCCAATCACAAGGCTGCTTGTGGCCAGCGCTGTCCAATGGCGCTGAGCGGGGTTGTGTGAGGGGCAGGGAGGGGGATACAGAGAGCTGGACCAGGAATGGAGTTTACTCCAGCGCTGGGATAGGAGCACGTGAATGGGCTTCCTCCACAGACGGCTGCATGGACCACGCTGCCCAGGTAACACCCTGTATCGTGATGTGGTTGTAATCCCTAGTTTAACCAACATAGATATAGAGTATTTTATTATCAGTTCTGTATAGTATACATGACTGATAATAAAATACTCTATATCTATGTTGGTTAAACTAGGGATTACAACCACATCACTCCTTCAGGTGTTTCTATGTATTGCTACCAACTTTCCTTAGCCCAGTAGTTCCCAAACTTTTTAAAATCACGGCACCCTGGAGCATCAGAATTTTTTTCACGGCACCCCTAGTCCAAAAGTTTCTTAATCTGTAAATTGATTTGTATGTCATACATGGGTTTATTTATGGGTGAGGGACAGGATTAGCTTCTGTTTGTCCACATATTTTATTATGGTACCATATATACTCGAGTATAAGCCTGGAGTCAATAGGATTTCCCAGTTTTTTGTTGTAAAATTAGGTGCCTCGGCTTATATTCGGGGCGACTTATACTCGAATATATAACGTACTTGTTTACTAGCAGGGCGCCCACTAAGCTATTTGCTTAGTGGGCTATTCTGCGATCTCAATAGTTAATTTAGTTAATTTATTGACTGCACCCTGAGTGAAATCTCATCGCAGATAAGATGAGATCTCAGTAGTTCACATGGTAAAACACCTTAAACAGCACCACTCTCCACGTCACCCCGAAGTGTGGCGAGCGCAGCGGAACACATCCTCCGACCTTTTCATACCCCCACTATCCATGTCAGCGTGGAGATGAATTTATATAGTGTGGTGAGCGCAGCGAGCCCGAAGCGTGGCGAGCTTAGCGATCCCCGCGAGGGTACGCGGATTACTTTACATGTATTCCGCGTGCGCTCGCCTTGCTTCGGGCTCGCCACACTATGTAGAATCAACTCCACGTCGACGTGGATAATGGGGGTATGAAAAGGTCGGAGGATGCGTTCCGCCGCCCCTGGGGGGCTTGCCACGCTTCGGGGTAACGTGGAGAGTGGTGCTGTTGTAGGTGTTTTACCATATGAACTACTGAGATCTCATCTCACATCTCACGCCACAAAAAAGGGCCATGTGATGCGATTTCACGCAGTGAATAAATTAACTAAATTAACTACTGAGCGTACGTAGGAAATCTGGGCGCACTGCTAGGAAACAAGTACCTATATTATTGGTAGCCCACCAGCAAAGTTTTTGTCTTTTACAATGACCATAAATAATTTCAATTACCTCCAGACCACAAATCCAAGGAACCCCAGAGAGCCTAGGAACACAGTTTGGGAACCACTGACAAAGACTATTAGCACCTTAGAGAGACATAAATATTGAACATGCATCTGTATCTTACCTCTCCTTTGTAAAAAGTTCAGCTTGAGTGGTGTTAGCTCCGGTGTGACCATGTTTTTTTTCATGCTCCCAGATGACTATGCACCCTCTTATTTAATGTGCCAAAGCCAACTGAGGTATTTTTTGTTAGGCTCCTTTGGATGCAAACCACTGATCATTTTACCACTGCTCATTGCTAGTCATGTGTGCACCATCTGCTGCTAGCTGGTGAATTCACCACTCGCCAGGCTGCTGGAGTGTTCATAGGGCGGCTGGGGTTCAATCTTGGTCTTCCACAGGTAAAGTATGGGTAGCAAGCTGCTTAACTTATGCTACTGTATATATTAGGAGCTTTTACAAAGTGTAATTATAAGTCACAGAGCCTTTATGTACCCACTGTAAGTATTTAAGTATATAGAATTCATTGGTCAAACATGTTTTACATGTGTAATGACTCTAATGGCCTTATTCAGTTCTGATTGCAGTACAAATTTGTTTGGAAAATGGGCAAAACCATGTGGACTGCAGGTGGGGCAGATGTAACGTGCAGAGAGAGTTACATTTGGGTGGAGTGTGTTGAAACTGAAATCTAAATTGCAGTGTAAAAATAATGCAGCCAGTATTTAACCCTGCACAGAAACAAAATAACTCACACAAATCGAACTCTCTCTGCACATGTTACATCTGCCCCACCTGCAGTGCACATGGTTTTGCCCATTTTCCAAACAAATTTGTACTGCGATCAGATCTGAATAAAGGCCTAAATGTAAACACCTGAATACATTTTTAAAGATATCTTTATATTACAGTAGGTGTATAAAACTGATGGCATTTGCATAACATATCACTACCATCATACTAATTCATTATTGTTTATAAAACCATTTGAGTGCCAGCATCTCTGTGAGAGAATAAAAATGCTAGTGTTGCTCACATTTGTTATATAAATAAAAAAAAATGTGTAAAAAAAGAATATATTTCCTATGTAAGGTAAACATTATAGGTCATTATGAAAATAAAAATATTTGGTACTTGTTTCCTAGCACGGCCACAATCTTCTTGGTCGTGTGCCTTAACTTTAAGGCACACGATGCCCACGATGGACCCGATTTTCTTTCAAATCAGGTCCATTTTACCGGCAAATGGAAAATCGGGTCCATCGCGTCGGTCGTGTGCCTTTAATAAGGCACACGACGCGACCGACGCGATGGACCCGATTCTCCATAGGCTTCAATGTTAAAAATATTTTAACATTGAAGCCTATGGAGAAATCGCGTCCATCGGGTCCATCGCGTCGGTCGCGTCGTGTGCCTTAACATGGCACACGACGCGACCGACGCGATGGACCCGATTTCTCCATAGGCTTCAATGTTAAAATATTTTTAACATTGAAATCGCGTCGGTCGTGTCGGTCTTGTGCCATTATAATGGCACAAGATAAGATGGACTTGATTAAGTCCATCTTAACATAGTAATCAATGGGAAATGGGCCATTTCTCATTGTATATGGCCCCGTCATGCCCCCCCCATTGTAAACGCCACCCCACTATTGACGCCAACCCGAAGCGTGGCGAGCGCAGCGATCCCGCGAGGGGCGGCGGTGCGCGTCCTCCGACCTTTTCATACCCCTACTATCCACGTCGGCGTGGAGTTGAGAATAGAATAGTGTGGCGAGCGCAGCGAGCCACCGAGCCCGAAGCGTGGCGAGTGCAGCGAGCCCCGCGAGGGGACGTGGATACCTTCACAGGTATCCGCGTCCCCTCGCGGCCTTCACAGATATCCGCGTCCGCTCGCCACGCTTCGGGCTCGGTGGCTCGCTGCGCTCGCCACACTATTCTATTCTCAATTCCACGCCGACGTGGATAGTAGGGGTATGAAAAGGTCGGAGGACGCGCACCGCCGCCCCTCGCGGGCTCGCTGCGCTCGCCATGCTTCGGGTTAGCGTCAATCGTGGGGTGGCGTTACCAATGAGGGGCCATTTTAACCATCAGGGGTGCTGAAATTGGGGTCTGGGGGCTGTTTTACATTGAATCCTATGTAAAATCGGGTCCCAGGGACCATTTTACATTGGATCCAATGTAAAAATCGGATCGCATCGGTCGCATCGCATGCGACCAAATCGCATGCGATGCGACCGACGCGATTTTTCCGACACGACCATCCCGATGCTAATCGTTGTGGCCGTGCTAGGAAACAAGTACCAAATATTTTATTTCAGTAAATGATGCCCAAACCTTCTGTGTTGAAAGCTGTCTCCCTACCACCATTGTACTACAGTGCCAGCTGGGCAGCCTAAAGCCAAGGTCTCCTTCACACACCACAAGCATTAGATCATACATGCCAGTTGTGTATCCTTCATTACATGCATATGGGCACTATGAATGGCAAGTCCCTGAGCGCCAATATACATGTGTTTAGCAGCATTACAAGGGGAGCTACATGTGTGCCTAAGGCACCTGGAACCTTTAATCTGGCTGTGAAGAAAACATAGTTATAAACTTGGGAAACAAAAGGTATAAAAGTAAATGAAGAACACATGGTTATGCTGATGAACATCTGGACTACTAAAAGTTATGATCAAGCAAATGATTAAAAATGTATGTTCTCATTTAACCCCTGTGGAACCTGGGTGTTCAATTTAAATATCCCAAAATTAATCTATTGAGCACAAAATGTTTTACTTATGTCCTTACTTATGCACTTATGTACTTACTTATGTCTAAGAGTGGAACCAATATGTTGTATCCCAGTACATTTACCTCTTATGAACGTTAATAAAATGTTAAGAAACACTATGTTGCTTGAAACCCCTCAGGACAATAAGTCTGTTCAAAATACTACCAACACACTGTAAATTGCATGAACATTGCATCTATGTATACTCAGTGCCACAGTTTATGAATTTATTTATAGCAAATTCTTCCCCAGACAGAGTTAATATGATATTAATGTATTTATTATATGAATCCATATGTGATACATCTTTTTTCCCCCACATTTGTAGCAAACTTTTATATTACTGGATCTTTTTGAAAGCCATTTTATCTTTATTTTTATTTTTTAAACTTGTGGCAATTATGCTTTTGATATTTTAGTTTTTTTTTTAAAAATATTGCCCTTGAATTAGGTTCTACAGTTTGTTGAAGTCCCTGATCTTGAAGTATAATATTGAAGTTATTTCTCAAAATATTAATTGTATTTGGTAAATTTCGCTATAAACACATGTGTTTTCACCTCTCCGTTTTCTCCCCTAAATGATTGTTTTATTCTATTTGCGTTTACTTTCAACTCTATTCTATTTGTTCTCAATACCCCCTCATACGCATTCTAGAGTAAAGGTATAGTTTATTCTCTACAGGTAAAATCTTTGAACATCTCACTAGCCTGTAATTTGTATGCTTCAACTGTGGTCCAGGGAATCCTTAACCTACTGAACTGGCTATAAAGAATATTAATAAGCCAAGGTTTATAATGGGCACTTAAAAAACAATATTTGTGTCTACCTTCTTCTTAAGATTTTCAGTAATAATTAGGGGGCACTAGTCGATAGGCGTTACGAGACAATAGTCTGCTCCCTAAAAATTACCTAAAAGTGATCAAATCATTTTCAACCCAAAATGATTTTCATTTAAAAAAAAATCCTGTCCTCTGCTGTATGTGCATCCCCTTCCTACATAATAAAAAAAAGGTCAACAACAATACACTAGGTTGACGCTGTAAGGTCCATATCATTCATTAGCAGAGATGGGCACCGGGGCCGAAGATTTGGATATGGATTCGTCGCCGGGATTTGGATTTGGCTTTGTCAGGTGGCGGTAAAAAGCTTTGGATTTGGATTTTTTTTCAAAAATGGTTTAAAAAAACGCCCAAGTCACGTAATTTTTGCAATTTTTGTCCCAAGAGCATTAATTTCTAGCCATTTCCAGACAATTTTGACCACTTTACAGCTTACAATGTTGTTTTCATTCAATTTAGGCCAAGGACAAGGCCTGCAGCAAGCTGTCTGGTTATTAACACACTGAACTTCTGACAGTATCAGTATGGTCATACAGATAGTAGTAGATGTTCAATTAGTTAAGTAATACCACTCAGGTGAATGAGGGAGGGGTTAATACTGAGTAAGTAAAAATACATGGTTTCCCTCCACTGAGTGGTATTAGTAACCAGTCATGAACACTACATGATAACATAATTCAGAGATATTGGTTACATATACCTGCGCAGGTGTATGATATACCCCCAAGCCATGTCAAGGTTTATCTGTATATTGGGGATTGAGGGTCCCTAGTGCTATATCTAGGTGCAGGGTGCAGCATCCCAAAAAACTAGCCTAAGCTAGAAAGCCCAGAGCGGCACGCCAGTGAAATACTACAGTGTTAATAAATATTAGTGATAGGAAGCCGAAGCTCGATATAGAGAGAGATAGAAAAAAAAATTAAATGTAATTAAAATATTAAAGAAATAATGTAAGTGAGAAAAAGAAAAAAAATTGTGCTAAGTGTTAATAGAATGTAAGGGTGAAGCGAGAAACTTTGAAATACTCAGTATTGTGAATATCTTGGGCTCAGACAAATGGCATCTGTAAATTCTATCAAATTCCTTTGAGGTATAGGATAAGTGTTACAATCAACTTTAAGAATATTGCTCCTGTATAATGATTAGCTTTTTGTAAGTTATTACTATAATTAATGATAATGTATTATAATAGAAGCTTTAATAAAGATGGGCCATATACGATATCTACAAGATGGCTATACAATCGAATGTTGGTCTTCAAAGAATGCTCACAATTGGGAACTGCTGTGTTTTAGTTATTCAGTACTGCTCCCTTCTGTCATATGATTTATTTACAATTGGCTGATGCATGAGATTAGACATAGAGCTTTGAAAGCCTTGGCAGTGCCATTGATAGCCCCACCCACTGATGAAGTCCCATTGGAAAAAATGTGTCTGTGTGTGATTAAGGAGAATGATAACAAGGTGAGGCCACATATACAGGAAGCAATTCATGAGAATGAACAAGGGGTGCAGGCTTGTATGTGAGTGCGCTAGAGTTCTGTTTGTATACATGGGTTTATGTGATATTTGTATACGGTATATATCAATTAAGGTGGCCAATTAGCGGGATTCTGGGATTTGGCCCCAAAATCGCAGTGATTTCAATCCCAGGTTTGGAGTTTCCAATCCCGGGATTTCGGGATTAGACTGTGCATGCGCAGTCTAATACCAAGCAGTGTCTGAGTGAGTGCTCAGAGGCTGCTCATCTTCTCCTGTCCTCGTCCATGCGGCTCTGCGCAGCATGACACAGCCGCTCTGCCAGCCTCCAGATGCACTGGCGCCCACCTTTACTGCTGTCCCGGCCCGGCTCCCAGATGCCCACCCTGCTAACTGCCACACACCTACCCGCCACCTTGCCTCACCTCCACCCGGCCGCACATCTACCCGGCTCCCAGCCACACTTCTGCCTGGCAGCACACAGGAGGTTCCCAGCCACACACCCAGGGGAAGCCAATCCTGAGATCCCAGGAATCCCGGGATTGAGCATTTTTCAATCCCAAATTCCAGCATAGAAAAAATGCCCTGGGATTGGCTTCCTCAATCTCAATGTTTTATGTGAGTGGTTTTAATTATCATCAGTATAGTTTTGTACCTTTTACTTCACCATTGTTCACCTTCAATTCTTCCTCTTTTACAGACAGAAATCTACCCTTTTGGAAAAGGATAATCAAGGAGCGCAGCATGACAGATAGAAGTGGACTTTATCTGGGATTATTATATAAACTTTGTTTTAAATGATATGTATATTTCATAAAAGCAGTTTTGTGTATTGTTATCTTGCCAATACCACCAATATGCAAATGTACACAATGATCAGCAATGGGCTAATGTAGATAGCTAAAGGAGCTAACATCCTGAGATTTGGCATTTTCACAGGTTCCATAGAAAATTAAGGACACTGCATTTGCATACTTTTTTTTATATCTGATGGAGCTAGCCCAAATATCAGACAAATATCATTTGTATTACACCATATGTTACTTTTTTGCTGACCCCACATTTTGCTCCTGCTCCTGAACACAGACTTCTAAGCCTGCCAATAATAGGGTAGTATGGGGGGGGGGGGGGAAATTCCCCTTCCTCCTAACACTTTGGCAGCGTACAACTGTGTTTTGCACACAAAAAATGGTACTTATGTATTATCTGGACTTATCTGTTAAATGCACCCCATTTTTTAATACCCCTACTATCCAACTACGCATGGAGTAGATTTTATATAGTGCGGCGAGTGCAGCGAGCCACCGTGCCCGAAGCGTGGTGAGCGCAGCGAGCCCCGCGAGGGGACGCAGTCTCATAAGAAAAACGGGAGCCCAGATATTACATAAGTACCCAAAAAATGAATTGAGAAACATTACTCTATATTTGAATACGTTATGTAATACTTGAACATATGTTCATAGCAAACCTCTCTTCAATTAATTGATTATATTTTGTCTTATTGCTTTTTTAGCTCCTTGTCTAATCCCTTATCCCCCACTTTCTTTAACAGTAACCTTCTTTCTGTCCCTGCTTAACCAACGTTATCTCCTCATTTTTACCGCTCCAAGGAAAAATAGATGTCTAGCTATACATTTTTCTTCATCATACTTACCCTCCCCAGCAATGTGTGGTAGGAAATATTTTTTGAATCGCAGATGGTTTTGTACTGTAAGGATTGTTTAACCTCCCTCCCAATCCCATAAACTGTATACATTCTGCCAACTAAGTGAAATGTGTAGAAAAGTGCGTTGCTAGTACTTATTCAGACTTGATTGGTGATCGCCAATAAACCCATCCCCTAATTTTAGACTATAGTAAAATATCCCTATTTATCATTGAAATGTCATTGATTTAAAAAAAATGGCTTTACATTTAATTATTGATCCTTATATTATGAAGGGAGAAGGAAAATTGAATAAGGAATTTAAACCTCTTTGCACTTTAGTCCTTTTATAGATTGAGATGATGACTGTACTCCGAGGAATGAATAGCACATACTGATAACTTAGGCCCTTATTCTGATTCACTCGGAAAGGCAAATTCCTTATCAAATGGATGAAACCATGGGGATTATTCTGATTCACTCGGAAAGGCACAATCACTCTCTAATTGACAAAACCATATGCGATGCAGGTGGGGCTGATGTAAAATTTGCAGAGTTAAATTTGGGTGGGGGTGTACTTTAAACTGATATCTACTGTCTATTGCAGTGTAAAAATAAAGCAGCCAATATTTACCCTGCACAGTAACAATAAAACACCCAAATCTAACTCTCTCTGCACATGCTACATCAGCCCCACCTGCAGTGCACATAGTTTTGTCCATGAGAGAGTGATTGTGCCTCGCTGAGTGAATCAGAATGAGCCCCTATGTGCAATGCAGGTGGGGCAGATGTAAGTTGTGCAGAGGGAACTATATTTAAGTGGGATCTATATATCAGTGTAAAAATAAAACAGCCAGTATTTTCCCTGCACAGAAACAAAATAACCCACTGAAATCTAATTCTCTCTGCACAAGTTACATCTGCACCCTCTGCAGTGCACATGATTTTGTCCATTTGACAAGGAATTTGCATTTGCAAGTGAACCAGAATAAGGGCCTTAACGAGAAGGAAAGTGACATTTTAAATAAAAATAAACTAAATTAGACCAAACATATTTACCATGGGTTTATCTATAGAAAAATACATATTTCATTACGAAGTCTGTCTAATGTAAATGGGGAACATATTGAATATATTTAATTCATATTCTGATTGTGAATGTAAAATTTAAAGGTCACCATTAGGGAGCATTCATCAACTATATCCGAAACAAGAAAGGTTGAATTAAATTGGTCATATAGGAAAAGGTTCATGTTTGAATGGAATAAATAAAATAACTTTCTGAAAATCCCAATCATCATAATAAATACTTTCAGAAAGCAAAAAGAAACAAGAGATGTCTATGGGAGGCATAAGCCACATAAACAAGGTTAAGCGAGTCACAATTATTTGCAGTACAAATCACAGTTTGACATATCTCTATAATCAGTGCTCTGCATTAGAAATGGATCAAGTTCTGAAATCAAGAAATACAAATGGAAAAAATAGCAGAAGAAAAATAATTATGCAAGAGTTGAGGAAAAAAAAAGGAAAAATAAATATGTTTTGGAAAAGAAAACATAATTGTTCTAATAAAGTGTTATACAATGATGATACTGATAGATAATATATATATATATATATATATATATATATATATATATATATATATATAGACAGGGGCGTAACTAGCAACTTCTGGGCCCCATAGCAAAATCTTAACCGCCCCCCCCCCCCCCCACCCCCACCCCTCCCTTCCCAATCATCACTACAATTCCCCCCAGACAGGAGAAATAGAGTGATTAGACGGAGGGGAGGGGGATGAAAATGTGGGGGGGGGGGGGGAGAGCAGGAGAGAAAGAGGGATGGAGATAGAAAAGGGTGAGGTGAGAGGTAGGTGGGAAGGGAGCAGGAGAGAGAGAGAGAGACAGACAGACAGAGAGAAGAGACATGGTGGGGTGGGGGAGAAAAAGAGAGGAGGTGGAGGGAGGAGTGAGAAAGGGTCTGGGGAGGGAGGAAAGGAGACAGAGAGCAGGGCAGATATAATTATGTACAGTACCTCCAGCATATGGGGAGGGCCTCCTCATCAGTGCCTGGTCTCCGACTGCTCCTCTCATGTTGTATTGCTGGCCATTAATGCTGTCACTATGTGGGAGACCGAGCTGTGCGCAAAAGACGATCTCCGGGAGACAGGCTCCTCTCCGACTGTTCGTACATCTGCCCCAATAAATCATTTTTAGACTTTTAATGAGGTTAAAGACAATAAACACGTTTTTCTTTAAAAAACCAAGAGATAAAACTTTCTTTCTAAAACCAAAAATAAAAAAAGAACTATCCAGGCAAAAAGGTTTCGTACATAATAAAAATCAGCTCCTAACTGCTATTTTTTAAACACTGTCTGTAACATGTCAGGAGTTAGTTGGCTAGTACTTAATCTCTCCACTTGATCCTTTTATAAGGCTTAGTACATCTACCCCTCTGTGTTATGTGCCTTTTGAACATTCACCACTCATCTAGCACCTTGCACCAATGATCAGTACTATTGCTGCAGCCTGTACTTCACGTTTTCTCTTTACAGACAAGGGCCGGATTAAGGTCTGTGGGGGACCTTGTCAACAAAATTGTGGTTCCCCCCCCCACGGAGGCAGATGGTGGCTGGGCACCCCCTCCTCCCCTACAGAGGCGGGGGGTGCCAAGGTACCATGGAGGCAGGTGGTACCTGGGCAGCGGTGATGCAGGCAGCGGGGATCCGTGCAGTGGGAATGTGGGAAGCGGGGTCTCTGCGTTCTGTTCCCATCCACCACAGAGAACCCGCTGCTCACTGCAGTTCGTAGTTACTGCAGGGACCCCCTGCACACCCGTTCTGCCCAACCTGCTGCCTGCCAACCACCCGCCACCACCACAGCATTGCCGATGTGGGGGCCCCTGATGTGTGGGGGCAGCTGCCCCTTTCGCCAAATGCTTTATGTGACACTGTTACAGACAAGTCAATATTTTGCAATGTATATGATAGGATTTTCACATTTTACATCTTTAATATATTTATAACATATTTCCATCACAATGCATTAGGGTACAGCTCTGGGGTGCCGGACTGGGTCCCGACAGTCGGGATCCCGACAGTCATTCACCCGACATCGGGATCCCAACTGTTAAAACACCGACGGCCGGGTTCCCGATGGTCGTCGGCTATTCTCCTTCGTGGGGAGCCACCGTGCCCGCAGCGTGGTGAGCGCAGAGAGCCCGCAAGGGGCTTTGTTGCACTGGCCACGCTGTCTGAGTCCGGCCAGTTGGGATCCCAACATCGGGATAATGACTGTCGGGATCCCGACTGTTGGAACGTCATACCACACCCACAGCTCTGTTATACCATAAAGATATTTTGGACATTCATCTTGGTACTTGAACAATTTAGTTCTTACACTCATTGTGTATGTACAGTAATTAACAGTTTGTTTCCTGCTAAGTACGCCAGACAAGGGACCTTATTCAGGTTCATTCGCATGGGGACAAATGTTTGGCATATTCACATGTGCATTACAATTTCTGCACATATGCATACTGTTCACCGGGTGCCTGGGTACTCGTCTATGGGAAAGCCCAGTGTTTCATGGGCTTTCCAGTGGTAATAGCCCGGTGAGGTTTGCACTGGGGGCTGGCAGCTGACATCTCCAGATGTCAGCTGCCCGCCCATTTCCTCCCGAATGTGCACTCATATCTGGGTGACCTGAGAGTCACTTTTGATATGTGTGCATGCACCACAGGGTCGGCGATCATCGACACACGTGGGAGGTCTAAAACTTCCATTCGCATGCCGGGCGGGTGTACTACCAATCGCAAGGTGGGTTCTGGTTGACTCACAAGGGTGCAAATTCGCATCCAAGCAAGTCAACGAGAATAGCTCACAATGCACCCAGATTATTTATTTATTTATTAACAGTTTCTTATATAGTGCACACATATTCCGCAGCGCTTTACAGAGTATAGTTGAACACTCACATCAGTCCCTGCCCCAGTGGAGCTTACAATCTATATTCCCTACCACATATAAACGCACACAGACATTCTAGGGTTAATTTTATTGGGAGCCAATTAGCCTACCAGTATATTTTTGGATTGTGGGAGGAAACCGGAGTACCCGGAGGAAACCCACGCAAGTACGGGGAGAAAATACAAACTCTGCACAGTTAGACCCATGGTGGAAATATTTTGATAAACACAAGAAGAACAATCTTATTCAAATATATAAATTTATTAAAAGAGCAAATTTGTTCAAACAAAATGCTCCAGGAACCTTGTCAGTAATATCTGTGCTGGAATATCAGGTTCTTGTGCACACAGCTGCAGTCAGTCAAGGAATGAGGATGAAGCTGTGATGTAGCTTGGTTTTGTTGCATGGGTGCATCATACATATAAGGTTTAACCCTTTGAGTGTTTTGAGTGTTAACATATCTGTGAAAAATGTTAAAAATATCTGCTAAAAATACCAACATCGCTTACATTTGTTATATAAATTCAAATTAAATATGTTGTGTAAAAAAATGGTTATATTTCCGAAAAAAGGTAAACATTACAGGTCATTTAGATGAATAAAAATGTTTGTTTGCCATTTTTCACACCTAGGGCCAGATGTACTAAGCTTCAAAAGTGATAAAATGGAGAGTGAGAAACAACCAACCAATCAACTCCTACCTGCCATGTCACAGACTGTGTTTGAACAATGTCAGGCAGGAGCTGATTGCTTGGTAGTTTATTACTCTCCATTTTATCACTTTTGAAGCTTAGTGCATATGGCCCCTATTTTGACAAATTCACTTGGCACTCAAATGTTTAAATATGCATATTAGATCAATGATTGATATCTGTATAAATAACATTGCCTCAAAAATATATATTGCAGTGACAGTTGCTTTCAATTATGATAATAGAATGCTGATTTCAGCACAATTACTGTATATCATGACAAGGAATCACATACACCGGATGCAGATGACGTCTTTATTTGTAGCAGGCAGCAGCATTCCAGTATGTTCACAAGGTTACAGAAGCATACAGGTTTCAGCAGCACAGTTCACCAAATTCTTTACAGCTTCCAATTTGCTATACCATAGCCTGCACCCCCAGCCTATCACCTGGGCCACTTTTCTACCATCAGGAGTACTTACCCTCTGCAATAGACACATATTTAACAGAAAGCTACAGTTGCTGCTTATCAGCCAAAACTTGATCGCCTCTTTGGGAAAAGCTGGGCTGGATCTAATCATCCTGCTGCTGCTCTAAAACCGGGTCAAGATACTTCACATTCACTTCATGTGAACTTATGATGTCCCTGTCACAATATGTTAACTCTTAATATACCATAAAATATATTATTTTTGTCCACTCATCAAAAGCCACCCTTTGATGTTTTCAGTATATTTATGTTACAGTATATGTATCCTATTTCTGTATTCATAATCATTACTGTTATCAGTTCCAAAATACAAACAATTGTGTCCCACACTAGCACTACTATAGGGTAAACCTAGAACACTTCCCAAAACAATGTTCCATATGGTTAGTCCTTCTATACTTCATACTTTAATAAGGGAACTTTTATTTCTCCAATTGCACACTCACATTTTGCTGTATTTATTTCACATACTGTATCAATCCTTTTATGAGGAGAATTTTAGCGTTGATCTGATGTTCTCCTTGATAAATCCTCAACCTCAAAGAGCAATAATATAGTGCAATATTGTGTTGCTAAAATGACAGCATCTCTCCACATGAGAGTAATTGTGGGAGCAGCAAAGTAGGGAAGTATACCTCAAGGTATAGAGCTGAGTTCTAAGAAGTTCCAGAGCAGCCACCTGCATTAAGTACAACAAGGATCCTCATAGACATATTTGATTTTTTGATAGGCAGACTTGGTGGCACCCCCCAAAGCAACTGCCTAAAGCTGCCTAATGCTATGGCACGCCCTAAGTATACTGTACAGTATGGCATAATATGAATGTGGAGCACTACGGCGTGGCATATTTAGAATTGGGTTCAGGCATTGACATGTGTCAGAATGTGATGACCAGTAAAGAGGCATGTGTGGGTGGTCTAATAGCTTGTGGGGAGGTTGAGGGACAAGTGTTGTAGTCAATAAAATACAGTATTTCATATATATCCTAGTAGTGTATGATAGTCTGGATCCTAAATTTCCAAGCTACACCAGCTCGTACATTTTTACAAAAATGTGTCAAGCCCTGAACTAATAACACTGTCAATGTCAACCTTCTATCCATGGGTATGGTGGCAACCTTTATAAGAAGATTATAGCAGTTATTACTGTATGTGCCAGTGTACATGTCAACCAATTGGTTTGATGTCAGTTTGAATTTTATAGTGTGGATTGCCATGCATCATCACTACTTGATATTCAGTACAATTGAAAGTGAAAAGACAGGTGGATTATATGTCTGGTTAAATATGAGGATGAAGGGTGATACGTTATTGTGATTTATGATGTATTTAATTACTGAGACTGAAGCATACAATTAAAGCAAAAGACAGCGTTTAGATAAGAAGACTGTGAGCAGCAGGATAGGAGGTGTATGTAAGATGAGTGTAGTTGTGTAGAGCAACAAACTGAATTTTGCATGACAGCACATACTTACTGCTGTATGTACTGTAGTTAGTTTACTAAATAATTAAGAAAACTGCTTACCATATATACTCGAGTATAAGCCTACCTTTTCAGAACATTTTTTATGCTTAAAAAGCCCCCGTCGGCTTATACTCGAGTGAGGGTCCCACTTGAGTCAATAAGTTTTCCCAGTTTTTTTGTTGTAAAATTAGGTGCCTCGGCTTATATTCGGGTCGACTTATACTCGAGTATATACGGTAATTAAACCTTATTAAAGAAAACATATAGCATTTTAACCTTATGCGTACATATCCTACCAGAGTCATAGCAATGTTTTCATTTGACTTTATTTTACATGTGTATACAAACAACTAAAATGGAAACAATAGATTTTTATGGCTGACTTTTATTTAGTATTATCTTGCACCTATACTGTAGTTAGTTCCAAGATGTTACTGCCACTAATCTCCCATACTCAGATCAAGTCTACAAAAACTTTTCAAAAGATTTGCACACAAATCCATCAGTGACTTCATACTGTACATGCTTCATAAATAGTGATGTCATAGTGATATATACTGTAGTACAGTATGTGCGTGATAAATGACCCCCATTGCCAAATATTGCTAACACTAACTTGTTGATTTTTTCAGTTATTTTTAATTAGATTTTTTAAGTTTTTGACTTTCAAATAGATTTAGTTAGTGTTTTCAAAATAACTTTGTTCAGTTATGAAGCAGTGGTAATCCTCTAATATTGCATTACTTGGTCAATCAAGTTTACTTTTTGTTTGGAGGACATTTTCCTGGATTAATAAATCCACTTGCTTTCTTGTTGAAGCGGATATTACTGCTGTAAATCAATTTAACAATTGCTGACTTCTATAATCACATTTTGCAACCTTGCTAGTTATAACTCACCACTCTGTCTTCTGTAGGAAATTATCTTTGCAAGCACAAAATGTTACTAAATTAGTTTAGTGTCTGTTAACGCTTTCTGTAAATTCACATACTGTACACAGAATATACAGTCTTAACTGTGCATGCTCTTTAAAGTTAATTGTGTGATTCTTGACTTTTTAATCAAATCAAACTTAATAAATTCTGAAATTATTGACCCAGCCAAGGAATCAATGGTTTAAGCCAGATCAACTTTAAGCCAGAATAACATCTGGTGGAGTTCATATAATATAAAATTCCTTAATTAGAAACTTTGAACACTGCTCATTTTCAAAACCAGTGAAGGGAATAATACTGTAGGCAAAAAGATCAATAGTTGATATGTATTATCCAAAGATCAGATGCAAATTATGCTACCACAGTGGGATTGCTAAATTGGAACCAAAAATTTAAATAAGAGGATGCATATTACCTGACTACTAAATTGTTACTACTTGGTGCGGGCACCATCTTGGATCCTCCGGCGGCTCTGACTGGGCTCCGGTGCTCTTGGAGCGCGGCCCCACGACTTGGAGGTGCTGGTGCCCTGTCTGGTGTGACGGCGGAAGTGTCTGGTGACCCCCCCGGTGGATTGTCGGTGGTGAGCGGGAGTCGTCTCTGTCGGGGCGCGCTGCATGGCCGGCCGGGGAAGCCGTTGCAGTCTTGTTCGCCTGACCCCTGGACTAGGGTGCCTGTGCCACGTTATTCCTATACACGCTGGGATCCGTTGGCATCCCTAATATAGCTGGAGCTCGCAGAGAAAGGTGATTATTGCAGTGTGGTGCTGTCTCCTGCCCCAGACATCAGGTATTTGCTGGACTGTATGTTTGTGGATCCAAACTGCCTCGCTGGTGGTATTAGTGGCGTGGAGGATTCCTGTTAATGGCCCTGAAATACAATACACTGCTACATTTACTGAAAACACCCACTACATCCTGATATTGAGTCAACGTGAAGTGTGCTGACCACTGATACCCTTCCTGCAGTACTTCTTTGGAGCACACTCTGGGTACACTACTTCAGCAATGTCTGGCCCCTTAAAGCAAATCCTTGAAGCCATTATTGCTTCTACGCGGAGGATCCTTGATGCTTTCCCTGAAGTAACTACTACCTCCACACACTATGGGCCCGACATACTAGTACCCCCAATAGAGACTCCGCTGCTGGACACTGCTGATCTCAAAGGGAACACCCCATCTTTCTCGAATACACCTGTTTTGCAGCGGGGCAGTGAAGCTGAAGGAGATGAGCCTATGGTTGATGTTCATGAGATACCTGTGCCTCCTAAATATGCTAACGCCCTGGACTTTTCTACGGTCCTGTCTAAACCAGTGATCTCTTATCCTTTTGCACATGACTTTCTCCTCGATGCCTTGGTCCATCCGTATACCCTTGGTATGCCCCAGATGCAGCTTATGTGTTCTGCACAATGCTGGTACAAATGTTCTGGACGCTCTCGTTACATCCAAATGTTATTGGCTATGACTGTCTGCCCCTTCCTATCATTCTTGGACGCTGAGGCCTGGCCAGACTAGTGTCCCAAGATATATCTCAAAATTGCTGTTGAAATTGCCGCTCACGCACTGCTATATATTTTACTGCATCCTAATTCCGTCCTATGTATGATATATATTTGTCTGATAACATAGCCAGTGGGTCCTCCATATATGTTTGATGTGGAAAAGATAGGATATATCCAGTTTAGGCCATCAGTTATTTGTTCCTTCCATTCTAAATAGCCCTCGATCTATCCTGTTCCAACCATCCCTGTCGAATATCCTCTACATGCTGGGATTCGGGGTAGAGGGAGGGGGGAGGGAGGGCTTCTTTAGGTTAGTTAGTGTAGTTTAGTGGGTCTTAGAGGGTAGGTTGTTAGGTTTAGGGCTCCAGGTATTCCCAGGTTGGGGGTGGGACATACAGGGTGGGGGGTTATTGGGGGGGGGTGTTGCTTTGGGCTCTGGGTGAGTTTTATTTTTTGTTGCATTAATATGGTTTATTTTGGGATATCTATATTTATCTATATCTGGACAGTGGTGATTCTCTACTCCAGGCTTGTCCAACAAGCATGCGGCCCAGGTCGGGTAGTAATGCGGCCCAGTGCATTTTAAGAAATTCTAAGTATAATATATTTAGGGCAACTACCTGGTCCGCCCGCATCAGCGTCTCCGTGCTGGCCGCGGCACTGTGCCCAAAGTAAAGATGGCCGCGGCCAGCATCGAGTTCTCCCAAACCTAAAATGGCCACGGGAGCGCTGGTGTGAATGCGCAGGCGCACTCAGCTGCTCCCGCGGTCCGAAGGACGTCTGAGCTGGCGCTTCCCCCACGTGATCCATCCCAGCAGCGCACAGGGCTGGATGATGATCTGATGGGTGGCGGCGGCGGCAGGAGCAGGCAGCCAGGCCAGCGGTGCCTTCTCATACCCCCACTACCATCAGTGTCTTTGTGAATTGCTGCACTCATCCCCTGTGTCAACAGCTGTGGTGAGTGATCACTACAGGGGGCATTATGAATATAAGTGGCATTACCAGGGGGCATTATATTCATAATGCCCCTTGGTAATGCCACTTATATTCATAATGCCCCCTGGTAATGCCACTTATATTCATAATGCCCCCTGGTAATGCCACTTATATTCATAAGTGGCATTACCAGGTGGCATTATGAATTTAAATGGCATTACCAGGGGGGCATTATGAATATAAGTGGCATTACCAGGGGGCATTATGAATATAAATGGCATTACCAGGTGGCACTATGAATATAAGTGGCATTACCAGGGGGCATTATGAATATAAGTGGCATTACCAGGTGGCACTATGAATATAAGTGGCATTACCAGGGGGCATTTTTAATATATGTGGCATTACCAGAGGGCATTATGAATATAAGTGGCATTACCAGGGGGCATTATGAATATAATGCCCCCTGGTAATGCCACTTATATTCATAATGCCCCCTGTAGTGATCACTCACCACAGCTGTTGACACAGGGGATGAGTGCAGCAATTCACAAAGAATATATAGAAAAATATCCTGCACTTCACAATCATGCCTTATTCATGTCATCGCTATTTGGAAGCACCTACATTTGTGAGCAGCTATTTTCAAGGATGAAGCACACAAAGAATAAAACTAGAACCAAAATATCTGATGAGCACCTTGAGCACTCGCTGAGAATTGCAACAAGTTCCATCGAAGCAAATCTGGATGCATTGGTGGCTGAGAAAATGTCAAACATCTCACTAACTTCATTTCCAAGTAAGTTTAATATGTTAACTATGTTTTCTATGTTTTTTTGGATGATCAGGTATCGTTACTGTTATTTTATTTTATGTGCGGCCTAAACCAAATTTTCAACTTCTAATGTGGCCCAGGGAAGGTGAAAGGTTGGACACCCCTGCTCTACTCGGTGTTGCAGGATGAGAGAGTGCAATGAACCCTATAGAATACATCTCTATATACATATGCCTTTTTATCCATCCACTCCCACAGACCCGGATGGCACCTCCAGGTATTTGCTTGCTATATATTTCTCTTTCTCCTGGAGTGATGTGCCCTAAAAAATATCCTTTTTTTTTGTAAGGGACTATGTATGTTTGATATACATGCTCTTGTCTCTATATAATACTCTGAATGCTGTTTGTTCCTCCTGCACACCCACCGATACAATGCAATACTACTGTCTGTGTTATTACTGGAAACAAGAAAATGTCCATATATGTATGCATGCTGTAGCTATTTACGCTCCTACTATATATGTTATTGCTGTAAATGCTTTGGCTGCCCATATTAATGTTATGGGGTGTCTATTGTTATATGTTAAAAAATCTTCAATAAAAACTATTAAAAAAAAAAAAAAATTGTTACTACAGTACTTTCCCGTAGATCTGGCATGTATGGTCTGTCTAAACTGTTATGAAACTACAAGTCCCATCATGCCATGCCACAGTTTTGCTTTATAGAATGCTAAACCTATGTCAAGGTGTAGTTTCACAACAGCTGGAGGGCCACAGTTTGGAAATGCCTGCCTTAGATACGGATATTACACAAATTTGCAAGCTTCCACAGCAGGTTCCATAAAATGCAGGGAGAGTTAAGATAATTCCTCTTAGGGCATGATTCAGAGTTGATCACGTATCAGCAAATATGCAGATCAAGCAATTATCAAATGAATGCACCTGCGAATAGATTGTAGCGACAGATAATGCATATGGAGCTTAAACACAATTTGGACGAAGGTTGGCTAACAGGAAGCCGACATTAGGTGGTGGATACATGCTCTTTTCAGGTTGACTATCCGCATTGTACTATTATTTGGTAAAAACATTATAACATCTTGATTACAGCGCAAGAAGCTATGATGTCATAGTAAAATTCTCTGTGAGATGTGCTGTGATAAATGACCCCCACACAGCCGGCATGGAGTCTTCTGCCTTCCCCTCCCCCCCACCAGGCACAGTGGCTAACCTCCCCGCTGTCCAGGGGGTTTCTTTCCTCGCTGCTATGTGAGACCCTATACCCGATGGCTTCCGATGCCAGCCTCGCTGTTGCAGCTTGCCACATTATGGTGAAGAATGAGCTATGCTGCTGTAAAGCCTTACTCCATGGACAACATGATCAACCTTGCCATGGCTCTGGTGGCCCTATTTGTAAATATACACGTACTGTGTGCAGTTGAACTGTCTGCAACTCTGAATCAGGCCCATTGGTTCAATATATTGTGGGACCTGGGACTGATCCTCCATCTGAGTCCGCATAATTGGACCTATGTGCAGGATCAATACCACATTTCTCAATATCTTGCAAGGATAATTAATACCAATTTGTTTTCATAAGTTGGCTACTTTTGAAGCACTACCGAAATATAATAAACCAAAAAATACATAAAAAGTCTCAAGTTAAATGTATGGTTTTCTGCAGTTGACAGAGTTCAACTCAGGCAGCATTTTCCCTTTGTCTCTCTATAGCTTGATTAAAGGATAGGTTCTGCAGCCTTCAGAAGGATCTGGGGCATCATCTGGGAGAGAGTGTAAGGACAGAGAGGTAAAATGCTATAAACTACTTACTGTAGGTATATGACTAGTTTGGCGGCCTTCTAATGATTGACAATTAGTGTCATCTGAAGATGACTTCCGAGTCCCACATTACAGCAAATAGGTGGCTTATAATGAATTGCTGTACATAAACAGCTACAGGAGAAGACCAAAAGCCACCCTCTGGTTTATAATTGGTAGTCCTCAGTGGCAAACGCAGGATTTTTAAAGGGGGGTTTCCCAAAAAATCCCACTGGAGTAAGTACGGGAGTCTGGGGGAGTGGTAACAGCCCCCAAATTTGCCTATGGTCTTTACTGTCATTTTCATTTATTTACACAGTGTCCAATTCTAACACACAAATCCATCAGGGACAGTGATTACATAAACATTTTCCATAAAGTCTGATGTCTTATATTGTTTTTATTATATATTGTATGCATATTTGAACTAGCCAAATGATGTCAATGAATTCTAAAATAAAATCTTATGTGAGGACTCTTATTCCAATTTCTAAAGTAATCCTTATGCAAAATGTTTTATTACCAACACAACACTCAGTAATACATCAGGACAAAACTTGATATATGGTGTAATCTCCAAATGCAGCCTCTGCACCATCCACCTCTGTGACAGAAAAGTGTAAATAATTGCATCAGTTACTTTATAAATTGCCACCAAATTTATTGCAGTGAATGGCTCACAATGGCATTGTTTTTAATTAGCCGGAAATCCCTATCTATTCACAGCAAAACTTGACAGATAGGTTAAAAAAACAAGAATGTATTTCTCAGTAACATGATAGCATTAATTGTCTAGTTAAAAATGTATTCTCTTTAAACTCACCTTCAGTTAATCAGAATAAATCAAAAATTTGTTTACTCAGAATGGTCTCAAATAATTATAGACTAAAGCTGGGTACACATATATACAATCGTCGGGCCGTTCTTCCAATCTGGGGGCAAACGGCCGTTCGATTGTATAGGTGTGTACGCTGTCCCAATTGCTGCTGTGCGACCGATAAACGGCCAAAAACGCTCTTGGCCGTCCACGGTCGGTCGGTCGAAGGTTCTTTGCTGCTTAATATTTCATCCGACAGGACGGCTCCATATCGGAACAAAAGTGAAGTGTGTACGCACGTTCGATCGATATGCTTGACAGTTTGACAAAGCACGGTGGTATGCTGCATTATGAGAGACCCTGTAACCCTTTGCCTGCTGTTTTAACTAATGTGTGTAAAATGCCTCACTGCTCAACACTTTAGACGCATCACTTTAAGACATTAATCAATGTTGAAGTTTTAATAGTGTGTTACGGTGCCCTGAAAAGAGCTTCCAGCCCACTCTATTAAAACTTCAACATTGATTAATGTCTTAAAGTGATGCGTCTTAAGTGTTGGGCAGTGAGGCATTTAAAACACATTAGTTAAAACAGCAGGCAAAGGGTTACAGGGTCTCTCATATACTTCTTCTTGCGATTGTTTGGACGGGAGTACATCGGACGTCGCAAGTAAAATTGTACATATGTGTACGCGCAGAACGGTCGTATGTTTTGGACGGCCGAACGTGTATTCGGTCGATCGAACGGTCGCAAGAAAAAGGAAATTGTACATATGTGTACCCAGCTTTACTTGAAATAAATGCAGTTCAAATGTTGAAACACTGTTAGTATTTGCTACAGATTTTTCTTTGGTTACACTAGCTCTGCTGCTTACATCATATCTGGAATTAGATGTTATACAGTAGATGCTATATATATATATGCAGGGCTTCTGCAAATTCTTTCATGCCTTGGTGCTATGGGGCAGTGGCTTAAGTTCATCCCAGTTGCCTGGAGGCAAGATAAATATCGCTACACCCCCTTCCCCTCAAACACACACACACACATACCACCTTATATAAATATATTTTTGCATCTGTCTATGTATGTTATATGTATTATGTTTAAAATAAAGAGAGAAGCAAAATCAATGGATTTCAATAAATTGTTTTGGTACTCGTTTCCTAGCATGGCGCCCCCGATTTTGATTGTACTACATCTTATACAATCGCATCGCATGCAATATAGCAGCATGCGATGCGATTCAAATTTTTATTGTACAAGCACCCTGATGGGTGCTTTCAATGTTAAATGCACCCCCATTGGCAACGCCACCCCCACTATCAACTCCAACCCGAAGTGTGGCAAGTGCAGCGAGCCCGCGAGGGGCGGCGGTAAGCGTCCTCCGACCATTTCATACCCCCACTATCCACGTCGGCGTGGAGTTGATTTTAGATAGTGTGGCGAGCGCAGTGAGCCACCGAGCCTGAAGCGTGGCGAGCGGTAGGGTGGCGTTAACAATTGGGGGGCATTTAACATAGTCATTACCCATCAGGGTGGGTATACAATTCAAAATCGGGTCGGGGGGGGGGGGGGCATTTAACATGGGAAGAAGCCCAAATCGGGCATGATCGCGATGCAACGCGATATAAAAATTGTATACTCAAGCCCGGGGAAAGGCTCAAATCGGGTCCCATCGCATACCTTAATTAGTGGTATGCGATGCGATGGGCGCCGTGATAATACACAAGTTCCTTTTTTCTTTATACTTAACCACTCTCCACCCCGTTCTCAGCACCACCATGCTCCCTCAACCCACAGCCTGCTCTGTATAACACTGACGCAATCCCTCAACCTGTACTCCATCACCTTTTGGCCTGTGCTCCATCACCTTTTGGCCTGTGCTCTATCACACTGGCACACTCCTCACCTTGCAGCAAGGGCTCTATGGCACTGGCACACTCCGTCACCATCCCTCCCGCATCATAACCCTCCCCCTGCAGCCTAATCCTGACCATACCTGTTAGTGCCTAGCAATGTTCCCTCTAATTTTACGAAAGCTGTGTGCGGCTAAAGATTTTGGCTGTGCAACTTTGGAATGAAATTTACAATTTGGTGCGTCACTTATATATAACTGGAAAATTACGTTCAGCATTTGTGTTAACTTTACTTCAAAATGATATTAAACATTCAAACATTCAAAATACAGTACACAATGTAGTTAATGGATGAAACACACATTAATTGAGTCCACAACTGCAAAAAGGGACCACTGCTGCTTTGTGCGCTCTGTTGTAATGTCTGTGCGCATGCTGGTCAAGGTGTGTGCGCGCGCACGTGCGCACAGCTTAGAGGGAACACTGGTGCCTAGTGATATTGGCAATAATTTTTGCTTTTAGTCTCTGAAGACATTTGTATGCAGGGTATTTTCTACAATATGACACTATGTAATACCCCTTTAACACCACCTAAAATATTCCAGGAATTACAATCATAGTGAAGTTATAGGTCAATAACAGAAAAGTCAGGAATAAAAACATAAATAGATACAAAACATTTTGGCATTATAGAAAATAGATAAAGATTGAGGGCAAGATTGGAGCTGGCCTCTTCTATCCCTGGCGCTCGCCAGATCCCTTGCGCTGGTGATAGAGACTGGGACGCGCGTGCGTCTCACGTGCACATGCGTCCCAGAATCGTGGCGGTTGGGCAGCGTCTCCCAGTCCGTCTCCGCTTCGGGAAGACGTTGCTCAGTTCGGGGGGGGGGGGGGGGGTCGGGCAGCGAGGGGGACCGGTGGAGACGGCGGGGGAAGAATCGGTGACCCCCGCCGAGCTCCATTGCCTGGTGGGAGCCGGCCGCTGGCGTGGATGGCGGTAGAAACGCCATCCACAGCAAGGACAAGGCCGGCTCCATCTGTACTAAGCTTGAAAAGGGATAAAATGATGAGTGACAAACCACCAGCCAATCAACACAACATTGTCACAGGCAGTGTTTGAAAAATGACAGGTAGGAGCTGATTGGTTGGTGGTTTATCACTCTACATTTTATCACTTTTCAAGTACATTTCACCCTGAAGGTGCCCATACACGCTGCGATTTCTGCATGCGTTTTGAACTTTTAAAGTTCAAAACGCATCGCATCGGGTTAAATCGCACAGTTTACCTGTGGGGATGCGATGCAATGCGATGCGCATCCCGCGGGTGCAATATTGTTAAGCACAAAAAGTATCTGCAGGCAGTACTTTTTGTGCTTCATTGCATCACATCGCATCAGTTGTGGAGTACATGCAATGCGATGTCCATTAGTAACTACAGGTTGAGTATCCCTTATCCAAAATGCTCGGGACCAGGAGAATTTTGGATAACGGATTATTCCGTATTTCGGAATATTTTAATATTTCAATGATGTATTTTGAAGTATCTTGCATTTATGCTGTATAAACACATAATATACACACAAATATATTTTATTACCACATAAAATACACACAAATATATTTTAATTGTTCAAAAAACAAGGTTTAAAAACGGGAAACAAAATGTGTGTACTATCTCAGCACTGAATTTGAATGCCAAGCAACCATTTTCTTGTACATATATAGTGCCAGTTACATATCATGTCCCCAGTGATGCTGTTACAAATGTCCCCAGTGAGTTTTTAGCAAAAAAAAAAAAAATTTTTTCACTTTCTGGAATGTCCGTATTTCGGAATAATTCGGATAACGGATATTCGGATACGGGATACTCGACCTGTATTAACTTTAAAAAAAAAGAGGCTGAAATGGCATCGCATTGCACCCGCAAAATACACTACATCTCCAAAATCGCTTGGCAGCTTGAAGTTTAAAATGCACAGTACACAAAATCGGTGCGTGTATGGGCACCTTAAGAAGTGAAACTGGACAGAGAGAATAGATAGACACAAAGCTATTATTTAACTTGGGTCCTGTGCTCTTTGTGCACATGGAGATATATATTTAGGACTTTGGTGCTAATCAAACTTTTAAGGCCAGATGCACTAAGGGCCTTATTTTGGTTCATTCTTTCTGACAAAATCCTTCTTAGATGGGCAAAACCATGTGCACTGCAGGGGGGCAGGTGTTACTTGTGCAGAGAGAATTAGATTTGGGTGGGGTTTTACTTCAAAGTGAGATCTATATTGCAGTGTAAAAATAAAGCAGTCAGTATTTACCCTGCACAGAAACAAAATAACTCACCCAAATCTAATTCTCTCTGCACATGTTACATCTGCCCCCCTGCAGTGCACATGGTTTTGTCCATCTAAGAAGGATTTTGTCAGAAAGAATGAACCAAAATAAGGCCCTAAGTTTCAAAAGTGATAAAATGGAGAGTGATAAACAGCCAACCAATCAGCTCCTACCTGCCATTTCACAGACTGTGTTTGATAAATGTCAGACAGGAGCTGATTGGTTGGTTGTTTATCACTCTCCATTTTATCATGTTTGAAGCTTAGTGCATCTGGCCCTTATTAACCCTTTGAGTGCCAATGTTGCTGGGAGAGATCCACAAAATATACATTTAAAAATGCTAGCATCGCTCACAGCAAACACACAGCAACAAAAATAACTTGGATGAACTAGGATGAAGATGGATCTAAACCAGTGGTTCCCAAAGTGTGTGCCTAGGCACCCTGGGGTGCCTCAGGACACTTGCAGGGGTGCCTTGGGTTGGTGGACCAAGATCAATTCATATTATTTATTGTCAATAAACCAGGCAAAACCAGTGCTGGTGGCTGCCAATCATAACATATGTGGACAAACAGAAGCAAATCCTGTCCCTCACCGGATAACTGTGACGTATAACCACAATGCACTTAATTTAATATTTTTTTCTGAATTTCTCGATAAGAAGCATTTGGCCTAGGGGTGCCTTGAAAATATTTTGATGCTCTAGGGCAGTGGTTCCCATCCTTTTTTGAGTCCCGTACCCCTTTATTAGGCTTTTCATTGATGAGTACCCCCTCGTGAAATTTATAGGGGGCGTGGCCTAAAAGGGGTGTGGCTTAACAGGGGCAAGTCATACTGGCAATGACGAGAAAAAAAAAGTGCATCCACTTGACCACAATATAAGCTCAGCCCATTCTGCGGACAGCATATAAAGTAACAGAAATTTGTCAAATCTCTATTACTGAAGCAACAGACATTCCAACGGATCACGTTAGCCTTCCAATAGTGCCAGATACACATATGCCCCCAAAAGTGCCAGATACACATATGCTCCAATGGTGCCAGGCATGCCTTCACAGTACCAGAAACGGGAATGCCACCATGGTGCCAGGTATGACCCCATGGTACTGGGTATGCGCCCACAGTGCCAGAAACAAGTATGCCCCCATAGTGCCAGCAACAAGTATGCCCCACAGTGCCAGCAATGCCCCACAGTGCCAGCAACAAGTATGCCCCACAGTGCAAGCAACAAGTATGCCCCACAGTGCCAGTAATGCCCCACAGTGCCAGCAATGCCCCACAATGCCAGTAACAAGTATGCCCCACATTGCCAGCAATGCCCCACAGTGCCAGCAACAAGTATGCCCCACAGTGCCAGCAACAAGTATGCCCCACAGTGCCAGCAATGCCCCACAATGCCAGTAACAAGTATTCCCCACAGTGCCAGCAATGCCCCACAGTGCCAGCAACAAGTATGCCCCACAGTGCCAGCAATGCCCCACAGTGCCAGCAATAAGTATGCCCCACAGTGCCAGCAATGCCCCACAGTGCCAGCAACAAGAATGCCCCACAGTGCCAGCAACAAGTATGCCCCACAGTGCCAGCAATGCCCCACAGTGCCAGCAATAAGTATGCCCCACAGTGCCAGCAATGCCCCACAGTGCCAGCAACAAGAATGCCCCACAGTGCCAGCAACAAGTATGCCCCACAGTGCCAGCAATGCCCCACAGTGCCAGTAACAAGTATGCCCCACAGTGCCAGCAATGCCCCACAGTGCCAGCAATGCTCCACAGTGCCAGCAACAAGTATGCCCCACAGTGCCAGCAATGCCCCACAGTGCCAGTAACAAGTATGCCCCACAGTGCCAGCAATGCCCCACAGTGCCAGCAATGCCCTTACAGTGCCAAAAACAAGTATGCCCCCATAGTGCCAGCAACAAGTATGCCCCACAGTGCCAGCAATGCCCCACAGTGCCAGCAACAAGTATGCCCCACAGTGCCAGCAGATTCCGTCAGTGTCTTATATGGACTCCTGTCCAAGGTCTCCGAATGCCTCACGGCCATCTCACCCTGGATGACACAACGCTTCCTGAAACTAAACATGGCTAAAACTGAACTTCTAATCTTCCATCCCCCGAACATCCCCTCTTCTCCCACTATCTCCATCAGCATTGGTGAAACCGAGATCACGTCCACCGACCAAACGCGCTGCCTCGGTGTTATCATTGACTCCTCCCTCTCTTTCACCCCCCACATTCGTGCTCTCTCACAGTCTTGCCGCTTTCACCTACGCAACATCTCACGCATCAGACCATTCCTCTCCACTGACGCGACCAAAATTCTCATTCACTCTCTTGTCATCTCCCGCCTTGACTACTGCAACATCCTTCTCTCTGGGCTACCTCTCACCCGCCTCGCACCTCTCCAATCCATTCTTAACGCTGCTGCTAGGCTCTTCTTCCTCTCCCGCCGCTCTACCTCCGCCTCCCCCCTCTGTTTATCTCTTCACTGGCTCCCCATTTATTTTCCGAGTTCTCTTTAAACTCCTCACCACCACCTACAAGGCTCTCTCCTCCTCCACAGCTCCCTACCTCTCTTCACTGATCTCTATCCACACTCCCTCCCGTCCTCTTCGCTCCATCGCTGACCGCCGACTGACCTCTCACCTAATCACCTCCTCCCACTCCCGTGTCCAAGATTTCTCTCGCGCTGCCCCCCTGCACTGGAACAACCTCCCGCCACCCATCAGGCTATCTGATTCCCTTACCTCCTTCAAGCGCTCCCTCAAAACCCACTTTTTTCGACTAGCCTATCCCTCGTCCTAACCTCTTTTGATCCTCCTATCCTGCCTCCGTTCCCCTCCGTTCCTACTTATCCTATTGTATTTCGTTCGTCCACCCACCTATTTTTAGTATGTTAACTCTTATGAGCAGGGCCCTCCTTCCTCACGTACTCACCCTACCTCATTACCTCACCTGTGCTCCTGTCCTGTTCTTCCCTTCCTCTACTTCATCTTCAGTCTCCTTGACAATTTTGACACCTACTTCTGAACTGATGCTGATTTTAGTTCTACCAGCTATACCCCTATTTATACTGTATCTTTCAACACACCCTGTACGTTACCTTGTAATTTGTTTTTTTTTGTTTGCTATGTACGGCGCTGCGGACACTTTGCGGCGCCTTATAAATAAACGTACTACTACTACTACTACTACTACAGTGCCGGCAACAAGTATGCCCCACAGTGCCAGCAATGCCCCACAGTGCCAGCAACAAGTATGCCCCACAGTGCCAGCAATGCCCCACAGTGCCAGTAACAAGTATGCCCCACAGTGCCAGCAATGTCCCACAGTGCCAGTAACAAGTATGCCCCACAGTGCCAGCAATGCCCCCATAGTATTTCCCTGCAGCAGCACACTTTCCTGCATGCTTTCCGTGTAGCTGCCGCCGCTGCTGCTTCCCTCAGGGAAGGAGAGTACAGCACACTGCGTATCTCTCCTTCCCTTCACTGTGACTGGACTGCCCGCCAATCAAAGTTTGCGGGCCGGCTCCTGATTGGCTGCCGGCCCGCAAGCTCTGATTGATTGGAGGACGGGCGGCTAGTCACAGGGAAGCACACTGAGGGGTAGGAGAGATGTGCAATGCACTCTCCTCCCCTCCAGCAACCTATCTGACTGCCACGGCCGCCATTACAGGCCGGGCCGCCGCGGAGGTGGACGCGTACCCCCAGGGGTACGCGTACCACAGGTTGGGAACCACTGCTCTAGGGTGCCGTGATTCAAAAAAGTTTGGGAACCACCAGGGGCTGGCAACTTTTAGCCTAGAGGGCAAGTCCAGAGCACTGGCCCCCCCCCCCCCAACTTTCTGGAAGACGGAATGCTTGTGCGCACCGGAGGCGCGCTGAAAAATTAGGCATGTGGCCTATCATAAGGGGGCATGGCCTGTACCATGATTGTATTGTGTACCTGCAGATTGCACATTGTGATGCTAATTACACATTATGCCGCACACCTTGATGCCCATTACACTCCATACTGTGATGGCAATTACCCAATGCTCCCCACACCATAATGCCATTACGCCCCATACCATGAAGCCCATTACACCGCACAATGTGATGGCCACAGTGCCAGATTTGCCCCCACAGTGCCAGATATTCCGCCACAGTGCCAAATACACATATGCCCCCACAGTGCCAGATATACCACCACAGTGCCAGACACACATATTCCCCCACAGTGCCAGAGACACATATGCCCCCACAGTGCCAGATATGCCCCCACAGTGCCATAAACACATGCCCCACAGTGCCAGAAACACATATGCCCCCACAGTGCCAGATATTCCCCCACAGTGCCAGATATTCCCCCACAGTGCCAGAGACACATATGCCCCCACAGTGCCAGATATGCCCCCACAGTGCCAGATACACATATGCCCCCCCAGTGTCAGATATTCCCCCACAGTGCCAAATACACATATGCCCCCACAGTGCCAGATATGTCCCCACAGTGCCAGATATTCTCCCACAGTGCCAAATACACACATGCCCCCACAGTGCCAGAAACACATATGCCCCACAGTGGCAGAATTTGCCAGCAGCAACTCACCATTGTTGCTGTCTCTCGTCTCCATCGGCTGCTGCTGCTGCTGGGGGGAGGGTGGCAGGGGAGAGCGCAGTACATGCCCCTCCTGCCAACACCCCAGTCCGGTGAGGCTACGACCTCCAGCCCTCCTGCGCTGGCCGCGGATTCCAGAACACAGCCGCGGCTACAGGAAAATGGCCGCTGGCCTCCTGCACTGTTAACCTAGACCCATGTCGACCTAGATCCATGTTAACCTTAACCCATGTCGACCTTGCTGCATGTCGACCTAGTTGTGGTCAAACCAATGATCCCAACCCCTGTGAGTATAACTGGAGATACATTAGAATGACCTGCATACGATGCAGATAGAAATTGAACATGCTACACACGTACACGCACACACAGACATTCTAGGGTTAATTTTGTTGGGAGCCAATTAACCTACCAGTATAGTTTTGGCTTGTGGGAGGAAACCGGAGTACACGGAGGAAACCCACGCAAACACAGGGAGAATATACAAACTCCACACAGTTAGGGGCATGGTTAGAATCAAACCGATGACCTCAGCGCTGTGAGGCAGTAATGCTAACCATTACACTGTCCATGCTGTCCCCATGCTGATGACATATGAAAGGTGTGTGTATATTATGACATTGGGAATGTGTGTCTGTATATCATGACATATGGAATAATTGTATACAGGTTGAGTATCCCGTATCCAAAATGCTAGGGACCAGGAGAATTTTGGATAACGGATTATTCCGTATTTCAGAATATTTTAATATTTCAATTATGTATTTTGAAGTATCTTGCATGTATGCTGTATAAACACATAAAATACACACAAATATATTTTATTACCACATAAAATACAGTACACACAAATATATTTTATTTGTTCAAAAAACAAGGTTTCAAAACATGAAACAAAATTTGTGTACTATCACAGATATTGAATTTCAATGCCAAGCAATAATTGTCTTGTACATATATAGTGCCAGTTACATATCATGTCCTCAGTAGTGCTGTTACATATGTCCCCAGTGAGTTTTTAGCTAAACAAATTTTTTTTTCCACTTTCTGGAATGTATGGTTTTCGGAATAATTCGGATAACGGATATTCGGATACGGGATACTCAACCTGTACTACATATGTAGCCATGCTCATCATTGTAACAATTCAGCTGCTGGTGTTGCACCCACAGCGCAGACCCGACACACTGTGATAATGTATTTCTATGAGACGCGGGAGCGAATATTATATGCACAAGCATGGTGCAGAATGCCCATGAATGAAATATAAAAACCAGAAACACAAAAGTTAAAGGTTTTGGAATCTGCAGCACCTTATAGATAACCATGTATACGCCACTCGGAGAAGTGGGTTCATTTATTAATGATTAGCTTGTACTGTACCTTTCTGTGATGAGACTTTAACAGTTGGCAGGTACTGCACACAAACACAAAATGATATAGAAAAATATAGTTTTATCTTGTTGTTACAGGATATCATCATAATTAATGGATTAACAAAACATTATCTGTATATTAAATAAGTGCAGATTGTAAAATAATAGCATTCATTTTAAGAATATTACATTTGACATCAGCAATTAATGGCTCATAAGAAGTATAACAATTTAACATTTGTAGTAAGACTATAGACAAAGGCTCATATTGATTAGCATAGGACTTGATTTGATTTGGATATATTTTGTGTCCTGAATGTACTGTACATGTAAAAGCTGTTTGTAAGCGTGTGTGATTGAGCTGTATAAAAATACATCCAAATCAAACGGCAATATTTTTAGGTCAGGCGTATAAATGTGTAAATTTATGTTCAGTTATAGCGTAATGATTTGGCTTGCAGACAGTGTTATTAATAAATGTGAAAGTCACATTTTCCACATAAAATGTAATGAAATATAAATATCCTCACATCTTTAATTTGCCAGTTTATCCAATGGAACTTTTGTCAATGGCAGTAGGGAAAATGAAAATAATATATCTAACTTAACATCCAAAACTCGGCACTGGAAATGTAGCCAAAATGCCAATATATGAAAGACTACTAGCTGGTGGGTCAACACACATACAGGCTCTGCAATGACAATAGGCTAGTGTCACCATCATCGTCACATGGGTTTACTTAAGACCTACTGTATGGAACCTGTAAATATACGCCTTCTGAAATGTGCGCTACATTCATTACATTCATGCCTTCCCTTTAGGAAGCTTACACTTTCCCACTTCCTCTTATTCTCCCAAGTCTAAACTACACACAAATCTAAATGCGGAATGATAGTACAGGTTGAGTATCCCTTATCCAAAATGCTCAGGTCCATATTATTACTGCTGCCTTTGAGCAGCATGATCAAGATGGCGCCGCTGATGGTTGCCTAGGAGCTGTGTGGCTCAGCCAAATATGTTCCCTGTGTGATAACTGTACTGTCTCTGCTTATATTGTTACCTACCTGGCTGCTGCAATGACCAGTGGTGCCGCTGATGGCTGCCTAGGCGCTGTATGGCGAGTATGTTCTCCCTATGTGATAACTGTACTGTCTCTGCTTAATGTTACCTACCTGGCTGTAGCAGTGACCAGTGGCGCTGCTGATGGCTGCCTAGGCGCTGTGCAGATCGGCGGGCATGTGTTCCCCACATGTAATGTCTTAATGTAATGTATGTAATGCCTTCCCCCCCCCCCCTTCATCCCTGCTTGATGATGCACTGTAAATCCACAAAAAATTCCTAGTATGCGCAAGCATACATGGCCAATAAAGTTGATTCTATTCTATTCTATAACAGATTATTCCGTATTTCAGAATATATTTATAGTTCAGTGATATATCTTGAGGTATCTTGCATTTATGTTGTACAAACACAACAACACATGAAATACACACAAATATATTTTATATTTCATGAAACAAGGTTTCAAAACATGAAACAAAATTTGTGTACACTCGCAGTAGTGCTGTTGCAGATGTCCCAGTAGTGCTTTTAAGCAAGAAAAAAAAATTCTGGATAATTTGGATAACGGAAATCTGGATAAGGGATACTCAACCTGTATAGACATAGTTATATATTTACATGACAATACTGTATGTACAGTCAATTTTAAAACATGTCTAAAACAATGATCACATTTAATATTTTTTCATTCTCAGTGAAATTCAATTCTATAAAACTCCAGGTTTACTGTATTTTTCATAAAATTTGAAATAAAAATAGTTAAACTTCTACTAGCACTACTGCTTCACAGAGGACCACTTTCACAATCCATATCTGGAAAATGAATTTGCTGACGGGCAAACAGTAATCTGAATGAGTGCTGTTGATTGCCAATTTAAGGTCATGGCACTCATCCTCTCTAAGCTTAACTGGGTAGTAGCAAGGACACTGCAACCACCTAATGTAACAGATGATTAAGGAGGAAAAGAACATTAGCTGCTATACTGATTAATGTAAGTGAAATATGGGATGAGGAATTTAGAAGTAAAGCAATTTAGCCACGTGTTTTAATCAGTCGAGTAATTATAAACTTTCTGCAGTATGCATTTACTTATTAAAAAGCGATATCTTGGTTAAAGGTGATTTAAAGCCAAATATAAAGGTTAGAACATCAGAATTAAAATGACATGTACTCAGCAAGTTGCCAGAACATTACAAGTAAGCTAAGATTTTAGTGCTTTTATAACATACAGTAGCTAGGAACATGAATACAAAGAGATATGGACCACAAGTGTAGTTAAAGCAGCTGTATATGGGAGTGTGTAAAGCTCCCTCTAATAGTTTGAAAGAAAAAGGGGGAAGTATACAGCGCTGGGTTTGACTGAAAAAGAGGCTAACACAATTTAGCCAAAAATATACATTTATTAAACATCAATAAAACATTAAAAAGTTGACAACTTTAGAGAATTCTCTATTTCACCAATTGGGGGATGGGTAAGGGCAGTATGGAGAAGTAGTGCTCCAGTGGGTGGACAAAAGAAGCAGTTCAGATGCACCTATGATGGTAGAATAATTACCAAGTTGTAGTTGGACAGTCTCTCTCCTGTGTATTTGGGGAGGAGGATGGATGGAGTCCCGGAAAATTATCCAGCAGATTATGGATCCAGATTGACTCAGAAAGACCACAGAATATTTTCGGGTTTGGATGGTATCGAAAAACCCAGATGTGTCTCGTATTGGGGAAGGCTGAGTTTGTTGAATCCTTATGTCATTGGGCTGGTCCGGATAGGTAAATAAGGTGCAGATGCAAAAGATGCTGATGGCAGCTCAACGCGTTTCGACGTGTTGGCACGTCTTCTTCAGGAGCAATAAATTATTGCTCCTGAAGAAGACGTGCCAACACGTCGAAACGCGTTGAGCAGTTTTTTGAAACAATTGTTCTTCAATGGCTGTATGGCAATAATATTACACAGTATCTATTTGGATTGCACAGAGGAGAGAACAGTTTAGTAGAGATTGACAGGGTAAGGTTCCCACATAGATTCTGCTGTCATCTCATCTTTTACAAGCGGATGAGGGATGAGAGATCTTTTGGGACCCCATCAATCTGAAAGAGGGTAGATTAGATGTAGACTCTCTGCTACTCCGCGTTTAACATGTAGAAAAAAGTCCTGGTGCCGATGCGTATTGCAGGACATATACTACCGGTCCCGCGAGTGAGAAGAGTCCACAGAAAAATAGTAGTGGGTAGCCTTCTAGTACCGGTGCAAATTACAGCGTTACAGATTGACAGTAAAGGGTCTAGTCATGAAGTACAAGTGTAGATTATTCCTTAAATACACATATAATAACCATAGTTCTAAGGCAGGGCTGATATTGCTGCCTAGACAGAGCTATATTGCTCTGAATGATGCGTTTTAAAGTGCCACCAGCGATAAGCGTTTGGGGTGCGACGTCACCCTCTTTCTAGTGCAGGTACATTTGCAGATGCCTAGGTGCGTGGTACTAGTTACTAGTATATATAAGGTTTTACTCACCTGGTGCTGGTTTTCAAACCGTTGCTGCCAGCGGCAGGACAGACCCGGCCGTTTGCGTAGCTCCACTGCTGTCTGCTGGTTCAGCCGATACATATGCGTTTGGCTCCTTCAATGTCCCCTTTATTGGTAGCGGCAGCGTCTCTCTGTCCCTCCATCTAGGAGCGGGTTATCCATGGTAAGAGCTGTCTGGTACTGATATCCAGATTGTTGCTGCCAGCGGCAGGGCAGACCTGGCCGTTAGCGTAGTGACACCGCAATCTGTTGGTACGGACGGTGCTCAGTGTCCTCGTAGATGGCAGTAGCAGCGTCTAACTTTCTCTCCTTCCAGGAGCAAGAAACCTAAGGATGTTGCTGTGTGCAAGTGTGCGGGAACTCTGTCCTTCCGTCCAGGAGCAACCCGCTCCACGGTTAGAGCTGTCTGGTGCTGATTTCCAGATCGTTACTGCCAGCGGCAGGGCAGACCCGGCCGTTAGCGTAGTGACACTGCAGTCTGCTGGTACGGACGGTGCATAAGCGTCTGGCTCGTTTAGTGTCCTCTTAAATGGCAGTGGCAGCGTCTAACTGTCTCTCCTTCCAGGAGCAAGTTACCTAAGGGTGGTGCTGTGTGCAAGTATGCGGGAAGACGCGTTTCGCCCGTGCAGGGCTTGATCACTTCCTTTGCCGGGAGCTCACGGTTTAAATTCATTTTCTACCAAATATGGTATCTGTAATTCTTATAGCAATAAAAGTGACTATACAGGGTATTCCCTAGGAACAGTGTCTCATAGCATTAACCTCAGGAGCCAAGTCAGGCAGCATTGTGGAGACACAACATGATGGGAGGAATCTAAAATAACAGACAATCCAACAGATCTTTCAGGCTCCTTGAATCACAGACTGAGATTAGAAAAGTCATCAGCCTGATGGTCAGCAACATGGAGTCGCGACCCCATGCTGACAAGGTTGGGACCCACTTTGGGGTCAGGACCCACAGTTTGAGAACCGCTGTCATAGGCTAACAGCTCAAACTACTGTGTGTAACAACAGCTCTAAATGTGTTCAAGTAAACATAAGGTAAAGGTGTGTACACACGTACAGATTTTCTATCTGATCTATCTGGTGGGAACAAAAACCTGGAAATGTATGGGAGCATATGGCAATCAAAAATTGTTCCCAAACACTTGAAACAGACAGTGATCAGTCAGAAAAATTGTTTAATCATTCTGATATAACAAATTTATCAAAGCATATATATTTTTTCTGTTTTCCTGCATTTGGGTGGACATTTTTGATTGTCATATGCTCCCATACATTTCCAGGTTTTTGTTCCCACCAAATAGATCAGACAGAAAATCTGTACATGTGTATGCACCTTAAGTGTTAGTGTTATCTTCCAACAGAGAGTAATTTACATGTCACCACAGTATATTATTACTTATGCACCCCATACGACAATATGTATTATGTTATATATTCATTTTCTTTTAAAGAACCAAATCAATGCTCACTGTCACTGATGATAATAAATACTGTTGGAGGGTCTCCAGTGTAGATAATCAAGAAAATATGTTCATTACACCATTCATGCTCAATTGCTTTAACATACAGATGGAGCACCTGTCAGCCAGCCTAAACTATTGCCAGATCTCCTGAGCTGGCTGGAGGACAGGAGCTCCAACTGATGGGCACGTGCGTCCCCGTCAGCACATCGGCCGGGAGCAGATTTCTGCTTCAAGGGGACGGGCAGGGCGAGTGGGGGTGCGGGCACCTACAGGGGAGTACGGGGGATCAGCAGGGATCCGGCGGTCTCAGTCAGAACGGGGCACATGAGCATCTCATGCGTGCGCGCCCCCTTCTGGCACATGAGCGAATGGAAGCGAATGGCGATAGAATCACCAGGAGCATCTCCAATGCTGAGCTCCATCTGTATGCATAGGTGCCGATTTATGTTTTTGCTGGTGGGTGCTCAAGCCAAAAATATAGGGGAGTGGCTTCATGGGAAAGGGGCATGGCCACAACATAATACTGATTTATATTACATAGCACAGTTGTCTCCAATATTAAAATTATGGCAACAGTGCAAAATACATAAATGCCCACACAGTGCAGGTACAAAAATCCCCCCCACAGTGCCAAATACATAAATGCCCCCACAATGCAGGTACATAAATGCCCACACAGTACCTGTGCCAGCGACGAGGGAGTGCAGTGGGACAGGGCCTCTGCTCAGCGGGTGGGTGCTCATCAATTTCTGTGGGTGCTCGGGCCCTCAAGCACCCACAGAATCGGCACCTATGTCTGTATGTTACTTTGGGGTAGATTTATTAAGCTCAGTGAAGTGATAAAGTGTTTTTTATCACCGGCCAATCAGCGCCTACCTGTCATTTTTCAAACAAAGCCTGTAACTTCACAGTTAGGAGCTGATTAACCGGTGATAAAAACCAGACACTTTATCACTTCACTGAGCTTAATAAATCTACCCCTTACTGACCACAGTCATAACGATTTCTGTCTGTATATTTCAGAACCACAGCCATGGCATATTCCCATTTAACAATATTTGTAATTTCTTTAATAGCATTACTGGAGATAAAGATATACATAATTAAACCTTTGATTGCCAACATCTCTGTGAGAGCAAAATATCCGCTAAAATTACCAGTCACTCGCATTTGGTATATAAATTCAAATAAACAATGTTGTGCAAAAAATATTATATTTCCTATATACTGTAAGGTAAACATTACAGGTCATTATGATGAAAAAATATGTTTGCTTGGCAATTTTCATACCTATTTTGACAAATTCCCTTGGCACTCAATGGGTTAATAAGCCAGCATAGTTACATTAAATGTATATCCTTAAAACAAGAAGTTAACATTTCATGTCTTTCACTTTTTTAAAAAATACTTACCTTTTTAAATATATAAGTTGATAAAACATAGACTATGCTTGTGAATGAAAATATGAAAGGTAGTTTTAATACAAACTTTTTGTTCTTTTTTTGTAATAAGTATTTTACTGGTTCACAAAAAGAAAAATCAGTATGCCAAAAAGGGCAGCACAGGTTAATAATGATCACTACAAACAGCATGAGCTGTATTAAGTATTGTCACAAGGGAGTGGTGAATAAGGTGATGATGATAATGATAATAACAATAATAAAATTTCCATGAATGACGGTTCAATACTACAGATGGAGCCAGCCTCCCTCTTGCTGGTGATCGCCAGATTGTCTCCGCTGGCGATCCGCCAGCGGCGGTGCGCTCCATCTGACTGAGATGCGCGTGCATCTCACACGCACCAGCGTCTCAGTTTCCGGGCGGCGGGGCGACGGGAACCCTGTCCATCTCCGCTTCAGGGAGACGGACAGGGTTAGGTGGGAGAGCGGGGAGGGAGTGGGGACCTCGGGTGACTGCCGGCAAGCCGGCGGGGACCCGGGGGAAGCGTCATCGGAAGGGGACGCGCGAGCATCTTGTATGCGCGCGTCCCCTTTCGCAGATCAGATGGCGGCTGGCGGGGGATGGCAGCTGGCGATTCTTTCGCCATCCCCTGCAAAGCTAGGACCAGCTCCATCTGTACATTCTGGTCAAAGCACTTTATACTGGACAGTACTATGGGTCTTAATCAAATGTTTGGGAGAAATGCATCATCAAGCTACCATTCACCCATTTATCAGTCACTGAAGATTTCTGCACCACCATACTCAAAGGTACACAAGTTTCACATTCTCGCATCATCTGAAAGAGGTGGTACTGCTCTGCAATATTACTTGATAACAGAGTAGTCTTCCCACCATCATCACTGACCATAGAAATATTACGTTATTTCTTCATCCTAACACTAGGCAGCTGCTCTTTCACTTACCGTTCATTGTATTCATAAGTAGCAACAGTAAAGCTGGAGCACTGGCAGTGGCATAACTATAGAGGGTGCAGGGGACACAGCTGCTATGGGGCCCGGAGGCTTGGGGCGCCCCAAGGCAATCCCCTGCATCCTCTATAGTTAAATAGTGACCACCGGCTGTAGGAGTAAAGAGCCCTAACGCTGGAGGAACCGGGACACTGACACTGCCAGCGCCAACAGGTGCAATATAACAGTAGCAGGCTGGAGGCAGCAAGTGACTTGCGGTGGGAGGAGCAAGGGGTTGTGAACAGACCAGTGCCAGGCAGAGACTAGTGCAGCAGGGACCATGAGGACCAGTGCAGGCGGGAGAAGGGCATCAGCACCTGAAGGTCAGGAGTGGGAGACTGGTGGCGCTGGCACCAGCGCCTGGAGGTCAGGAGCAGGAGACTGGCATGGCGCGGCCAGGAGCAGAGGGGCAGCGCTGGTGGGAGAAGGGCACCTACACCGGGGGAAGTAGGAGACTGGCACAGCTGTGAGTAGGGGAACAGTGCAAACAGGTACATTATAGAACTGAGGAAGGAGCCAGGGGACTAGAGTCTGCAGCCTTGTGGGCAGGAGACCAGCACCGGGGTGAGGAGCAGTTGACCAGGAGGGGGGGGGGGGGGAGAGCAGGCAACCAGCATTACAATGGGAGGGAATTAGGAGTGGTAAAAAGTGATGCCTGTCACCTTTCAAACTCCTGCTCTCCCTCCCCTTCCCTATCCCCTCACTCTCTTTCACTCCCCATTCCCAATCTTGGTTCTCTATTTTTCCCATCTCCACTCTCTTTCCCTCTGTCTCTCACAGCCTCTCCTTTTTTCTCTGTGCATCCTTTCTTTCTCTACCTGGCACTGTCTCTCACTATCTGATACATCCCTTTTTCGGCCTGACACACCCCTCTCTCATTCTCTCTTTCCCTGACACCCCCTTTCTCGCCCTGACAACTTCTCTCTCACATTCTCTCTCTCGTTCTCTTTCCCTGACACCCCCTTTCTCTCCCTAATACCCTCTTTCATTCTCTTTCTCCTCCTGACACTCTTGTTTCAGAGACAAATAACCAATACTAATATAAACAAATGTGGATAGATTGAAATACTACACCCAATTGTGTCTATACCTTGATAGTCTGATACAAATTGATACTGCTGCTGTTAACCACTATAAAAAGGAACAATAGTGGCAACATTGTCTCCTTGTGACATATGTGGAGAGAATTGAATACAGCCATTTAGCTGTGTGTTTTCCCACCTGATAGTATTTGATTGTATGTAAAGGATTGGCTGTGAGATTAATGGACATATGGAAAATTGTAGTAAGTGACCTAGGGGGAGATTCTCTAAACTAAAAATGCGGTAAAAACCCTGTTATCAGGTTTTTACCGCATTTTGGGATGCTCTAAGCATCCCCAGCCGGGTTATCGCGATGGGGGGGGGCATTGCCAGAAAAATCTGGTGATGCCCCATAGAAGCCTATGGGCTTCTATCACGTCCCACCGCCAGCCTGCAATGACCCACCACCGCCCCGCATCGATACCTCCTCACCTGTGTCGGGACAGCACAGTGCTGTGCTTCCCGGACCTGTGACCTCCTCCTCCCTGCACTATGATCCTCTTCCGGGTGCAGGGAGGAGGAGAGCCTGGCTCAGCAGCAGCAGCAGCGCCGTGTGGATCCCGCTGTCATTTACCGCAAAGGATAGCTCCCATATGGGGAGGGGGCTTTGTATAATGCACAGCCTTATGGGGGGAGGAGGGGGGCTGTGTATAATGCACAGCCTTATGGGGGGAGGAGAGGGTGTTGTGTAAAATGCAAAGCCATATGGAAGGAGGGGGCTGTGTATAATGCACAGCCATATGGGAAGAGGGGGGCTGTGTATAATGCACAGCCATATGGGGGGAGGGGGGCTGTGTATAATGTACTTGGTGTATTATGAGGGAGGGGGCTGCATATAATGTATTGTGTGTAATATGGGGGAGGGGGCTGCGTATAATGTACTGTGTGTAATATGGGGGAGGGGGCTGCGTATAATGTACTGGGTGTAATATGGGGGAGGGGGCTGTGTATAATGTACTTGGTGTAATATGGTTGAGTCTGTGTATAATGTACTGGGTGTAATATGGGGGTCTGTGTATAATGTACTTGGTGTAATATGGGGAGTGGGCTATGTATAATGTACTGTGTGTAATAGGAGGGGGGCTGTGCGTAATGACAGAGCCAGATTACGGTCTAAATGGGCCTGGAGCTGAAAATTATCAAGGGCCTACTATGCGCAATAATAGGGGTTGTGGCCAGCACCTAATAATGTGGGGGGCATGGCCAGTGTTCTGGTTGGGTGGTCTGCTCATGGATGTGTCTGTATTTGTGTAAATACTTTCAACTAATTATATATGCCTGGAAAAGGTAGGGGGCTGGCATAAGAAAAACGCAGGGAGATATATTGGCGGGTGCCCTCCAAAGGTGCACCCGCGGATGCCGATGTCCTAAGATACTTGCGGGTTGAGGCAGCACTCCAGTCATAAAAAAATACTGAAAGCCGAAACTTGGTAGACAACATTTCAGCACCTTTTATGTGGTCACCTAAGTTTACCACACCATATACCCCTTACACAAATCATGCAACACAATAGTAAACCCCTTATACTGTACTTGCCTCTTACACATTATGCCACATGGAATTAACCAAAATTCACACCGATGGAGCAAAAATTCACACTATGGCACACAGATTAAGGCAAAATTTGCATTTTGCCACATGGATTGAGCCAAAATACACACTATACCAGGCATGTCCAAACAGTGGCCCTCCAGCTGTAGTGAAACTACACGTCCCAGCATGCCTTGATATAGTTTTAGCATTCCCTAATAGCAAAACTGTGGCAATGCATGATGGGAGTTCAACAACAGCTGGAGGGCCATCGTTTGGACATGCCTGCACTATATCAAACAGATTGAGCAATAATGCACAATATGCTTCATAAATAGGGGCATTAAGGTGCGCATTAAGGCGCACATTAAGAATTTACACCATAATGCCCATTACATGTTAAGCCACACACCATAATCTCCATTACGTATTATGCCAAACACCATAATGCCTATTAAAAATTATGCTACATAAGTGTTGCTTACCTAAATGTTCATTGCCAGGGGTTCCATGTTCATTGCCAGGGGTTCCATCCTCAAATCCAGGGGTTCCATGCTCATTGCCATGTGGCATGATCATTGTCAAGGGGGAATATATGCACACGGTAACTGGGGGACAGCCGCCGCTGGGCAGAAATGACAGCGATTGACAGCCGGGCAGAGAGCAGGGGGCTGCCCGGCTGTATTCAGAGCACTGCATATCCCGGCTATTTGAAATAATAACCCTTTCATACCAGTATATGCAGGGATTTACCTGGGAATATGGTCCCAGGATCATGCAGGGACATTCCCAGACTGGCCCCTTTTACACCAGCCTAGTCTCTGCATTTTCTGGTGTGAGTGGGAGAGAAAACCACCACCGCCCCCCTTTAAACAACCAGCTATATCTTCGGACCAACTGACCCATTTACATGTAGGCTTCGAATGATTTTGGAGCCATGAAACTGGGCCGTTTGGGTCCATGAAATTTCATTTCAGAAATGAAAAAAAAATTTGGTTTACCCGCAATATCTCTAGAACCAATGAACCCATATGGACCAGGTATCAGATTGAAGGCCCAGCGATTTGGGTTCAACTGAGATCAACCTCGAGCTTCTGGCAGCCGGGGGGAACCAGGTGGAGGTCGGAATTAGCGGGTTCCATGTTATCCTATGGGGAAAACGTTCCAGGTTTGTCTGGCGGTATCTCCGGTTCCCGGGGGCTAGCAATGCGGGGCTGGGCTCGTTGGAAAGTCTTGGCCCTCAGCTACAAAATGGGCCTATTTGGATAGTGGGCCTAAAGCTGTAGCTCCATCAGGCCCATTGTTAATCCGGCCCTGCGTAATGAAATGTAATATGTACAGTAGCTGTGTATACTGAATCTAATATGGGGGAGAGGGCTGTGTGTTGATCTGGTTACCTGGTTTTGGAATCCCAACTGGCAGCCACAACCCCCTCTGAGTGACAATAGGTGGAGCTAGAAATGCCCTTTGTGTGGAGCATAACACGCCCCTCAGCGGCTTTGCCCCGCACATTCTGCTACCACCTAGAATCTCCCTGAAACTAGTTTTTTAAGTAGGCAAGTATGCTTTAGAGACTAATGTGTTAAGTGGGCGAATCCATTCCATTTCATCCTTAGCCAAAATAATCTCTAGGTCTCTTGTTCTCCATGATTATTTTATGTATCTTTTTTTATACAGCATTCTGAGTTCTTATGAATTAGTTTAAACAGGCATGTCCAAACTATGGCCCTCCAAGTGTTGTGAAACTACAAGAATTCCCATCATGCCTTGCCACAGTTTTGCTATTAGGGAGTGCTAAAACTATGGCAAAGCATGCTGGGATGTGTAGTTTCACAACAGCTGGAGGGCTATAGTTTGGGCATGCTTGGTTTAAAATGTTCTGACAATGGGTGCTGGGGATGACCCTTTTGTATGTTATATACAGTATATGCCCTGGCATACGTGTATTTACATTTCTGGTTGTTTTACCAACATACAGTATAGAAGGTTACATGTAGATTTGAGTATGTATATTACATTTCTCGAATAGCATGTTATGAAATTATAAATTTTATATGTCTGTTTGTTTTTTTAAATTTGGAATGTGGTTAGTTTTTTTGGCAGATTATGGGGGTGATTCAGACCTAATCGCTCAGGTCCGAATTGCCCCGGTCCAGATGGTGGGGGTTTGCACATGCACAAACCCCGGGAGCGGATGCCTTCAGCAAGTTTCACACTCGCCGGGTTGTTCGCAACTGGATGGGTGGATGTAGTGGATCAGCCCGAATTTTATTGGAGTGCCCACAAAAATGGTGGACCTGCCCATGGAAATGCAGGGCATACCTCTGCGAATACAGGCATTCCCATGCACCCTTGTGGCGGGTGGCTAATCAAATGAGGTCAGCCCCTGAAAAATTAGTATAAACTTAGGTGAAGGCTTAAGTGAAGGCTAGACAAATCATTTCATGCTGAGCGAACACCGAATGATTTCTCCTCCTTGCAGCCGCATGTGAGTGGATGTGTTAGCATACGCATCCCCTCACAAGCTAGTCTGTCAATCAACTTGCGTAAGCCAGGGAGAAACAATTCACTAGATTCATTGCAGGTTGGCCTCCTGCACGGGTATTACAAGCCGTACACATGCACAGTCTATCGATAATCACCCAGCCTGCAAATTCACAGCTGTACAGTCAGGTCTGAATAACCCCAGAATAACTTTTTTCAACTTATACAAGGCATGCCGCTACAATATACAGTATGATGCACTCTGCAGCAACAGAGGATGCACAGCAGGGACAGCACCTCACCTGCCAGGCGCTAATCAGCTGTGCAGACTAGGTGTGCCAGCAGATGTGCCGACAGTGCAGATGCGCTATGGGCAAGGCACCACTGATACACAAACCTGACTGTGAGCATGTGTTTCCAGCTGGAATGCAGCTTGTAGTACAGTATCAGTGGTGGAAGTACAAACATTTTCTTGCTGGTACTGATAGTGCGCCTTAGGCGTGCGTGCCAAAAATGGACATGGTCATATGTCATGAGGGGGTGTGGTCACATGCAACTAGGTGAGTAGCTACATGACAATAGAGGCATGGCCACATTATGCCACACAGTAATGCCCCTTACACAATATGCCAGACACCATAATGGCCTTTACATATTATGCCACACACTATAATGGGTACTTATGTAGTATCTGGGCTGCCGATTTAGAAATCGGATCGGATCGCATCGCATCGTATCGCATCGCATGCGACCAAATCGTATGCGATGCGATGGTCAAGATTTTTCCATAGGATTCAATGTTAAAATGGTCTGAGTCCATTTTAACATAGAATTCAATGGGAAAAAGGGGTCCTTTTCCTTTCCCCACTATCCAAGTGGGCATGGAGTTGGATATAAACCTGTGGCGAGCGTAGCGAGCCACCGAGCCCGAAGCGTGGCGAGCGTAGCGAGCCCCGCGAGGGGACACAGAATACTTTTTAAGAAATATGCGTTCGCTCGCCACGCTTCGGGCTCGGTGGCTCGCTGCGCTCGCCACGCTATATAAAATCAACTCTATGCCCACTTGGATAGTGGGGAAATGAACAGGACCTTCTTAACATTGAATCCTATGCAAAATCGTATCGAATCGCATCGCATCGCATCGCATCTGATTGTATGCCTTAAGGTAAGGCATACAATCACAAAATCGGCAGCCCAGATACTACATAAGTACCCTATAATGCTTTATGCCACACATTGGAATGCCCATTACATATTATGTCACACACCATAATGCCCTATGCCACAAACCGTAATGTCCATTACAATATGCCACAAACCGTAATGCCCATGAAATATTATGCCACACAACTTATTGCCTTATGACACACACTGTAATGCCCCTTATACATAATGCCCCACCCAGTACCCCTTAAACATAATGTACCCACCAGTGCCCCTTAAACATAATGCCAGTGGACTCACTGCTCCAGGAACTTTTCCTCCATTTCCTGCCCCCACCCATGGCACTATTACTCAGTGTCCTGTCCCTCTGTGGCCTCCTTGGAAAGAATTGCAGGCAGGGTGTGCAGATCGGTGGTAGCCTCCCCTCTCTGTCACCACCAAGCGGTGTGTGCATCGGTTCCTCCGACTGCGCGGCGCTGTATCCCACTGCTGCTGAGCTTCTGCACCAATCGCGATGGAGCAGAGGCTGCACCTGGCGTGGCATTATCTTGGTGGGGGTAAGCATCACCAGGAGCTGAGCAGGTGGGCTGCAGTGGCGACTAGAAAAAGTGGAAGTGGCCACATTAATTAGACTTAAAAAAAAAAAATGACAGCGGGCAGGGGGGCACATGATAAGGCATACCTGCAACATGCATGTGCACCATACCACACCATACCCCCGTACTTGAAGCACTGAATACTTGGATTAATTCAAAGGAGTATCTGTATACAGTGGCGGCTTGGCCATAGACATAGTAGGGAAGATTCCTGGTAGGCCACCACAACTGTGATGCCACCTGTCAGCCAGTGACTTAGCTTTGTGATCTGGCCCTACCCAGAGTAGTGTCCCCATTCCCTGCATGGCTCCCACACAAAAATAATTTGAAGTTTTGCAGAGCAAAGAACCTGACACTGCAAATACTCATCTAAGGTGGGCACCCAGCTACTGTATTTCCATTGTGAAATGTGTTCAAGGGACAAGAGTGGGTGCTATCTGGAGGTGTAACAATTTATGGAATGTTCCTGGGCTCCACTGGAGGGGAGGGGTGGGATATTTGTAACATTCAGGGGATTATGGTAATGAGCTGTTTGTCTGCTTGATGGAGACTTGAGGTTTTGTGACCAGTCTCAGTTGGAGAGGTCGGGGTATTATTTGAAATGTGGTTTGTGGTTTTTCAAATCAGTGTAAATGTCTGAGGACAACTAGGCTAACAATAGCCTCCACACAGGTGTAGTGATGTATTTATCCCACTCTTTTTGGTGGCTCCACCTACATTTGATTTGGTGCCACCCATGCGAGACCATTTCTAAAAAAAAATCCAAAGCCACTTTTAGTTCCCAATGCACCCCTGTCTGTATATTATGATATATGGAAGGAGTGTATGTATATTATGACATATAGAAAGTGTGTATGTATATAATGACATGTGGAAGAAGTATCTGTATATTTTGTAATATGAAAGGTATGCATATCTCCAAACATTTTAATAACTAGACTGAGGACTCCTGCACAGCCCCACCACCAGTGTTCCCAGAAAGGGGGCACTGTTTTGTGGTAATTTCCATAGTTACAAGGCCACTCCACCATTTTGCCACTTTGGGGGAATGGCCAGCATCTACAGTATTTCACAGTTTCTACAGTTGGGTCTCCCAACTGCCCCCCCCCCCCCCCACGGACACTGCTGACAGTGGGTGGGACATACTGTAGGACAGTCGCAAAAATTCAAGACTGAACCAGGAAAATCGGGGGGAGTTGGGAATGATGGGTATGTATTTGTATTATGACACATTGAAGTAGTACAGTATCTGTATATAATGACATATGGAAGGTGTTTATGCAAATTATGACTTATGAGTAGTATGTACATTATGAAATACATATGTGTTTTCATACAGTATTGCCTTGAAGCATACACATTGTGACATGTAACTCATGGGATAGTGGTACTGTACATATGCTCGCACATGTTATCAAATAATTTAGAATGGGAGAGCCGCAGTAGCAACTCAGCACAGCTTTTACCATGATGCGTACACGTCACAGTAAGAACTGCAACAACACTGTAAGAGGACACAACTGTATGGAAGAAGTGCCTGCATATTATGAAATATGAAATGTACATCTTTACATTGAAATTGGAAAGGAGTATCTATATGTTATGACATATCAGGGCCGGATTAAAGGAGGGCAAAGGGGGTCAGTACCCCTGGGCCCCCCTCTAGCTAGGGAGTGTGGTAGTGCTGCAGAGTGTGCATGGGAGTGTGGTAGTGCTGCAGCTACACATATCTCCCAATGTGACAATGATGAATGGTGCTGCCCCCCCCCCCACCCCCGGAGTTGAAGAATAGGTGATTTAATGTCAGCATCATGTAGACAGTAACAGCTGTATTACCCGACAGCCATTTCAACTGCTCACAGGCAGTTTTCATCATCATAATGCTGACTTATTAAATCACCTATGCTTCAACTCCGTGTGCCGGCTACATTCCTCACGTCGTGGGGGAGTAAGTGCTTATTATTATCAACCTTTATCTGCCTGGCACCGGGACTGTGTTTTACCAAGTGGGGTGCCCAACCCTGCATATATATATATATATATATATATATATATATATCCCCCTGCAGTTACCCATTGACCAAGTTTTTACTGCCTTTACTCTGTGTTTTGACAGTGTAATATTCTTCATGCAGTTTGCAAGCAATAATGGCAAGTGCAAGGGCCCCCCTGTCTAAAGTGCCCTGGGCCCCGGAAAGCTTAATCTGGCACTGTGACATATGGTAGGTGTGTCTGTATATTATGACATATGGACATATGGAAGGTGTGTTTATGTATATTATGACAAATGGAAGAAGCATATGTATATTATGACATCAAGAAAGAGTGTCTGTACATTAAGAAATATAAAAAGAGAAAATGCAGGTACACGCACTGTAAGTTCTAAAAACAAATGCTAATCAGAACTATCAAAAATGTTAAACTCTGCTATTAAACATGGAGTACATTTGAGGCACTTAGAATAATTTGAGGTACTTAGATTAATTTTGGACAAAAATATGGACCACTAATCACGACCAGGTAACGTTATTGGTGGGTCCCTAACCAGTGGAGTAACTATTATGAGGGTGCAGGGGATGCAACTGCTGATGGGCGCCTGTGATCTCCTCCCCTTTCCAACCACCTGACCAGTTCTGCTGCTGGCAGCAATGAGTTGGAAATCTACAGTTGCTGGCAGACGCCGGACAGCAGGAAGTTGGGTACCAGTCAGCAAAGAGACCCATGGTGGTAAGCGAGGGTACTGGAGTTAGAAGCCTATAGGCTTCTATAGAGTAACGATTATATGAAAGTGGCATTGCACACCCCATCCAAACCCCAGAATCCATCGTATTGTTGGCTTGGTGCATACTTGGGGCACAGCCAAACCTCCGAAAGCTGCTTTTTGAACTTTGGTTGTTTTTGACATTTTGTTGCCTCTCGCCCCTGGTCTCTTCCCCTTTTTCTCTTTGACACCTCCTCACTCTCACTTTCTTGTTCCCTTTGATCACTCCTGCTTGCACCCCTCCTTTTCTCTCTCTTGCACCTCCCGCTCTCACTCATCTCTCTTACTCGCTCCTCTCTTTCCTTCATTCATTCACTCTTTTTTGATGATGCACTTTCTCTCTCCTAACCATCCTTCTTTCCCTCTCTTTCTTGCTTTCATCTTTGTGAGTGGTGCGAGTCGGCATCAAACTGGAATCGAATGCGGCTGTACACTGTGATTCAGACTAACTTTCTGTTTGATTTTGGCTAAACAGTCAGAATTTCACCATGTCCACAGCTTGGCTCTTTCTTCTGTCCCCCCCTCCCCCCACACCCCCACACACCCCTTAAGGGGGATTGTACAGATAATGGTTTTGGGGGGGGGGGGATTTCAAGATTTTGCTATGGGGCCTACAAAGTTCTAGTTGCACTCCAGTCCCTAACATTCCTAAGGGACCAAGTAAGAGGAGATGGATAATGGGGGGACATTGTAGAAGGGGAATGCTTTAAGTGTGTCAGAGGAAAAATCAGGCAGCACCAGGTGCAACAGCTTTTCACTGTATATATAACCATACATGATTATCAAATTTTAGCATACAAAAAGAGAAATTCTTATACAATACTGGACTATTTCTCCTACAATCTCTGCATCTGCTTTTTCCATGTAACATTGCTAGGTAACCTGGACTACTGCTCCTACCATCCCTGTATCTGCTTTATGCATTTTCTGTGTAATACTGTTAGAGAAATTGGTGTATAATCTCTAAAAGTACCTTTTTGTCTAATAAAGTCTGTACACAGGTCGGCAAGTATTTTTAATCAGTATAGGATAGTCTGTTCCTGCAAAAAAAAACAATTTTGCTTTCTGGTGGACTTCATATTTTCTCTTCCTACAGCTATGCCCTTAACAAGCAATCCTTTTCTAATCATTCATCTCATGTATTCATCTTGGTAAGGAAGTCGACTCTCTCATCTTATCATCTCCTTCCATTTGCCCCATGAACCCCCTCCCCCCCCCCCCTCCCCTCACTGTTGGTTCTCATCTCTTTAACCTATCACTCTCTGTTGTCTCACCCATTCTTACAGTGGTGTAGCTACTGTAAGGCAGCCTCCGCTGCCGCTTGGGAAAGCGAGCGGCCGGGTCTGTGTGGGCGTTGGGTGCTGCCACCTGCCCGGCGCACTGACTATCTGACATAGTGCCACTTGCCACTGCCCGCATTCTGGCAGGGAGTCGGCTGCGGCCATGACAGACCTTCACTGTAAAAAAAAAAAAAAATCCCTCACTTGCCTGTACACAGAGCCGGCTATTGGCTACTGTGTAAAGGATGGGCGGGCTGTTGAATGGGCTGTTGGATGGGCTGTTGGATGGGCGGGCAGGGGCAGCCTGGGACGGATGTGTCGGAGCCAGGGGAAACAGCAGTGACGTTTACAGGCTGCTAGCAGCTTCATACGTACTGCGCTGAGTGGCATTGCATTGGGTAAGGGTATGCCTAGAGAAAATAAAAACAGGTGCTGCTGCAGAGGCAGCGAGATTGTAATACAGATGATGTCAGAGATTTACAGTTAGGAGACTCTGGGTGATTACAAGAGGCCAGGACTGTGCTGTATTTCCCCCAGCATTCTCGCACAGCACTTAGGGTATGTGACACCTTGAATCATTGTAACCAGTCATCAGCTTGTGTTTTGAGTATCAGGTGTGGAAAGATAGGAACAATCCCTTTATTATTCTGCATGTAGGTGTCATTTTATTTCTCCATGTGCTGCTCCCACCACAGATGCCATTTACCATACTCCACTATACAATGTATACATCTTGAAATAAATTCTCTGCAACCCATGCATGTGGCGTAATATGTAAGTGGCATATAGTATAAATGGCAATACATTGTGTGGTGTAATACTGTAGGCATTAGGGTGTGCGGTGTATAGTGCAAGGGGGGTGGGGGGGCGCCAAAAACTATTTTGGCAGGGGGGAGCAAAATTTGTAGTTACGCCACTGCATTCTTATTAAAAACAACTATGACTCTTTGGCATAACTTGAACTCAAGGCTGCTCCCCTTTGGGTCAGATTCTCTAAGCTAGAAATGCGGTAAAAACCCCGTTATCGGGTTACCGCAGCGGGGGGCATCGCCAGAAAAATCTGGCGATGCCCCATAGAAGCCAATGGGCTTCTACCGCAACCCTCCGCCGCCCTGCAACGACCCCCCGCCGCCCCACATCGCCCCCTGACCTGTGTCCGGGCAGAGCTGCCCGGACCTGTGACCTCCTCCCTGCACTGATCCTCTTCCGGGTGCAGGGAGGAGGAGAGCCCGGCGCAGCAGCAGCAGCGCCGGGTGTGTGAGGGAGGGGGAGCCGCCGGGACCTGCTGGGACCCGGCGACTCTCACCGCAACGGACAGCTCTTAATGCAAGAGCTGTCTTTTGCTATAATTATCACATATGTTAGAACATATGCGATAATTATAAATGCGATGGGCGGCATCTTCATGCCTTCCTTGCCTGCATACTTCCTGCTATCAGGCCACCTTGCTTGTGTCATCTATATGTCCCCCTACCTCTTTGACTTAAATTACAGCTCTCTCCTACTCAGTGACCATCAACACTTGTAATTGTTCATCTCTTCCAATGGCAGCCTGCTCCTAGTAGCAGGGCTGCCATCAGAAATTGTGGGGCCCAGGACAGACCAAATAGGAAGCCCCCCCCCCTCAAACCCCCTCCCCCCCCTCTCGATGTATAGTAATGATTGGCATTGCTATCTTTATTACCTTCTTAATTCTTAATTACCTCCACATACGCACTGCAGGAGTCCATAGGGCATTGCAAGGGTGTACCGGGACAGCTGGGCTTCAAGTCACCACTCCTCATCTGTCTTGCGCGGCGTGATATCATCACGCCACGCCATGCGGTGGGGACTTCCTGTTGGAGGACTCCTGGCTTCCTGCAGGACTCAGGAGTGAACTTGGAGTCGCCACGCTCCATCCACCCCATGGCACTTTATATACATTATGTGCAGACGACGGGCTGCATATAATAACCACAGATGCTGCCGCTGTTGAAGGAGGGGGCGGGAGTGCGGCAGCAGCGGCTCAGCGGCACTGCCACTGCAGTGTAGACAAGTGAAGAGGTGGGGGTGCTGGGGATAGAGCTGCCCGGGCCCTACCCTCTTTCAGAGCGGCAGGGCCCGGGACAGTTGTCCCCATAGCACCCCCTGTCGGCAGCCCTGCCTAGTAGTATACATACAACACATTCCCTTACTTACATCTCAGCTGAACTGTGTTGCTTATTGTTACCTCTGCTGTTTAACTTTTTCAATTATTCTAGTGTGTAATCTGTGCACAATATACAGTATACGGCTGCTGTGTACCACTTGTGGTGCCTAAAAAATTAAATGTAATCATAATAATACAGTACAGGACAGAAAACTGAAAAACAACCATTATGGATAGTTTTGCTGCTATTCTCGTATAAGTCCTTGGATTCATTCAGTTCAGTTTTCATCAAGATTTTTTTGTTCTGTACATTCAGAATAATACATATTTTTGTTCTGTAATTCAGAATAAAGTACAGTAATCTCATTATTTTGGGCCATTAAGAGCTACAAGATTTACAGTGTACTTTAGAACTCTAGATTTTAATAATGTTGAAAAGAATAATTATTTGAAATGTCCTTTTTGTAGGTACATGGGTAAAGATTATCCACTTGAGAGACTTGTTTTCAAACATTCCATAAACAAATTATAGATATACTAATGCCACCCATACACGGTGCAATGCAATCTAGTTAAAAAAAGTACGGGCAGCACATCCTTTTTGTACCCTGCGATGTGCAATGCACAGGAGCATACATCACCTGGCATGGTACAAAATGTTTACACGTGGAAGAAGGAAAGACTCTCTTTTTCTTGGGGCATTCTTGAATTTATGTAACCTGGCATGATCAGTGGATCATCATAGTATATGGTTTGTGTACAATTAGGATCTGAGGTGGGGTATTAATCGCTTATTAAATATTTTTTATTCTTTGATTCTCAAAACATATGCGCTGTTCAAATTCTTCTTGTGTTTGCCACTACGGGACAGTCCTATTTTTTTTTCCTCATATGATCAATGTGCACCTCTGAATCAGCCCCAATGTACAATCCAGTTATCAAATAAATATGGAATTATATATATTTTTTATGAGAAATGATCTTCTAGACAGTCTAAGGGGGTATTCAATGTGAGGGTCACGGCAGTCGAGCTTGCTCGACCGTCGTGACCCAGTCCCGTTCTCGGTCAGCTCAACCGAGAACAGGCAGGATTCAATGTCCCGCCTGCCGGGGAGCAAGAAGGGGGAGTGGCCGTGAGTTGTGGCCGGGAAGAGGTGAGCTGTAGCCGGCACCTCGTCACTTCACAGCCATTCTCGGCAGAACAAGCCCGACAGCTTGTGATGTCGGGCTCGTTCTGCCGAGATACCCTGCTCAATGCTGTTGGGGAAGACAGCATTGAATAGGGCCTGGCGGGCATCTCCTCGACGGGAGATGCTCACCGGCGATTGAATACCCCCCTTAGTGTGGAGATGTCATACAACCCTTCGGAAGAACATATATATTTGTAACTATTGTTTATTGATTTGATCATTAAGGACTGAGCAGATTACACTGTGCAATGATCAGGTAAATTAGATCTCATACTTTATATCATACAGTAAAACATAGTATATTTGTTTCAAGTATTATTGTGGTTTTGGCCTTAGACATTTGGAGGCAGGGCCGGTGCTACCACTAGGCAGCTTTAGGCAGCTGCCTAGGGCGCTGGCCACTAGAGGGCGCCCCTTTGCTGGGATGAACATGTAAATTAAGAATTTTAAAAGTAATCCAATGCACCGTCTTTATTTTCTATTTTCAAATATAATATTGCTGCCCAGACAGTGGCTACGTTGAGCAAGTGAGCGGTCACTGGCGTTACCAAGCGGGAGAGACAGCCAGTGATGGAGCGGGAGACCTGGCCAGTGGGTCTGCTGAGCATGAGTCTGCGCTAAGTGGGAGCCCTGGCCAGTGGCGGCGCCGAGTAGGAGACCCGGCCAGTGGTGGCGCCGAGCAGGAGACCCAGCCAGTGGCGGTGTTGAACGGGAGAAACAAGTCATTAGCAACCTGCACGGAGCAGGAGACTCGGTTGCCAGAGCCGCTGACCAGGTGACTGGGTGCTGGTGAAAGGAAGAGTGGGTCCTGGTGAGTGTACCGGGGGAGTGGGTCCTGGTGAGTGTACCGGGGGAGGGGGCACAAAGTTATTTATGGTCACCCAGAACCCTTTCAAACCGCACTACTCCCGCCTCTGAGCCCTACTCTTCACTCCCCTTACACAGAACTGCCACTAGCACTGGAGTGAGGGGGGACAGAGCGAGGTACATATTGTCACCTGTATTGGGAGGGGGGGATTAGGAGGAGGATAAAGGAATAGCTGTCAGAATCCTTTTTAAACCCTGCTCTCCTTCCTTCCACCCCTCACTCACTCCCTCTCTTTATCTAGCTCTCTTTCTGCTGCTGTTTTTACTCTCTCCTCCCTGCCATTTTCGCCATGCTTCCCCTCTTTGACAGTCTCACCCTCTTCCCATCCCATCTCTCCTCCTGTCTCTCCCTGACACTCCTTTTCTCTTGCTCCCCTCTTTCTCTTTCCATTTCTCCCAGATATTACCTCTAACTCCTGCTCGCACTACCCCTTTTCTCTCTCTCTTGCACCTCTTTCTTCAACACTCCCTTCAATATAGATATCTAAACTGGTCCCTCACAGCGATGTACCCATAGATTGTAGAACAGAGGTGTGGATGTGTAAAGTCAATCAATGTTTCAGTGATTTATTACTAACGATAGTGCGGTAACTGGGGGGGGGGGGGGGGGGGCAGTATTACAATTTCTGCCTAGGGTGCTAAAAAACCTTCCACCGGCTCTGTTTGGAGGCTTTTATGTAGTTGTGAATGTCATTTTTAAAAAAAAGTGTGGAATTTTGTAGTGGTGTATTGATCAAATAAGGATTTCTTGTCCTATGAATCAGTTATCTGCCAACAAGAAGCTATACCTGCTGGTATAGGTTGGAACCAGAAGAAAACCTGTTCTTATCCTGTTGGTAAAAAGTGCCTCTTTTGTTAAAAAATGAAATTATTAAATGTCACTGGAAGAATACTTGTATGTAGCCAGAATTGCAATAAAGCATTACAATTCATCTGGGGCTCGAGCTTTCAGCTTTGTGCCAAATACTCTATGGAACTCTTTTAATAGCACAGTTCAAGAGGTCCCCACTCTAGACTGCTTCAAAAATAGACTTAAGATTTTCCTATTTACTCAAGCATTTCACTAATATCCACTGCTAAGCTGGATTTGTATATTGTGCAGTAAAGGCAAATGTAAAGCACTTTGAGTCCTATTAGGAAAAACATTCTATTTAAAAATATATAATATTATTATTAGTATTATTATTATTATTTACAGACTAAAAGATGATCACATCATTGCATTAGCAGCGATGTAAAAAATAATAATCTCTTATATAATAGCCCAGAACTGTCAATCTGTGAGTGTGTGTATAACGTTGAGCGGAGTCATATAGTGAACTCTGCCCCCACCCAGCGTTCTAAACAAGATGGACAGTTATGGACTATAGCGACTGCAGCCACCTGTCCGCCCAGTAGCCCCTTCCCCCGGCCTCCTGCTCACCTGGACTCCCTGCTCCTGATCTCCTCAGTGCCCCCATCTCTCAAGCTGATCCGGGGAGAGGCTCCACCCAGGGGCGGAACAACTAGCGGCCGAAGCATTGGAGGGGCTCTGGCCACTAAACTCACAAGGGGGCTCTTCCCAGCGCCTGAAGCCCAAACTCCCATTTTATATTATCCCATATTATTGTGGTTTTGGCCTTAGACCTTTTGAGGCTTTTATGTAGTTGTGAATGTCACTTAAAAAAGTATGACATTTTGTAGTGGTCTATTGATCAAATAAGTATTTTTTGCCCCATGAAACAGTGATCTGCCAACAAGAAGCTATACCTGCTGGTATAGGTTGGAACCAGAACAAAACCTGTTCTTATCCTGTTGGTTAAAAAGCGCCTCTTTTGTTAAAAATGAAATTATTAAATGTCACTGGAAGAAGAATACTTGTATGTAGCCAGAATCACAATAAAGCATTACAATTCATCTGGGGGTCGAGCTTTCAGCTTTGTGTCAAATACTCTATGGAACTCTACAAAATGGGGGATGGCATGCCCCACTTTTTTTAGAACAGATCCCACCACCGTGTCTGAAATGGCTTCCGCATGTCAATCTAGATTGACTTGCTGAGGTTTGCAGGCACTGTGAAGGACAATGCAGGACTCAATCTGCACATGCCAAGAAAGGCTCTGACACATACGCAGGCCACCCATCATTGGATTAGTAAACATGCCGTCGTTTGCATACTACTCTGAAGCAGGCCCTAAAAGTAGTCCTGGCTGCAATAATGAAGGGGGCCTCATGTAGGGACAGCAAAATCAAATCTGCTCAGGCCAACAAAAATAAGGATTACAGTATATTCCCTAGCAAAGAGAAAATAGTAAAGAAGAAAAAAGTCTAATCATCTTTGCTTAGGAGTGTCAAAACCTGAGAGCAGCATGCTGATTGATATACAATAGAATGATCAATCCAGTGACCATCCCAGTGGTCATCATAAAATATAGTGACACTCATATAACACAGAAATAAATTACATAGAACCTATGTACAATACAGAAAGCATCCCAGGGAAAAAATACATCTATATCCTATTGACTACAAGATCAATAAGAAAGGATTCTAAGCTACAGGCTCACAATACAGAGATCACTGGGCCCAATTCAGATCCACTTGCATCTGAGGCTAACTTTGCACATGTGCTGGACAGGGCCGGCGCATCCATTAGCCAGCTTTAGGCAGCTGCCATGGGTGCCGAACCTGAGGGGAGGTGCGCTGTCACTGGCTGGTGTTAAAAAGAAGACTGTGGCTGTCGCAACATCTGCCACAGGTACTCTCTTTCTCACTCGCTTTTTTTCTGCCCCCTCCCCCCCCAGCCTGCCCCCACTAGAAGTCATTGTAATGTGGGGTGGGTGAAGCAGGCAGCCTTTTGCCATGGGTCCCACTCAGTGTTAGGTACTCCCCTGGTCCTGCCCATCACTCAGCACACACCTTTCACTCTGTACTGGAGCTTACTACCTTTCCTTGCCATGAGGAAGTCCAGCACTATGACGAATAATCAAGGTGCTTGCCTGGATACTCACCCTGGGGAGAACCCCAATAGTATAGCAGCAAAGGAAAAGGTGTCACTCCGGGACATATATATATATATATATATATATAGATTCCAGATAAACTGGCACTCCCGGACTTTGGTGTAAGCCAACGTGGCTTGCCCCGGTGCCTGCGATAGGAACCTTGCAGTTCCAGAGATATGAAACCAAATAAAGGGCACACGAGGACTTCCAAATAGGTGAAGACAAGGACTGGTTTATTACACAGTCAAGAATATGTCAACGTTTCGGGGTCTCCCCCGTCGTCAGGACAAATAAGGTGTATGAACAAGTGCTAAACAATACTGACATTTATAAGCTTAAGACATACTTACCCCCTCTTGCAGACAGCACTCTCTCCGCGACCGCCAGGCTTGATTTCCGGGTGCGATCGCTCTCTGGTGACGTCACCGCTACTCACAGCGCCGTCTGACAGGCGCATCGCTGCGGCTCCATCCTGGGGTCACGTGGCGCTGGCTGTTGGGGAGGCAGGACAAGTGATTATTGGTGGCATGGCAACAGTAAACATATTGAAAATACAAACGAGTACAAGTGTCACATTATATTAAAACGGTTTCCCATATACAGCATACATTGAGGGGGAAACTAAACAAAGTGCATAAACGAACACAGCAAATGGTGAGAAATGCATGCTGCGTGAATAAGTGACAATAGTTGTGTGGAGAAAAAAACATGTATAAAATGAACAGACTAGTTAAAAACCCTGTGCTTCTAGGAGCTGCGTAAGGTAATTCGCAGTGGGTTAGGGGCATGAAAAACTGTTAAAGGAAGCACCACTAATCAGAAGTGTGCCACACATAAAGCACGTGCAACCGATGGCTGCATGTCTGTGCAGACGAGCAAATTGGCCGTCGTGTCAGCATAAGCAAGTGTCGACCATATGTCGAAGTGACTGAATGGCATGAGAAGATGCCAGATAGTCTGCGGCAAGCCTGTATTTGATGTTATGGAGATAGCTGGAAGCAGATATTAAACGACTGGATGAGAAAATAGTTAGGGGTTCCTTATAGGAAAGCGTGCAATCCCAAATTATCGTTTAACCCCTTAGGGGCCAGGGTACCCAATCTAAATATCCATTGACACTCGAGTTGTAGAAGTTTCTTGGAACGATCACCTCCACGGATGGAGGGAGGGACGTGATCTATGATCTTGTAACGCAGACGAGCCAGGCTATGTTTAGCCGTGGCAAAGTGCCGGGCCACCGGTTGTTGGCTATTTCCTGAAATCAGGGCTGCTCTAATGGCACTACGGTGCTGCGCCATGCGGACTTTAAACTCGCAATCTGTCTTGCCGACATAATAAAGCCCGCATGGACAATGGATGACATAGATAACGAAAACTGTAGAACAGGTCAAGGGCCAATTAATTTTGATTTTTTTGCCAGAGTATGGGTGAGTGATATCTTTGCCCGCTACTAAATAGCCACAAGTAGTACACCCCAGGCATTTAAAGCAACCAACCCTGGTATTGCGGTAGGACCGTGTCTGGGTGTTAAAGTTGGTAATTTCCGTTTTTACCAAGAGATCTTTAAGGTTGGGGCCACGGGTATAACTTGGCATAAGTTTGGTGTTTTTGAATATGGGTAGTTCAGGGTCTGTGCGAACAATATCCCACCATTGTTTTGCTTTGCAGGTGGTATGCTGGCTAGTGGTACAAAATTCATTAACCCATGGTATGCTGGGTTGCTTCTGGCTACTGGTTTTATTGGCGATGAGATCGTTACGGTTTTGAGCCATGGCCTTGGCTTTAGACTGTAATAGTTCCTTTAGAGGGTAACCGTGTTGTGAAAATTTATCAATCATGATGTCGATTTGACTAGAGGCCTCCGAATCTAGGTCGGCTATCCTACGGACTCGTAAAAACTGAGAATAAGGGAGACTTTTGACCGTATTCCGGGGGTGATGGCTGTCATGTCTCAGGACTGTGTTACGATCAGTCGGTTTAACATATAGCGTGGTGTGCAGGTTGTCATTGCTGATTGAAATGGCCAGATCAAGAAAGGGGATCATGCTGGTGCTGGTGGACAGCGTGAGTTTAACTGGATGTTGTGAATTGTTTTGAACGACCACAAAGTCCTCCAGAGGGCTAACAGGACCTCGCCATAAAAGGAACAGGTCATCTATGTAACGTTTGTACATGACAACCTGAGGCTTGATCACCTGATTATCTAGAAGCTGCATCTTTTCCCACTGCCACATGTAGGCATTAGCAAGGGAAGGAGCTACCGGGGATCCCATGGCACACCCCGTTTTTTGTAAGTAATAGCACCCATCAAAATAGAAGAAATTGTGCGCTAAGGTGTACTTTAATAAAGCGCTAAAAAACACAACTTGGGGGCCTTTGTATAAGGGGTGGTCTTGGATAAGGCTAGCCACAGCCTGTACACCATCTGCATGCGGGATGCAGGTATACAGGCTAGTGACATCAAGCGTAGCTAGAGTGACATCCTGCATAACAGACCCTTGGTTGGCAAACAGTTGTAATAGAGAGGTGGAATCTCTTAGGTAAGTGGGTAATGTTTGGATGCAGGGCTGGAGAAAGGTATCGAGGTAAATCGCAATGGGTTCGCACAGCGACCCCCTGGCAGAGATAATGGGTCTGCCTGGGGGGTGCTGTGCGTCCTTGTGGATTTTAGGTATCGTGTAAAAAATTGGCGTAACCGGGTACGCTGTTTGTAATTTTTTGCAGACTGTCTCAGTAATGGTACCATCTTTGGCCGCTGCAGCAAGCATGGAATCCAAGATGCGCTTGAATTTAGTGGTGGGGTCTGCTGTGAGTTTAGTATAGGTAACACTGTCCTGAAGAAGATGGTAGCAGTCATCCCTGTATTGACCAATGTCCATGACAACTATAGCCCCTCCTTTGTCAGCACTACGAATGACAATGTCCGTACGTTGACTCAGATCTTTAAGTGCTGAGCGTTCTGCTGGGGATAAGTTGGGGTATACCTGTGGGGGGGGCTGGGGAAGTGCGGCATCCAGAAGACGGGAAAAAGTCTTGATTGAGGCATTTGTGGATTGTGGATCGAACTTTGAGCGAGGTCCAAGGTTTTTAATGGCCATAGGTAGAGGATCTTCCATCAGAGGTGTCGGTTGTTTTGAAAAATACTCTTTGAGTTTTAAATTTCTGTTGAACTTGAATGTATCTACTTTCCAACGGAAAGCATTAGGTCCTCTAGATGGGACAAACGAGAGTCCTCTGCTCAACACCTGCATCTCTGTGGTGGTAAGTGGGGTGGAGGAGAGGTTGAAGATTAGATCCGAGAGCCCTTCGGGGGTTTGCGCTTTGTTTTTTCGGCGGCGGTTTTTCCCCCTCTTCTTGTGGGTCTTTTTGGCCGGTTTTGGGGCCGGTCCTGGTATTTATACCTAAAGGGCTGGGACCGCGGCTGTTGCTGGGGCCTCCTCTGTAAGTCGTGTCGGTCTCGCTCCCCGAAGTACTGGAGTTATGGAAGCGCTGGCGAAAACCTGGGCGGCCACCTCTTCTGCCACGGATGGGGGGTCTGGAGGTGCTGCCGAGCCACGGGTACACGGAGTGCTGCTCGTAGTCGGCCTGTACCTTCTTCAACTTTTCTTTTTTAAAACGTATTAGCTCAGTTTGATATGTATCCACTTGGATTTTTAATTTGTCAAGCCACTTAGTCGAGGTGTCGTTTGTCAGGTACTCAAGTTTGGTAGCTTCAAATATCTCTAGTTTTTCTTTGGTAATCTGATGCTCTTTTTTGGCCTCCTCAATGACAAGGAGGATCAAGTCCATGGAGCATTTGTTAAGTATAGAAATCCACCTCTTACAAAATGGAACGCTGTAGCGGCCAATAGTAGGGGTGTTATGCACCCTGAACCCGCGAGGGATTTGTTTGCTTCTATAATAATCGGACAAGGTCCGTGCGTGGTATGAAAAGTCCAGCTCTCTTTTTTTGAGCTTGAACAGCTCTTTGTAAATGTCTTCGCTGGTATCGACGTCAGTTTCCACAAATGCTGGGTCTTTGGTGAGTATACCGTCAGCCTCAGTTTCAGAGTAGCTGAAGAAGTCTTCAATCAGCAATGACAACCTGCACACCACGCTATATGTTAAACCGACTGATCGTAACACAGTCCTGAGACATGACAGCCATCACCCCCGGAATACGGTCAAAAGTCTCCCTTATTCTCAGTTTTTACGAGTCCGTAGGATAGCCGACCTAGATTCGGAGGCCTCTAGTCAAATCGACATCATGATTGATAAATTTTCACAACGCGGTTACCCTCTAAAGGAACTATTACAGTCTAAAGCCAAGGCCATGGCTCAAAACCGTAACGATCTCATCGCCAATAAAACCAGTAGCCAGAAGCAACCCAGCATACCATGGGTTAATGAATTTTGTACCACTAGCCAGCATACCACCTGCAAAGCAAAACAATGGTGGGATATTGTTCGCACAGACCCTGAACTACCCATATTCAAAAACACCAAACTTATGCCAAGTTATACCCGTGGCCCCAACCTTAAAGATCTCTTGGTAAAAACGGAAATTACCAACTTTAACACCCAGACACGGTCCTACCGCAATACCAGGGTTGGTTGCTTTAAATGCCTGGGGTGTACTACTTGTGGCTATTTAGTAGCGGGCAAAGATATCACTCACCCATACTCTGGCAAAAAATTCAAAATTAATTGGCCCTTGACCTGTTCTACAGTTTTCGTTATCTATGTCATCCATTGTCCATGCGGGCTTTATTATGTCGGCAAGACAGATTGCGAGTTTAAAGTCCGCATGGCGCAGCACCGTAGTGCCATTAGAGCAGCCCTGATTTCAGGAAATAGCCAACAACCGGTGGCCCGGCACTTTGCCACGGCTAAACATAGCCTGGCTCGTCTGCGTTACAAGATCATAGATCACGTCCCTCCCTCCATCCGTGGAGGTGATCGTTCCAAGAAACTTCTACAACTCGAGTGTCAATGGATATTTAGATTGGGTACCCTGGCCCCTAAGGGGTTAAACGATAATTTGGGATTGCACGCTTTCCTATAAGGAACCCCTAACTATTTTCTCATCCAGTCGTTTAATATCTGCTTCCAGCTATCTCCATAACATCAAATACAGGCTTGCCGCAGACTATCTGGCATCTTCTCATGCCATTCAGTCACTTCGACATATGGTCGACACTTGCTTATGCTGACACGACGGCCAATTTGCTCGTCTGCACAGACATGCAGCCATCGGTTGCACGTGCTTTATGTGTGGCACACTTCTGATTAGTGGTGCGTCCTTTAACAGTTTTTCATGCCCCTAACCCACTGCGAATTACCTTACGCAGCTCCTAGAAGCACAGGGTTTTTAACTAGTCTGTTCACTTTATACATGTTTTTTTCTCCACACAACTATTGTCACTTATTCACGCAGTATGCATTTCTCACCATTTGCTGTGTTCGTTTATGCACTTTGTTTAGTTTCCCCCTCAATGTATGCTGTATATGGGAAACCGTTTTAATATAATGTGACACTTGTACTCGTTTGTATTTTCAATATGTTTACTGTTGCCATGCCACCAATAATCACTTGTCCTGCCTCCCCAACAGCCAGCGCCACGTGACCCCAGGATGGAGCCGCAGCGATGCGCCTGTCAGACGGCGCTGTGAGTAGCGGTGACGTCACCAGAGAGCGATCGCACCCGGAAATCAAGCCTGGCGGTCGCGGAGAGAGTGCTGTCTGCAAGAGGGGGTAAGTATGTCTTAAGCTTATAAATGTCAGTATTGTTTAGCACTTGTTCATACACCTTATTTGTCCTGACGACGGGGGAGACCCCGAAATGTTGACATCTTCTTGACTGTGTAATAAACCAGTCCTTGTCTTCACCTATTTGGAAGTCCTCGTGTGCCCTTTATTTGGTTATATATATATATATATATATATATATATATATATATATATATATATATATATATATATAAATTCCAGGCAGTTCCGCACCTATCACCAAAAGAGTCACCACGGCGGTGCTCACTCCAAGGATAAATATCCAGACAATAAAGAGCAAAAAGAAGAGGGCACTCACCAATTGTAGAATGTAGTTTGAAGAGAAAAGTTTATTTATGCTTACATGACAGGGCTAACGTTTCGGTCTTGTTCAGACCTTTGTCAAAGCCAAGCAATACAGAGAGCAGGTCCTTCCACCATGGGGTGTTCATGGTGGAAGGACCTGCTCTCTGTATTGCTTGGCTTTGACAAAGGTCTGAACAAGACCGAAACGTTAGCCCTGTCATGTAAGCATAAATAAACTTTTCTCTTCAAACTACATTCTACAATTGGTGAGTGCCCTCTTCTTTTTGCTCTATATATATATATATATATATATATATATATATATATATATCTCAAAAAAGGATATGGCCTTTTTCGGCACTGGCGGGGTGGCAGCACTTCTATGGAACCTCGCTGTTAATAAAGGCACAAGGAATTTCGATGAAAGAAAGAGATAGAAGTGCACTCTATACTTTCACCAGAAGAAGAACACAAAGGATATCGAGACAGGCTTTAGATAATGATTTTACATCTCACAGACAGGTGTCTCTTCAAAGTACTTAGGGCCTTATTTTGGTTCATTCTTTCTGACAAAATCCTTCTTAGATGGACAAAACCATGTGCACTGCAGGGGGGGGGGGGGGGGGGCAGATGTAACATGTGCAGAGAGAATTAGATTTGGGTGAGTAATTTTGTTTCTGTGCAGGGAAAATACTTACTGCTTTATTTTTACACTGCAATATAGATCTCACTTTGAAGTAAAACCCCACCCAAATCTAATTCTCTCTGCACATGTTACATCTGCCCCACCTGCAGTGCACATGGTTTTGCCCATCTAAGAAGGATTTTGTCAGAAAGAATGAACCAAAATAAGGCCCTTTGTCTTGTGCTTTGAATAGACACCTGTCTGTGAGCCTATCGGCTCACAAAACATGAAAAACCCCATGTCGATATTTAGACTCTCGACATTCTCCATGTCGACCTAATCCCATGTCGACCTTGATGCATTTCACAAACAAACATGCACAAGGCATGTGAGCAGCGCTTAATAAATTAAACAATGAAGTGAATGTAAATGATTTTACTATATAAAAAAACAACAAGTACATAGACAATAAGTAGATATGCACATAACAATACACAGTAAAAATGGATTAAAAATTCAAGCCACAGGAATGAGGAATATGCAATGGCCCAGGTGGACACAAAGATGAATAATGGGGTGCAATGGGTCACTGGTAAGTGCACTTTACCGGTATTTTTGGTGACCTTTTGTTCCAGGGAGGTCCACTTGTGTGACAATCAGATGTTAGTCCTCACTATTGATCACGGTATTTTGTAGGCCGTTTGGAGGTAGAAGTAAATTATAGGCTTCCGCTGTTCCACTGGTAATTCTGACCTGGTGGGCTATGTTGGGGTATAGCCACCAGGGTGGTCCAGGGTGCGGTGTCCGCCAGGAGATGGAATGTCACTGGAAGTGGGCTTCTGCTCGCAAGGTCCCTCACACTGGGTTGGCTGGATGGTATTGCCAAGGAGGGGCTGGTAGAGCAGTGTCCGCCACACAAAGGAGGTAGATTGACAAAGGTGGTACTTTGTATCCAAATGGGTCCACACAGGGCGATGAAATAAGCTTTTGGTTCCTGGGCGTGAAATAAGGGGTAACCACTCAACGCGTTTCACTGCCAACTGCAGCTTTATCAAGAGTGACTGACAGTGCCTCTGGTATGGGTATATGTACCCTTGTTAATGAGCAAACAATTAGCATGTGTGTGCATCAAACAAAATACAATTAAAAATTAATACAGCATAAAACACATTATATACCTATCAGTAGGAGACAGACTTGTATCCATATAAGTATCCAATCTAATTTACATTGAATTTATACAAAATTGAGAGAGAGAGATAAAGAATGTATTTTCATATGTAAATGAGGGAGGTCACATGATCGGGGGTAAGGAGGCATCTATTGCATATAAGGCCATATATTCCGGGATCATAGCGCAAGTGAGACATAGACAATAAGGGTCTTAACCTTTTGATTTGTAAGGAGCCCAAAAACGAGTATTTGAAAGCTACCTTTTGGGCAAATATCGTGCCTTGGAACGCATATGCGTTCCAGCAGTTGTCCCAGTTTAGCTTCCACCGTCACACCGGAAGTATATGTGTGACGGTGGGGAGCTGAATGGTGAAAGTCAGGCAGACGCACAGAGTGTGTGCGTCGTCGGGGGGCCTTTATCCGGTGCGCACACTTTGTCTTGAGTACAAAGGTTCAGGATCTATAAAGAGAAGGGGGAAGGAGGCAAATAAGGTGCGCGCCGCGGGACAGTTATCGGCGCGCACCGGTTTACCTAACACATAGGTTCCGGATCTCTTTTCTGATGAGCCAAGGCAAATTTATATATAATCGGGGAAGGTAATAATAGTGCACATATGAATTTCATGGGGATTATCTTTCTCCATTGTACTAAATATAGATATACCCAAATAAACAAATTATTGGAAATGAAAAATGAATGATGAATGATGAAAATAAATATAAATATAAAAATAATAATAAAAAATAAATAAAAAATGCAAATTATGAACATATAAAAACAGTATGTATATAGACAGGCACATATAAAAATATATATATAAATATATATATACAAAATAAAGAGAAAAGGAAAAAAAGTATTTATAAGAATATTATTTATATAATATAAAAAAATAATAATAATATGAGAGCATATAGGAATACTATACATGTATACACATAGATTCTGATTTAATGTAGTAGGAAATGATATTTCCATTGAAGCAGGGGGGAAATGGGAGGAGGGGTCGTAAGCAAATGGAATATAAATAAAGTAAATACAAACTACACATATATAAAAAGGGCATTTAGAGGACAATGTTCAGTTCCATAGCCTCATTTAAGCCCTTCGGAAACAGGCAATCCATTTTAAAGGTCCAAAAGATCTCTTGTCTACAGAGGGTCCGAAATCTATCGCCCCCTCTTTTTGTTGGTGGTATGTGTTCTAAACCTATGAGTTGGAGGTCTTTTGGATTATTTTTATGGCACTCAGAAAAATGGCGTGAGACACTGTGAAGTAGGGATCCCCTCAGGATATTTCTACGATGTTCGAGGAATCTAGTCCTGAGGGGACGTGTAGTGCGGCCAACATATTTTAGATTACATGTACAAACAAGTAAGTAGATGGTATAGATGGTGTTACAGTTAATGAAACCACGAATCTTTATATTTTCAGTGGGTGTATTGATAGTTGAAATTTTATTTTTTATATATTCGCATGTAATACACTGGGTCCTGCCGCACTTGTAGCAACCCACAGGTTTACTGGGTAACCAAGCGGCTGTTGGATTTGTTTGAGTACCTTCTTTTGGGTATTCTCGGAGACAACTGGGGGCAAGGAGATTTTTTAGTGATTTATTTTTGCGAAAAATAAACGACGGTTTAGGGGGTAACACGTCTCTAAGTAGAGGGTCTTGTTTTAAAATAAAGTGATTTTTATTTATGATTCTCTGTATTTCTTGATAGTTTTTATTAAAGGTGGAGATAAAAGAAATTTTATTATTGTTTTCAGAAATCTGTTTATTTGGTATTTTCTCACGCAGAAGTGTGTCTCTATCCCTTCCTCTACTAGTTTTGTATGCCCCCTGGACTAATTGTTCAGGGTAGCCACAGTTTTGAAATGATTTCATGAGTTGGGAAGCCTGTTGGTCAAATGTTTCGAGTTCGGAACAGTTACGCCTAAGGCGCAACATCTGTCCCTTGGGGATATTTCTAATCCAAGGGGGGTAATGTGCACTTTTGAAGTTTAAATAAGAGTTAGTATTAACCGATTTTTGATAATTGCTACTCTGGATCTGTCCATTAAATATATTAAGAGTTATGTCTAAAAAATTAATAGTGCAAGGGTGACAGGTGTGAGTAAATTTCAAATTAAAGGGGTTGGAATTAAGGTGAGATACAAATGAAGTAATAGAAGTGTCATCCCCATCCCAAATAAAGAATAAGTCGTCTATGTAACGGCCATAGAGAACCAGATTCGCGCCAAAGATGGAATGCCAAATAAATTGGTCCTCAACCTCTCCCATGTAGAGGTTGGCATAACTGGGCGCGAATCTGGTCCCCATGGCCGTCCCCATCACCTGTAAATAAAAAGTGTCCTGAAACAGAAAATAATTGTGTTTTAAAATGAACAAAATAGAATTTGTAAGAAATTGGCATAGTTCAACTGTCAGATCACCATCATCTTTCAGTCTTTTGCAGATGGTATGTACCCCCAATTCATGGGGTATGTTTGAATACAAACTTTCCACATCAAGTGTCAAGAACTGATAGGAACTTTTCCATTTGATATTTTTGATCATATTAAGAAAATGGGAAGTGTCTTTGATGTGTGATCTGAGAGTTGACACCCGTGGCTGTAAATAAGAATCAACAAACTGGGAAAGATTGGAAGTGAGGGAGTGAATACCAGAAATAATAGGACGACCAGGTGGGGAAGTGAGGTGCTTGTGAATTTTAGGTAAGTGATAAAATATAGGTACAGAAGGGTGAGGGTTGAATAAAAAGTGAAATTCTTCTTTTGTAATGACAGAGTCCAGAGTAGCCTGTTCTAATAATATTTGTAATTCTCTAATGTAAGTTTGGGTGGGATTGGTGATTAATTTTATATAGAAAGTGGTATTTGATAATTGGCGAAGTGCTTCGCTGACGTAGTCAGCGTGATCCTGAATGACAATTCCTCCACCCTTGTCGGCCTCCCTGAAGACAATTGAGTTGTCCCCAGAGAGACCGGCAAGGGCTCTCCTTTCCCAAAGATTGAGATTATTTTTGTAATTACATTTTGTTTTTCGATTTTTGGAGGAACATAGTTCCTTGAAATCATCCAGAGTTGTTTTATAGAATGTTTCGATACTGGTTCCTTTTGCCTTTATCGGGTAAAAATCTGATTTTTGTCTTAATTTGGATTTATCAATGTCAAAAACTTTTTTAGGGGAGTCATTACTCTCTTGCCACAATTCGGCGAGAGTATCAAGTGATGTCTGATCACCACTATCTAAAAGGATAGGGGATCCTGAGTCTCCGGTTTTTTGGGATCTCTGAGAAAAAAAGTATCTCTGTCTGCAGAGCGTTCGAATATATCGATTAAGCTCAATGAACAAATTAAAAATATTTGCTTCCGATGAAGGGGAAAATTTCAGACCCTTACCTAGTAGTTTTAGCTCGGTTTCATTCAGCTTCCTAGAGGAGATATTGAAAACATTTGTTGGGGGTTCGTTTGATCTTAATTTCTTACGTTGTATCTTTTTTCCTCCTCGACTTCCTCTACACTTGATTTTCTCCTTCTTTTTGGTGTCCCCTCCCCCAGATGTCTCTCTGTGTCCCTGTACAGATGTCTCTCTGTGTCCCTGTAGCGCCTGATTTCTTCCCTTGTGGAAAAAATCTCTTGATGCATTTCAACCTAATGCTTGTCTATCCAATGACCCCATTCTCTTCATTCCTGTATCTCATTTCAAATATTCTCAATCTGTAAATTAAGGGGGAGATTTAGGTTGGCTTGCAAAGCACATTTGGTTTGCTAATAGACAACTCCACGAGCACTGCAGGTGGGGCAGATGTAACATGTGCAGTGAGAGTTAGATTTGCGTGGGGGGTGTACTTCAAACTGATATCTATATTGCAGTGTAAAAATAAAGCAGCCAGCATTTACCCTGCACAGACACAAAATAACCCACCCAAATCTAACTCTCTCTGCACGTTACATCTGCCCCACCAGCAGTGCACATGGTTTTGTAGATTAGCAAACAAAATGTGCTGTACGAAGGAACCTGAACCACCCCCTAAATCTTAGTTTTGCACCTCTGTGGAATTACTAAACATGCATAAGCATGGTACGATTTTGACTATATTATACTATAAATTGTACACTTTCTAATCAAAATTGTGTTGCCTGCACGGTCTAATTTTCATTTGATACCGACCCCATGGAAGTCATCGGCATTGGAAGATGTATAAAGATGGAGCCATTTTTATTAATCCCGACAGCGCGCTATGTATTCCCGTCTTGGTGTGCCATTCATGGAGATGGGAACGCGCAAGCATCTCACACGCACGTGCATCCCATTCTTTGTGATTGGTACACAGAGACAGGAAGACTCAGCGCGCTGTCAGGATGAATGAAAACGGCTCCATCAGTACACACAGGTCTTTATTTAGGTCAATGCGCACTGTTGCAAATTAGCAAAGGTGTCAAATGTTTTCTTACTGCACATGCGCATTTCTGTTCACCGGGCGCTCGCACCCACCAATGCAGACGGGAGGCGGCAGAGGCTAGTTGCGCCCAAGGGAACGGGCAGCGTTTCATGGTTGTTTCCATGAAAACATTGGGTGTTTCCATGGTAATGACCCAGTGACGTGGGTGGGCAGCTGAAATCACCAGATGTCAGCTGCCCGCCCTGTCCTAGGTCAGGCCAGATGCAAGCCTAAGACACCTGAGAGTGTCTTAAATTTGCAAGTACCCACTACATCATTTGTTGGTCGGGCGACCATAGAATGATGTGGGTGTTACCCCATAGGCTGCAAATGGGTGTTTATGCAAAACATCCATTCGCAGACATGCGGGCTAATTTGGTTATCGGCATTGGAAGCTGTATACAGATGGAGCAGTCATGTGAAGGGGGACAGCGGCATCTACGAGCGGCGGGCGGGCAAAAATTAACGCACAGTGTGATATGTACTATGTAGTTCATATCACACCATATGGTTGGTTACTATGGGCATTATCTCCAATTCTAAACCCACACTTGTAAATACTGTATAACCCCATTAATTAAATCTGTGCAATTCTTTCTACCAGCATGTGTAAACCTCTGCTCCTTTGCCTATTCTGACATCTTACTCCAAAAGTGCAAACTCATTTTTGGAATTTTAAATCTATGGAAATAGTGATAACATATTTAGAGAGTTTTTAAAAAGCTCCTTTTCAGTTACAGGAAAAAGGATGACAAAGTGTTATTTTATTCTGTCTTCTTTTCTATGCGCTAAGATTCTTATATTATTGTTATCTGATTTCACAACAATATAGCGTGATTAGACCAGATTAGAATTAGATACCATGAAAATCAAGATAATAATAATAATGCCACTAAATAAAAAAATCACAAGATGTATTTTATTTTTTCTGTTCAAGACAATTAAATTAGCATGTTGCAATTTTCATATTTCAAGAGTATCTACTGGTTGAAAACACAGATTAAAGTTACATTGCATTTAAACTTTACCTAAAAAATACTTCTGAGCTACACAAGCAATATTTTCCAATTGTCACATGACTAAACTGTTTTACACAAAAATGAAAATAGTAAGCCTTATACTGCTTTCACATTGCAGAAATGGGTAATGACACGGTATTCTTAAATGGGACTTTAAAACGGGTCAGAGCCTTGAGATCTTTCACATTGCAGGTGAAAACCGTTTTAAAAATCATTTAATACCATTCAAACATTCAACCCGTTTAACCCCCACGGGACACGTTTAAAGCCATTGAAATAGAGCTGTTCAAACTGCCAAGAAACGGCTTTAAAACGTGTAGGACTCTGCTTTTTAACCGTGTTGAAATACCGGTTAACTTTAACCGGTAAATCAACTCTGGCACTTTCACATTGCAGACTTAAACTTTTTAAAATGGAAAAAAAACGGCAATATACCGTTTTAAAAGTGCGATGTGAAAGGGGTATCATAGTAAGACAATGGTGTTCCTTTCGGATTTAAATTGAAATGCATTCCAATTAAAAGGACTTATTTTTGCTACACTGTGATGTATGTTTGCTTTCAAAAACAAAAACCTATACAAACAGCCTCTAATGCAGACCAAACATCTAAGCTGGGATGCCCAGCTCTGTCAATCCGACCAGCAGCCATTTGATTCGTTTCCATCAGTGGTTGTGGGAAAAACAGCATTTTAATAATTCCTCACCCCCCAGTCCTCATGTTTTTATGGGTGGGATATGCAAATTGAGGATTTCCCAATAATTGGATTCCCCCAAATCCTTGACACGGTCATAGAGGCATCCCTTTGGATGCATGGGCCCCATCAGGCATACATTTACTAATACAAAGTTTGTAAATGCAAGTGATGACTGATAGCTTTAAATCAGCAACTAAATACATTGTAAGCAAACCTGCTTTAGCATTTTATTTTTTTTTATAAAATTAAACTCTATGGACTCGGGCACTACTTAGAAAATATAAAATATAGCTTATGTAATTGGGACTCAAACAAATAAACACAATTCATAAGTGGATCTCATCAACATTATATATGAACCATTCAGAGTTGCAAATCTTACTACTAATCAGCACAATTCATTAAATGGTGTTTGAAATTAAAGATAACAAAAGGTAAACACAAAGGTAAAAAAAAATAATACATTGTGAAATCTTGTTTAAACAGATGCAATTATGTCCAAATATTAAATCCCCAAAAATGTAGAAAAAAATATTAAAATAATTATGGTAAAGGACATGAATTATGTGGTAAAGGGCATGAATTGCTTTTGTTTGTCCACATATTACGATTGGCAGCCACCAGCACTGGCTTTGTCCATAAATTATTGACCATAAATATTTTTAATTGGTCCAGGACAAGCAACCCTTTGTACCCCTGCAAGTGTCCCGAGGCACCCCAGGGAGCCACGGCACACAGTTCGGGAACCCCTGTGTTTTGCAGTAAGAAGGATGCACAGATTTAATGGATTCTGGGCTTCTACAATTGTCCATTGTATCCATTGGATGGAGTTAATGTGAACACATTTTAGGTACACAAATATATGCATATACACTAGTAGCTCTGTATCAACCCCTGGTGATTCTACAGCCAACAAGTGTAAAGATGAAGACGTTTAGCTATGCTATGTGTGCACATGCAGCTATTTTACAATGATTAAAACACAGTATCAATGCTCTAAGTTAGCAATGCAACGTCCTTATACATACTGTACCCAGAGGCGTAGCTAGGGTGGCGCCGGCGGAGCTTGTGCTCCGGGCGCCAATAGTTTGCAGGGGCCCCCAGGGCCTTCTTAACATCATAAAGGGACTCAGCGCATTGGCACATACCCCCTGATAAACATGCCGCCGGGCCGCCCGCAGAGCATTACTGGGAGCGTGGGAGGGGACCTGGTCGCGCGCTGACTGCACCAACCAACGGTGGGAGGAGGGATCCCTTCTGCGTTCTCCATAGTTCCGCTCTGGTTCACTCTGTTCTGAGAGCACTGTGTGCACTGTGCATTACAGGGACAGTGTGGCAGATGTATTAAGCCTGGTGAAGAGTTAAACTGAAGATTAAGTGGAAGGAGATAACGCACCAGCCAATCAGCTGTGTTTAAAATATGGCAGTTGGGAGTTGATTGGCTGGTGCGTTATCTCCTTCCACTTTATCTCCAGTTTAACTCTTCACCAGACTTAATACATCTGGCCCAGTGTCCCATGGCTGAGAGTGAGACTCCTGTCCCGAGCTCTGACTCCCCCCGTTCCCCTCCACTGTCACAACTATAAAGACGCTACTGTAACTGAGTGTCAGTGACAGTGGCGTAACTGTAACGCAGACCCCGCGTGGCTTTAGGGGAGCCAGCACCAGCGGGGTCTGAGCAAAGGGACTTTGCTTCTTTCATCATCTACCTACTCCAGTCAACTCCCCCCACTCGCCCCACGTCATCTGCCACTTGCCGCACTGCTGCGCTCCCGTGATAACTGCACCTGTCCCATTCCCCCCCACACTAACCTGCTGCACTCCGGGTGTTTGCTGGACAAACCGTAGGAGCACCAGCAGGCGACTGGCCGGGTAGCACATCCGGCCATACAGAATTTAAAAATTTGCCAAACCCTGTACCCAGGCCCTGGGGACCGACTTCAGGTGCACGGACTGCAGGGTGCCTTTCAGGTGGTGCTGGACATGATGATCTGCACCATCCAGTGAGTACTTCTGAGCACTATGTCACTTTAAATAAAGAAAATGCAAATATATATATATAATATATATATATATAATATATATATAATATATATATATATATATATATAATATATATAATATATCTAAAATATATATATAATATATATATATTTTATATATATATATATATATATATATGTGTGTGTAAGGGGCATTATGGTGTATATTCTAAAGAGTATGGGATATTATTGCGATGTGTCTTATATAGTGTAAGAGGCATTACGGGGTACTGGGGGGGTGGGTGTCAGAAACTATTTTGGCTAGAGGGAGCAAGATTTATAGTTAAGCCACTGAGTGGTTGTGTAGGTAGAGGCCCTGCTGCACTGCTTTGCCCGGGGGCCCATACTGCTGTTAAGATGGCCCCCAGGGCGCCCCCTGCTTTTTCCTGTGTGGTGCGTGCCAGCCTATGTGCGCTTAACAGACAGGTGGGCGGGCAGCTGTGGCGGGTGATGTACGAAGTGAGCAGTGATGGCTCACTGCATGCTCTCTCCATACATTGCCCGCCACGGCCGCCTGTCTGTTAAGCGCACATAGGTGTGCACACAGGGGGTGCCAGGGGTGCACAGTCACCTCCTAATGATACCCCTCACACGATTACATGCATGCCGCACTGCCGCCGGTCCCTCCAGTCATGGCCTCTGCTGTCACTCACGTCACATTAGCAGTCAGAGCCTGATGCTGCTGCCCCCGGACTGTGGCTACACCCCCCGACACATTGATAGGGGTCTTATGCTCTGTAGAGCAGAAAGTCGCTGGATATACCGACTTGACACGTTGGCCCCCAGGGGTCTTAACGAGCATGCCGGTCTATCCTACTTTTTGTAACAATTAAATATTTTATTTCTGAAGTTACATTTTTTAAAAATGAGCTATCATAAAATGTTGTAATGTATCATACAGGATTCTTGAAGGGTCTCCCATGATTGTAGCACCCCTGACGTAGTGCAGTTAAAATATTATGTACTATAAGTGAGACCAATGAGCTGTCATAGGTACAGCATTGTTAGAATCCCTGCTGTGTTCATGCGTTTTTTGCACTATTATCACTATCACCATTTTATGTATTTTAAATGTTTGACTATGTTAGTCATCTTATATGGCACAATGTGCCTCTTCATCACTATTTTTAATGTATTTTAACATGTTTTCATTATGTGTTTTCACTTCAGGGTATGGGCAGTTCTGGACGCACTCCACGGCTTCAACGGCGCCTGAGGGGGCGGTGACGTCATGATGCTGCGCCGGAGGGACGCCGGGGAGGAACGTGGACGGCTCAGACCTGCATAAAGGTAAATTGTTTTTGTACATGCACTGTCTTCACTCCTTGATAAAGAGACCACCAGGTCTTGAAACGTTGGGTTATCCAGGTCGTTTTGTGTCAGTTTATTTGAGTGCCGCCGCACCCACCACGCTCTCTATCGATACCCCCAGGGGATCTCCAGCGGGGGGCACCAGCTATATACGCATAGACCCAGGAGGAGTGCCGCAGCCATCCAATTGCTATAATATATATATAATATATATATATAATATATATATATATATAATATATATAATATATCTAAAATATATATATAATATATATATATAATATATATATATAATATATAATATATATATATTTAATATATATATATATTTAATATATATATATATATATATATATATATATATATATGTGTGTGTAAGGGGCATTATGGTGTATATTCTAAAGAGTATGGGATATTGCGATGTGTCTTATATAGTGTAAGAGGCATTACGGGGTACTGGGGGGGTGGGTGTCAGAAACTATTTTGGCTAGAGGGAGCAAGATTTATAGTTAAGCCACTGAGTGGTTGTGTAGGTAGAGGCCCTGCTGCACTGCTTTGCCCGGGGGCCCATACTGCTGTTAAGATGGCCCCCAGGGCGCCCCCTGCTTTTTCCTGTGTGGTGCGTGCCAGCCTATGTGCGCTTAACAGACAGGTGGGCGGGCAGCTGTGGCGGGTGATGTACGAAGTGAGCAGTGATGGCTCACTGCATGCTCTCTCCATACATTGCCCGCCACGGCCGCCTGTCTGTTAAGCGCACATAGGTATGCACACAGGGGGTGCCAGGGGTGCACAGTCACCTCCTAATGATACCCCTCACACGATTACATGCATGCCGCACTGCCGCCGGTCCCTCCAGTCATGGCCTCTGCTGTCACTCACGTCACATTAGCAGTCAGAGCCTGATGCTGCTGCCCCCGGACTGTGGCTACACCCCCCGACACATTGAGCCAGCCCGTGCTCCCTTTCCGTCCCTCCTGTCATGTGCTGCGCTGCCGGAGGAGGGCGGAGGGCTGTCTCTGTGTGCTCCTCCAATTAGGGGGGCGCCATGACATGATCTCCGGGTTCCCTGGCTGCACCCTACACCACTGACTGTACCATAACATACAAAATCTCTTTTTACATGAAATGATTTGGTAGTCTAATAAGTGAGCTAGTGTGGAAAAAAGTGTTCTTTACACGTGCCCTATTTCTGCCATTGACCATTATATCACTGGGACAGTGAATGGTCAATAAGAGTAATAAAACACATGCTGGGAAGCACAGTATTCTTCTGCTAGCAGTACCATAAACATGAGTACCAATGTTTTTGAATTTCTATTGCCAATTTAAATTCACCGACCAAAGCCACATTGGTAGTTTTGCCAAACTATGCATTAGTAGATCTAATACATAATATATTGGCATCTCCATTAACTTGATACCTTTTCTATCACTGAAAATGTTTAATACATTTAATATGTTACCACACAGAGGGGGTGATTCTAGTTGAATCGCTCCCTTCTGCGTTCGCACAGGGGAGAGATTTTTTAGAGTGTGCGCATGCGCATAAGTATTTATGCACATGTGCAGCCTCTGTGTGTGAGCAGCCCACCACCCTGGGCTATGACAGCCCAGGGTGGTGGGCTGCCATAGCGCCCCTGGGAATGCACAGCGTTTCATGGGCGTTCCAATGAAAACACTGGGCGTTTTGCCCCCGCACAAAAGGCTGCGAATGAATGTTTATGTTAAACATCCATTCACATACATGCAGGAATATTCGGCATGAGCAGAGGGGGCGGGTGTTTTGGGAGGGCGGCGTTTAGAGAACCCGCAAAGCAGATTTACGGGTCAACCAGAATCAGGCCTATAATTCAGATCCCTGATTCCAACCTGGATACAGGTTTATTGGACAATGTTCTATGTAATTCTCTAGGGCCAGATGTATCAAGCTTCACAAAGTGATAAAATGGAGAGTGATAAACAGCCAGCCAATCAGCTCCTACCTGTCATGTTACTGGCTTGGTTTGAAAAATAACAGGTAACAGCTGATTGGCTTGTTGTTTATCACTCCCCACTTTATCACTTTGTGAAGCTTGATACATCTGGCCCCTAGACTGTAAGTAAAACTGCTCCTATCTGAGATGGGCACCAGTCAATGCAGGGCTGCACAGTAGTAGTAGTACGTTTATTTATAAGGCGCCGCAAAGTGTCCGCAGCGCCGTACATAGCAAGCAAAAAACAAATGACAAGGTAACGTACAGGGTGTGTTGAAAAATACAGTATAAATAGGGGTATAGCTGGTAGAAATAAAATCAGCATCAGTTCAGAAGTAGGTGTCAAAATTGTCGAGGAGACTGAAGATGAAGTAGAGGAAGGGAAGAACAGGACAGGTGAGGTAAAGAGGTAGGGTGAGTACATGAGGCAGGAGGACCCTACTCATAAGAGTTAACATACTAAAAATAGGTGGGTGGACGAACGAAAAACAACAGGATAAGTACACAGAAGATGTGTAATATGTTGGGGGGGGGGGGGGGTTTGCTGGATGACGGGATTTCAAGAACTGAGATGTCACAGAGGGATGTCCAGATAGACAGATTTTGCTTCCTCAAAAAAAGTGGAACAGCATTGGCGAAAATGGTCTAAAAAATGGGTGAAAATGCCATGATTGAATACTAATCAGCAAATGATTGCCGATTTTTCACCTGGCCAGGGAATTCGGCCGGAATTGATTACCCATTTAAGCCTCTTAGCACCAAAGCAATGGCTCCCCTTGCACCTACTTAAGTTATGCCCATATCTTATTCCCCTGTCCGTTCCATACAGCCTATTGATTCTGTACATAGCCCCCTCTTCCCTGGTGGCTCCTTCTTTTTAGGTACACTCAGAAGTGATATATGATCAGCAACAGGTAAGTGCCACTGAGGAGGAGGGTTGATAATTGAGGGATATGGGGCTGATTCATGTCTATGCAAGTCGCCAAGTCCATTCGCACAGTAGTACAAGTGCCAGTAGGCTGAAAGCTGGGACTTGTGGTTTGCCAAGTCCCAGCATGCGGGGGAGGCCTGCTGGCACTTGTAGTTCACCGGTATAAAGCAATGTTATGTATGAATGATTTAACCCGGCGTCCAAAGCCCACAGACACCAGTGACAGCCCCGGGCTTCAGCCCTGGGTGGGTGAAGCCTGGGGGGGACCTCTTTATTGGGGGTCCCCACTCCCCCAGGTACCCTGTCCAAGGCTGACCAGCCACGGTGCTCATGGTATGGCCGGGGGACCTTATGTAAAAAGTGTCCCCCGGCTGTGGCATGACACCACGGGCTGTTGGACCCGGTGCTGGTTTCAAAATATGGGGGACCCCCAGATTTTTTTGTCCCCCGTATTTTTGGAACCAGGACCGGTCCAAGAGTTCAGGGATAGTTTCAGAAAATTATCAGATTTTCAGTGCACCTACATTATACTTACTTTTTCTTGTTCATGTCATGTGTCTATAATCAAGTAGTAAATAGCACCTCCATCGTCTAATTAATTTACTCCCTGAAAATACTAGTATTGGAGGAGATAAGAAAGTCTCATTACTATTAACAAACGACTGGTGCGGGAATCATCTCTGTTTCTTCTAGTTTCAGAAATACAAGGGACCCCTACGCTTTTTATCCCTGCACTTTTGGAACCAGGTCCGGCTCAATGAGCCCGGGGCTGGTTATGCTCAGGAGGGGGGACCTCACGCTATTTCCTCAAATTCACACATTTTCATGACTAAAAATCGCGCATTATTGCACTTTTTTGCCCGGAGCACGCAGCTCATTTAATATGCGAATTTGCTGCAAAAAAAATGCAATATTAAAAAGTGCGATAATGGGTGATTTTGGAAAGTGACTAAAAATCTCATCCCATTGAATGTCACCCTACATATTATTTAGATATAGATATTCAAATTTTTAAACCCCTGGGTCTTCGGTCCATTTTTTTATATTGTTCCGCCACATGTCAAAAGCTGGCTATGCCCCAACATGTGATATACTGTAATGTACAATCAATGTTGCATGATAACTGACTCTTCCCAAAGTCCATATGGAATCCAGAGCCCATTACTGATGAGTAGGCAGGCATGTTTTATAGTGTAATAAAGAGGCAAAACAAGTGCACAGACAAACCCATTACATTTTCAGCAAGCAGGAATCTTGGATGTGTCTTTGGCATATTTACAAGTTGTTAATTGCTGAAAACAAAATATTGTATTGAAGTGTTGGGCATAAACTAATACCGCTTTCAAGCACTCTGTTGTTTTTCCTTTTGTAATACCGCTTTCACACTGCCAAAACATTTTAAAAAACGGTATTTTAAAACGGGTCTCAGCCTTCACATTGATTACCGTTTTAAATACCGTTTAAGTACCATTCACATCAGTTAACCCGTTTAATCCCATGAACACGTTTCAAGGCAGAATGCAGGGGACAGCCTATCACAGGTCTGGAATCTGTTGTTTTTTAAAAATACCGTTTCAGAGCCATTCTCACTGCATAAACAACGGCTCTGAAACGTGTAGGGCTCTGCTTTTTAAACGTTTTGAAATACCGGTTATCTTTAACCAGTAAATCAACTCTGGCACTTTCCCACTGCAGCCTTAACCGTTTAGAAATGGGAAAAAATGGCAATATACCGTTTAACAAGTGCAGTGTGAAAGGGGTATAAACGACTGTAATCTTAATATGTAAGTAGAGAAATAAATACTCTATTGGCAAAAATGGGTGGGGATTAAAAGGTCAATAGAGTCTAGACAGATAGTCAATAGGTTGATACTAGATAGTCAAAAGCAAATATGTTGACAGGGTCAAAGTATTGAAAGCTAAATGGCTAGACCTGTCTAAAGTACAGCTTTGGGGTGAACAAACTGATTCTTAATTATCACACTTCTCAGCTTGCCACCTCAGGACACTGAGAGATGAAATGTATCAGCCCCGACACCATCTAGTGGTATCTCGCTGGGAAAACAATCAAATTCCCCCTGAAGATGTGCTGTCACGGCTCATAGGAGAGATCCCAGGATTGGTCCCTACGTCCTACGTGTCAAGCTGCTGGCCAGGATTCAACAAGCTGTTCCAGATACCTGTCGGTGAGCAAATTGTACAGCTACAGTAGTATGGTTTCCGCAGCTGGAACTCCAGATACAGTATTCACAATACAGCACAAGTCAGTAACGTGTAGGTATGATACTATGTGCAGGTTCCTGGAATGCTGCATGGCTTAGTTCCAGCTAAATCAGTGACATGCAGGGTCGGACTGGGACCAGAAATCGGCCATGGCATTTTGAGCACACAGGCCCACCGGGAGGAGGTGGGACCCTTGTTCGGCGAAGCCGTGCTGTGAAAAGGGGGCATGGCCTTGTGGAAAAGAGGCGTGGTATCAAAAAATGGAGGCGTTACCCATTACACATTATGGAACACACGTAATGCCTATTACAGAATATTACACAATTCAATATGCCCATTCCAGATTACGGAACACACCTTCTAATAATAGCCATTAGAATGTGAGCGCTTAGTACCAGTGGGAACACACATATATATATATTGTTTTTCTCCCTCAGCAGATGTCTCAGGGAGGAATGCTCTGCAGAAGTCATTCTACTGTGAGTGTCATCCTCTCCTTAGCCAATGGGAAGAAGCACACTACATTTTAAATGCGGCTGCAAGGATGATCTTCCTAGCAATACGTTCATCGTCTGCTGATCCACTCTGCTAGTCCTTCCATTGGTTGCCTGTATTTTACCATATTCAATATAAAATACTTCTACTCACATATTAAGCTATTAACCATACTACACCAACATATATCTCTTTACTCAACTCTAAATACTACCAACTCGACCACTCCACTCTGCACAAGATCTGTGTCTGTCTTCTCCACGGATTACTAGCTCCCATTGACTATTACAGGACTTTCAGCGGGCTGCCCCAGTCTATGAAATGCCCTTCCATGCACAATAAGATTCTCTACTAGCCTCTAAACTTTGAAGCGTTCCCTGAAAACTCACCTCTTCAGGCAAGCCTATCATATTTAAGTACCACACACATACAACCCTTAGAGGCACTTATGTATTATATAGCATCCCTTCTGGACTTGCAACTTGGTGGGACTGTTATTCTATTACTGGTGCCTGTCCTTGTGCTTCCCTGTAGATTGTAAGCTTGCAGCAGGGCCCTCAAGTGCCAGTGGCTTCGTTTATGCAAAGTAACTATATAAAACACACTCACTATCAACACACCTCTCATCAAGTGCCTAATTGCTTATAAACTGATACGGACATATCTCTAACCCAGATTCTAACATGTGCATACTGTATGTGCAGGACAGCTTATTTTATAAGCTCCTGATATCAGCCTTCACCTGTTTGATTGCCCTATTAGACCTTCAGTGACATCTCTATCCACTTGGACCATATACCCTGCCTTACTAATATTTTACTAATATCTGTTTTAGGCTTTAATACTGTATGTTTTAATCAGTTTAATGGTATCCATTAACAATAACAGATTTTGGAAATATATCTCCACCACACAAGTGATTTTATTGGAATTAGATCTTAGACTTCAAATATTCAATATTTATTCTATTTGCAAACTACAGTATTAAAAATTACAATAATACATTCATTGTTTGTTTATGTAAATTACTCTTCATCCAGTAACTATTTTTGGATTTTTAAGGCTGGAGATTTTTAATCTGGATTTGTGAATTTTTAAACTGAAGCTCTATACAAGAATGTTTCTCTAGCATTCTTTATGGTTTATGAATCTATTGATGTAATGTGGGTGTTGTAATAAAAAGCAATGAGTGCACAATAGTTGATGCTGTATAAATGAACACAATCTTTATAGCAAGAATAAGTAAAGAAAAAATGGTCAAGGAACGTGATTGATAGTTACTAGGGCAACACAAGGTTTTCAGTTTTTATGGTGTCTATGTCAACATAAGTCGACGTGGACAACATATAAGCATAGAGAGTCCCCTTGTATGGTTCGTCATGCTCACTACACTAAGCACACTATTATAATCTAACATTATAATCTAACTCTATGCCCTCTTAGATAGTAAAGTATGAGCCAAGTCAGTCTAAAGCAAAAAAAAGCAATAAAAAACTTGTGTCGACCTTGCAACTGTCAATCATGTTCCCATCTATGCTTCGTCTTTCTTTTGTTACTGTCGATCTAGACACTGTTGACTATCTTTAGACGTCTAACTAAATACATTCGACCATTAGTGTTCAACCACGTGATTGTCGATCTAGACGCTGTTGATTAGTCAACCGGATAGGAAAAAAAACATACTACTGTATGATTGAAAATGAATCTAATACTTGCTGTGCAAAATGTAAATGTACAAATTGACCTGTAACTGCTCCACTATTATGGTGGTGTTTTGGGCTAAGAACCATTGTGCCTTAATCTTGACCTCAGGTTTATTGGTGCAGTAGCTCTTCTAATATTTTATTGTTTTAATAGGAATATCCATACCTATATAAAGATCTTCTTGTACACTGATATATTCTATTAATTTAATTGTTGTCAACAGTGGTGTAACAATAGCCCCACAGGGATCCGATATGTAATGCCGGCGGTCGGAATCCCGACACTGTAATCCCGACCGCCGAAATCCCGACATGGGGGGGACGTGGAGCGCCCCCCCTTGCGGGCTCGCTGCGCTCGCCACGCAGCGGGCCCGGTGCCTCGCTACGCTCGGCGCGCTATTTTATTCTCCCTCTATGGGTGTCGTGGACACCCACGGAGGGAGAAAGATTCAGGATTTCGGCGGTTGCGATTCCAGTGTTGGGATTCCGACCGCCGGCAAATTGACTGCATCCCCCCCACAGATCCTACAGGCGCTGATGGGTGTGTTATGGGTGGGTGCGGTTATGGGTGGTTGTGGGGCTATCGATGTGATGCACTACACTGCTGCCGGGGCCTGGAACCAACCTTACCCCCCTCTGCTCTCTGCCACCGTCGGGACCCGCAAATCTACTTTTCTGTGATCCCAGCTCTCCTCCTGGCAGGATCCTGCTAATGAAAAATAGCCAACACAAAATGTCTGCCCCCTTACAGCAGACACTTTTTTCCTCTAGCATCCTCAAAAAATGTCCGCTGTTAGGAGCAGCCATTTTGTGAGGGTCATTTTCATTGGCAGGAACCAGCCAGGAGGAGAGCAGGGACCGCAGAAAAGTATATATGCTGTTCTCAGCCACAGACAGGGCAGTGGGGGTAAGCAGCGGGGCAAGGAAGGGTTGGGGGTTTGGGGGGAGGTAGGCTTTATTTTACAGGGGGGCACTGCTGAAATTTCCGGCGTGGGGGGGAGGTCATTTTATAGTTACGCCACTGGTTGTCCATGTATCCAGAACTGCCTTGTACTTGTAGAGTTGACTTTGCTATATTGTGGTGATGTTCTTGTGTTAGACTTTGTATCCTGTTTTCTCTATTTCTGCTTCTGACCTAACCTGTTGTTGTTGTTGTTGTTGTTGTTGCTGCTGTTGCTTTACTTTCCTATCCAGGGCCTGTCATTTTTTGCAGGCAAAGCTGAAGTATCATCAGTCAGATCACAAAAACAAGTTCTGATGGTACGGTATGAGTGAAAAGGCCATTGCCACAAGGACATGCTATGAACTCAGTTCTTATGCAGTAATCAGAGTTAAAAAGTTCTTCCACATCCTATGTCTATCTTGTTGCTGTCTGGTCTGTTGTGTCTGTGTAGACAACAATAGTTTTAAATGATTGGAATTGGCCTTGGCCCGTCTGACTACGCTTTTGATTAAATCTTCAGTGATATCTCTACCCTCTCAAATCCTGTTTGACTATTCTCTGGTTTACTCTGGTGATTCCATTAATATTATGTGATGGATTTCATTTAATGAATTGTTTAGTTAATTTCATAACTTCTCATACAATATCTAATTTTTTGAATTTTAAGTGTTAAAGTTTAATTGTAAATTTAAACTTTTTGCTGAAATAATATGCTTTGAGGCTTCTATTTTTTATTGAGGACACAGTAGTTCAAGCTGTATAAATGTGTGTATGAAGAAATATCACACAATTAAGCCTTTATCTGCAATCTTTACAGCAGAAATGAAAAAAAAAAACACTTGATCTAATCTTCATAGAAATAATGGCACATTCTTTTTAAGGAGAATCTAACTTCACAACTATTGAATGTGGACTTATCAGTAACTAAATTCCCTTTCCTTCTCTGGCTAGAATTTTCAATGAAGTTCCCCTACTGTGCAGTTTAATCCAAAAGTAATATCTAAGCAGGGCTTTCATTTTTTTTTTACAATCTACTTTATGAATACATTATTTTTATATGATGGATATTAAAAAATAATATGCACAACATTGGAATATTTTTAACCAAGTAGTAGTTAATATGCCTAAAATGGTAAACTGTTTTACAGTTATGTATCCAAATGTTCCTGTTTCTGAGTTGTTATTGCAGCAGAACCAATAAAAAAAAAATCTGCTACCATTTACATTTATGTTTTAACTATAAGTTTGAGATGAAAAAAAAAAATTACATATACCCATATGGCAAAATTTGAAGACTTTATTTGATTTGAGTTTTGCAAAAAATTGCTTACAAATGTATTAACCCATTGTAGTATGGCTAGAACAGCTAATATTCGCGAGGGGACGTGGAATACATGTAAATTCAACTCCATGCCGACATGGATAGTAGGGATAGGAAAAGGTCAGAGGACACTTTGGGGTGGCGTGGATAGTGGGGGGGGGGGGGTGCCTAAAACCTCATTGTATGTTATACAATGATATAATTGTATAGCTAATGTAATGGCATCGTACACCCTATATATGTGGGAGGTGCGATGCGATCCCCCGGGGCTAAGTGCCTTATTCTGCTTGGTACGGTGGGACCGTATACGGGCGGATCGTTTTTTTTCTTTCATCTGCGCATGCGTAGCTTTCGCTATGCACATGTGCTGCAACCTCACACTGCTCAGGGACGGGTCTCTTCATGCGAAAAAACCTGTCCGCAAGAGTACAGTCATTGTGGGCGGCATGGGGGTGTTTTTATGGGAGTGGCCGGAATAATGAGGAAAACTGTGAGTAAACATGGGCGTACATGGGGGTGTGCACCAAAAATGTACGATGCTACAACCGCTCGATCGGCAAACGCACCGTGCATTTTGGGCCAAAAACAGGCGGATGCCAAAGATAGCTCCAGACCACCCCTAGAGATACTGCATGAGAGCGGACGCCTAGGTCTGCTAATTAACGCTGATTACTACACCTGAATGTAATAAGCAATGCTGCAGCCTATTAAGTGAAAACCATGATTTCACTTCCTGCAAGCCACACACAGCCCTCAAACACATTGGAAGTAGAGATGAGCGGGTCCGGATTCCCGAGATCCGACAGATCCGAATATCGGGGATCCGGGCCAGATCCGAGCCGGCTCGGGAGTTCCCGCCTGAATTCCGGACCAATAACGAGGCCGAACGTCATCATCGCGCTTTCGGATTCTCGCAGGAGCGGGATCTTATAAAAGACGCACGCGCGCCCCGCCATCTTCACTCCAATCTTGGAGAGGGAAGAGGGTGGTTGGGAAGCTCCGTGTGCTCCGTGCTGTGCTCTGTGCCATGTGCTCCGTGACCTGACCTGTGCCCTCACTGCCCTGTGCTGTGCTCCGTGCCATGTGCTCCGTGCTGTGCTGTGCTCCGTGACCTGCCCTCACTGCCCTGTGTTGTAGACTTGAGAGTCAGTTACTGTTTATAGGCCTGAGCCCTGTAGTGTGATTTAACTAACTAGGTGCTGCAGTGCTCACACACAGGGGCTGCAGTGTCCACTGTCCAGGGGCTGTCCTGTGGCCCGTGCCCTGTTGTGATTTATTTAGCCCTAAGCCCTGTGTTGTGATTTATTTAGCCCTGAACCCTGTGTTTTTTGTGATTTAACTAACTCAGTGCTGCAGTGCTCACACGCAGGGGCTGCAGTGCTGCTGAGTAGTACACTGTGTACAGGGGCTGCAGTAATACAAGGGGCTGTGTCCAGTGTGACGGCCTATATCTTATTCATTGTCCAGTGTCACAAGTCACTCACGACATATATCCTGTGTCCTGTCCTGTGTGACGACTGACGACATATCCTGTGTCCAGTGTGACGACATATATCCTGTGTCCAGTGTGACGACATCTATCCAGTGTCCAGTGTGACGACAATATATCCTGTGTCCAGTGTCACAAGTCACAACATATGTCCTGTGTCCAGTGTGACATGTAATGTGTGCCGGCATATATCCTGTGTCCAGCGTGACATATATCCATTGTCCAGTGTGACGACATATATCCTGTGTCCAGTGTGACGACATATATCCTGTGTCCAGTGTGACGACATATATCCTGTGTCCAGTGTGACGACATATATCCTGTGTCCAGTGTGACGACATATATCCAGTGGCCAGTGTGACGACAATATATCCTGTGTCCAGTGTCACAAGTCACAACATATATCCTGTGTCCAGTGTGACATGTAATGTGTGCCGGCATATATCCTGTGTCCAGCGTGACATATATCCATTGTCCAGTGTGACGACATATATCGAGTGTCCAGTGTGACGACATATATCCAGTGTCCGGTGTGACGACATATATCCAGTGGCCAGTGTGACGACAATATATCCTGTGTCCAGTGTCACAAGTCACAACATATATCCTGTGTCCAGTGTGATATGTAATGTGTGCCGGCATATATCCTGTGTCCAGCGTGACATATATCCATTGTCCAGTGTGACGACATATATCCAGTGTCCAGGAGCTGTGTCCAGGGGCGGTGTCCAGAGGCTGTGTCCAGTGTGATGGCTGTGTCCATTGTCCAGGGGCTGTGTCCAGTGTGACGACATATATCCAGTGTCCAGTAGCTGTGTCCAGGGGCGGTGTCCAGAGGCTGTGTCCAGTGTGACAGCTGTGTCCATTGTCCAGGGGCTGTGTCCAGTGTGACGGCTGTGTCCAGTGTACAGGAGCTGTGTCCAGAGGCTGTGTCCATTGTCCAGGGGCTGTGTTTAGGGTGACAGGCTGTGTCCAGGGTTAGTGTCCAGGGGCTGTGTCCAGGGGCAGTGTCCAGTGTCCAAGGGGCTGTGTCCAGTGTGACAGGCTGTGTCCATTGTAAAGTAAGAAAAAGAAATAAAAGTAATAAATAAAATAAAAACACATTTTTGGAGGATGATGGAGGAGGAAATAGTGGGAGTGCTGAAGCTGCTACCACCAGTCATTACAAGGCCGATACCTCTTTGTATTTGCTGTTTGGAGCATTTCTCTTTTTTTGGGATAGTTTATTAAACTGCCACCCTGTCTGCCCCTGCAGTGCCGCTCTGCCAGGTTGGAAGTGTAAGGTCCACATGTATGTGATGCCGACTGCTGTCGCTTAGCTCAGTCATCCAGCTACCTCGGTATACCCTTTTGGCCCAACTACAGTAAATTAAAACAATTTTGTAAGCTGTGAAGTGATCAAAATTGACTAGAAATGAGTGGAAACTAATGTTATTGAGGTAAATAATACTTTAGGGGCAAAAACAGGCCCAAATTCTGTTATTTTAGCCATATTTAGCATTTTTTCATAAAAATCCAGATCCAAAACCAAAACCAAAACCCACAAGGGTGGTTTTGCCAAAACCAATCCAGATCCAAAACACGAAGGGAGATCCAGATCCAAAACCAAAACCCGAAAAGTGGCCGCCGCACATCTCTAATTGGAAGCATATCTTTCTACACTTCTCTAAATGTAAAGGTTGATTTAATTTTAGGTAAGATTCATTCTAAGACCTGCTTATTCTGTATATGTCAAGGTAGTTATTTTATAACCATCTACACCCATTCAGTAAGTGTTTTTGTATACTTTAAAAAGCAGGACACTCAATTCACAGAAGTCGACATGTGTCAACTTTTTCACTGTAACACCAACATAACTTTATTTAAAAGTAAAACCAATGTGGGGACACATAGGCCCTTATTCTGATTGACGCGTACTTTACCGCATACTTTCGGATCGCGTCTTTACGGCGTCTGCGCATGCGTGGAGAACGCCACGCGCATGTGCCACGCCTTGACTCCGTACCTGTTCGGGCAAATCCCGTACAAAACTGTTCACCGCAATCATTCGGGAAATATGGGCGTATTATGGGCGTCATGCGGAATGACACATGGGCGTAGTTTCAAAGTGGGCAAAACGGGGCGGAAACATGGGCGGACACGGGGGAGTACACTTATGTTGGGTGGCGTGCATTCGGATACCACTCCGAATGCACGCGAACAAAAAGGAAAGAAATGTGCGGTGTCCAAAAGGCCACTATTGCTTTGCGGACACCACTCGTTCCTGCGGGAGGCGAACGGACCGCCTAATGACTACAAGCATTAACACCTGAACCCAATAAAATCGACTCCTTTACTCATTAATCACTAATAGGACGCTTGTCAGTGCTTTAATTGAAACCATTGCTGCTTCAAGGAAACCTTACTCATCACCCACATATGCTGTACTTCTGACACACTTTAAACCTGCTAACAATGGACATGACTGAATATTAATACTAGCAATACACATGTGTATGCGACATGTACTAATTAAACCACACAATTGTTGTAAAGTAAAGCAATTTATTTATATAAATTTCACAGTCAATGCCACTGTGATGCAATGACAAAAAAATAAAAATACCAAAAAAAACAAACCATGGCAGGAATGTACCAAAATAAATTATAATACAAAACAAATATAATTGCACACAGATGGACTCCAGCACCTCCTATGTGCCACTGCACATGCAGCCAGTGGGAAATGAGGAGGCTGCTGGCCCTTCTACAGCAGGCCAACCTGCACCTGACCATTCTACAGCAGGGCAACCTACACCTGGCCCTTCTGCAGCAGGCCAACCTGCAGCTGGCTCATATGCACCATCAGCAGAATCATTTGGAACACAACCGGGGACTTAGCAACATCACATCAAGTGCAGCTGACAGTAATGGCAGGCAAAAGAGGGCAACAGGGGAACCAAAAAGGACATTGGAAGCAAGGGCTCATCTGGTTACCCTCAGCACGTGATTGGACACAAGAAGCTGACACACACAGTACAATGGAAGATTTGGGATGAGATAACGGTGGAGATTAATGCAGCCACAAGTTCATTTTCGACCACGTTTGGCCTTGGTAGGCTCCTTGGCCTGTGCAGCAGCTCTTCGGGCACGGCCAGATGCTGGGGCAGGTGGAGCAGATGCTGGTGAGGGGTTGGCTGGTCTACCCCTCCTGCCAGCAGGGAGTGTTGCTGGTGGTAATGCACCAGAAACGGATGACATTAGGACCCTGTTGCTGTTAACCAGCTCCACCATAAGCTCATTATGGTGGAGGAGGAGATCATTTTGGCGGGTGGCTTGCTCGGCCAGCACCTGAGCACTTGCAGCCATGGCCTGATGCGCCTCAGCCATGGCCTGCAGGCTCCCAGCGATGGCCTGCTGGGTGCTGACCAAGCTCGCCATGATCTCCTCGGTCCTATGCATCCGTTCTGATGCCAACTCTCCCTGCTGGTTTATGTCCCCAAGCATCTGGGCCAACCTGGCCAAATCGGCTTGGGCCGATGGCTGCTGCTGCACAGGCCTACCACTGGGGCCAGGTGGCACGGACTCCTCCACCTCCTGACCAGAGTCGTCACCAAGCAGTGGGGTGTCTGTGGAAAATGATAAACACAATTAGGACACATTCTAAGATAATTACTTGCACAAGCTTATGGCATGACCAATATTTACCTTCCAGAAAAGACGCAAACACTTCAGCTGGGGCCTCGCTATCCATCGTGCTCACCCCCCTGACCTCCTCAACTGATATACAGCTCTCGGCCATCAACTCCAGGGGGGTGAGCTCTAGCCCTGATGGCATGGGCCCGGCCCCAGATGTCTGGCTGTGTTCCCACCGCTTGGTCATCTTCCTCTTCAGGTTGGTTTTGAAGTCCTGCCACCTGCAATGTAAGTTGACATATTAATACATGTCACTCCAGATGTTTGCTGTTGCAGCCATTGCTCTGTGCTACATATTACGACATGTGCTTAATGTCCAAAAGATAACATTACATGCAACTATGATATCAACCGTTACAATACACATTCACAATCACCATACTCTAACTCTCAACTAAATAACATGGCAATAATGTCTGTGTATCGTAACAACCTCACGGGCCATTTGCAAAATCCATCTAAGCATGAATTCAATCATTACTTGTCTATTACTGGGCACATGTATCACAAAACAACTTGCCTCTTCTTCACATGGTCCGTCTCACGAACTTGTGGCGCTACTTCATTAATCTCTGCCGTTATCTGTTCCCAAATCTTCCATCTGCGTGTGTGTGTCAGCTTCTCCGATGGACACTCAATCCAATCACGTGCTCGGGGAACCAGGATGGCAAGCTCCTGTGCTTCATATGCCTTATTTCTTGTAGTTGGTTCCTCTGTTGCCCTCGCTCTCCCCTTGCCACGTCCATGGCCACGCCCCCTGGCACGTGTCGCTGCACTTGAAGTGCTGGCCATGGTACTATCTTGTGAAGTCCCCGGTTGTGTTCCAAAAGATTCTGCTGATGGTGCATATGAGACAGCTGCAGGTTGCCCTGCTGCAGAAGGGCCAGGTGTAGGTTGCCCTGCTGTAGAATGGTCAGGTGCAGGTTGCCCTGCTGTAGAAGGGCCAGCAGCCTCCTCATTACCCACTGGCTGCATGTGCAGTGGCACATAGGTGGTGCTGGAGTCCATCTGGTCAAATAGTTGCTGCAGATCTGGGTCCACCTCTGGTTGTGATCCAGACATGTTAGCAACAACATTGTCACCTTCTAATACACCTTTATATACTGTTTGTGTATCCTGTTTGGCGGACATCAGCGGCAGCTGCGTTCCGTGCACGAGCGTACGTCGCTGTTTTTTCGCGCCGCATACGGTGGCGGAAATTCCATTGTGTAAAACCTGGCGAAACTTCGACATGAAATACTGGTCACCAATTCTAACATTGCATAGAATCTTCTGCTACACCTGTGACTATCGCACAATACACATGCTATTTGCTAGCATGACATGACATTTGGTTCATGACTACTGTGGTATTGTGGCGTTTGATTGCAAGCTAAAAGTAGCCCAATCCCTTAGAAAATCCAGGCCACAAGTCATGCAATACTCATCACTACTGTTATAGACCACACATGTGACAGGCCTATAAATAGTGAATTGCTGCTAGAATCATTTGTCTCCAGATCTGGACTTGTCAGGGTCTAAGGTAAGCTCTTCCATGGTCCTTGTAGATATGTTATCCATTAACAATGTAAGTGTATGAATGTATGCACCATTGCCTCACTGACTACAGATTGTTGGGCCAGCAAAGTCTTTGTAGCATTATTGCAACATGTCACATGTTCACTATTTCACTCACAGGTCTGAAACCTGTGTGTGTTCATCTATTGCAGGACAACATGTCCCAGCAATAGCTGGAATGTCTCATAGTACATGATGTCGGCAACAAATGCAGACACCTTTGATACTCAAGTAGTGTTTAGTAGTTCGATGTTGTAAGCATCTGTGTGTTTAGGACGGTGTGTATTGAGTTCATATTATTGTTACATCATTATAGAGTCAAATGGATCTTCGGGATTTTACGGGGCGGCCATCTATTGTACGTATTGAAGCCTACAAATCTATTTGTAGTGGGATATGGCCATTATGTGCATAGGTGCATCAGTATTTATGTTCATTTCTTTATAGGTTGCTGAAGCAATGCTGCGGGACATGGAAAGGAGGCTAAGGGCACTTGCGGCTCTCCCCACTCGTCGCCCAAGGAGGCCAGGACGTGCTAGAATCTATCGCACACGGGTGACTCTGTTTGCTATGCCCGATGATGAGGTACTTACTAGGTACCGGTTACCGCCACATGTAATTCTGGATCTGCTCTCGTTAATTGAGAGTGATCTGGAACCTCTACACGGGATCACGACAGCAATTCCGCCTCACACACAGCTGCTGGCGGTGTTGCATTTCTGCGCCTCAGGATCATTCCAACAAGTAGTGGCAGTACTTGCTGGAATATCTCAGCCGGCCTTCTGCCGAATCCTGAGGCGTGTGACGTCGGCCATGTTCAGGCGCAAGGGGCACTTCATGGCCATGACATTTGCCACCGAGACCCTGCGCAGAAGCCAGCAGGCCTTCCATCAAATTGCTGGCTTCCCTAATGTGATAGGGGCTGTGGATGGCACCCATGTACCATTTGTGCCTCCATCTCGAAGTGAGAAGATATATAGGAACCGCAAATTGTTCCACTCACTGAACGTGATGGTGGTATGTGGCCCATCCATGGAGATTCTCGCCTTCAACTCGAAGTTTCCCGGAAGTGCCCATGACTCTCATGTCATCCGACAAACCGGGATATGGCAAAGACTACAAGAGCTGGAAGGCCGTGATGCGTGGGTTCTGGGTGACTCCGGTTACCCATGTACGCCCTGGCTACTTACGCCGTACAGCTACCCAGCACCGGGCCCACAGGAGGCATTCAATCGGGCGGATGTTGCCACCAGGCAAGTGGTGGAGCGCTCAATTGGCCTTTTAAAGGGTCGATTTAGAGTGCTCCACCGCACTGGTGGTGACTTACAGTATGCGCCTCAAATGGTGTCGAGGATCGTGGGCCTGTGTATATTTTTCCACAACATTGCTGTGCGGCGTGAGATACCCTTTGATGAGTGGGAGGTACCATCTGAGCCGCAAGATCCGCCCATGCGCCCATCCCGCGCCCCTGAATGCCGGAGGGGATACCAGCTGCGGGACTCTGTGGCGCAAAGATACTTCAGGTACATTTTATCTAGTTGACCAGAACACATCAATTGTTGTCAAAATCACCCCTTCAAATAAGTACAGTGTGGTAGTTGTCAGTGTTACAAAACGACAATTAGGCAGCCTGCCCTCCTAATGGCAAAGAAATAGTAGATATTTATCATATGTGCTTAGTTTTGGGGGAAGTACAATATAGGTGCTCATTATTATACCTTGTACAAGGGATCTTATGTGTTTGTTATATCTTCATTATTGTAGTTGATACTATCCCTGATGACTGGTGAGTACATTGATTTATTCTCTAATGTGTTGGGGATTTTTTCCTGTGTTGATGTATGATTTGTTTGCAGATATATATATATATATATGATATTTGAATTTATTAACATGTTTAAACATTTCGAGGAGCAGGCAGGCAGGCAGGCAGGCACCCAGGCAGGCAGGCAGGCAGGCAGGCAGCCAGCCAGCCAGGCAGCCAGGCAGGCAGCGCTGGTGTATAATGCTGGACTCAGGATACCTGCAAGTATGTGTATGTGTCTTTTAAACATAAATGTACGCATACACATAGATGCATAGAGTAAGTAATGCTAAGTACAGCTATGCGTTGCTAAGCTATAGCACGCGTTGCTTGGCGGAGCGAGGCGTCATTGGATTTGCTAAGTGCATACACACTGTGTTTTATATATATCAGATTTGTTCATTAACATACATCAGCACTACTGTTTTGAAGGCATGCGAATTTGTCACCATTTGTGTTGGCGCAGAGACGCTGTTCATGTAAAGATGAACAATAAAGTTATTAACACAAATAACTGTGATAAACCAATGCCACCACCTGATTGGTTGATTGATGCCATTGTTAACATGGCGGAGACACGAAGGGCAGACCCGTTTTCTCCTGCGGAGCTGAGGGTTCTGGTCTCCGTCATGGAGACAAGGCTGGGCCGTGCGGGGCCCTTTATCAGCAATAGACATAAGCGCCGGGCCTATGCTGCGGCAGGCCGCAGGATTTACGCCCGCACTCGGGTGCGGAGGACCATCGGGCAGCTCGAGAGGCGGTGGTCGGACCTCCGCAGGCGCCAGCCCCAGCTGTTACAGCAAATTAGGGGCGAAATAGCTGAGTGTGAGTATTTTAGCTATGAAATTTCGCACTTACAACATAGCATATAGAAACAATAAAATGTGTCTCATGATAAGTGGGTGTCCATGGGTTTAAAAGTCCATAGACTGTTATGTGTGCTTCTTCCTGGTTAACATGCAGTCATGTGGCTTTTATATGTAATGACATAGCATTGATGATTCTGATGCATACAATGTGCCAGATCTAATATGTGTTACACATTGATAAATGCCAGGGTTGTAATGTTTGAACAAATTACTAACAATCACATAATAATTTAAATGTCACATTTTGGAGTCCATTAACAGTAAGGAGCTACTTTCCAGCATCGTTTGCCATCATTATCACCCTTCCATGTATGTCTTGTTATGGATTAATACATGTGCCCCAATGACCCGACATTGACCATGATTTTTTATTCTAACACACAGCACGAGCCCGAGCCCGACAGGCACGTGAAGAGGCCGAGGCAGCCCTGGCCGAGGAGGAGGGCCAAGAGCCTGAGGAGGAGGTGGCGGCAAGGGTGGAGGAGGAGCAAGTGGAGGAGGAGGAGGAAATGGTGGAGGAGCAAGTGGAGGAGATGGTGGAGGAGGTGGAGGAGATGGTGGAGGAGGTGGTGGAGGAGGAGGAGGTGCCTGAGGAGGTGGTGGTGGAGGAGGTGGAAGAGGAGTTGGTGGCAGAGGAGGAGGTGTTGGTGGCGGAGGAGGAGGTGGAGGAGGTGGTGGTGGTGGAGGAGGTGGTTGTGGCGGAGGAGGTGGACGAGGTGGTGGTGGTGGAGGAGGTGGTTGTGGCGGAGGAGGTGGACGAGGTGATGGTGGCGGAGGAGCTGGCGGAGGAGGGGGCTGAGGAGGCCACGGTTGCCCCAGAGGTGTCCGAATCCGAGGGGGAGGAGGCGTGTCAGGCCCCGGAGTCCCATCAGATCGGTATGTTTACATAATGCATCATTCATGAAGTAGTTGTACTGGTATTTGTTATGTAGCACTGGTGATTAAAACTTTTGGTACAATCCTATTAATACAGACCCCAAAGTGGGTAGCTACAGATACAGGTACGGGTTAGATGGGGTGTCCAAGGCATCCCTTTCATCCAGGACACCTCTGAATTACACAGGTTTGTGGGATGGCTTGGAGCTCCATTTTGACTGCCACATAACCGTTGTAGTTAAACAGGATCCTGGAGTAAAGGGATGAGTGGATCATTTGTGGATTAAATTCACCTGCTGCAAGCGTTGATTATGACCCATCAAATAGTGGAATCTATATTGTTGGTGAATGTTATTTATAAACTATAGGATGTATGCTATAAATGGAGTATGGCCCGGCCTACCTTGGAATGGAGTCACAAGTTGCCAGTGTCCCAGGAGCCTCCTCTACCTAAACACCCCCTGTAGTTCAGATTGTTTTTTTGCCCTCACAGAATTGTAGGTTGGTTTAGAGTGAATTATGATTTTGAGGATGTGTACTGTGCATTCCTGACATTTGCATAACTCCCATGCCACGAACCATCACTGAACTTAGACTGAGGAGATTGTGACAAGTTCTTATTGACGGAGGCCATGACATGCTTGTCATTGGTTAGTCATGGGTGGGTTGTGACTGAGAAGAAACACTATGACTGTTATGTCTTCTGCAGAGTAAAGGGTAGAGGGAAAAAAACACAGTATGTAGTAAATAAGTTTGTATGTATGTAGATATGTATGTGTCATATCTATTTATCTATGTGTGTCTCTATCTCTCTACATAGATATATATATATATATATATACACATGTCACCTAGCATTTGTGCAATTTATGTCGCAGTATGTGAAATGTATGCATGAATATCATGACTAATTTTTGCCCCTTTGACATGCCCACAGATGACACCACACCGGCAGATGAGGGGGTTCGTGGGGCCCTCCTGCGGGCGGAGCACCATTTGCGGCTATTACTAGCCGATCTGCAGGACCTGCGAGATCTACTTATCTAATTTATTATTTTATATTTTTTTATTTAAATGTTAATTTTGGATTCTAATAAATGGTTTATGCAAGTTCACAGTTGTTGGTTTTATTTGCACATTAAACAGTATATGTGTAGATTGTTTATAATCTTTTACACAGGGTCTAATACAAACCATTGCACTTAAATTGCTGTAAGGGTTAATGTGTGCAATGCATGTGTTAGGCATGCTTGTAAGGATATATTGGCATCTAATTGATTCCAATTCCAAATAAGCAGTTTTTTATGAGGATAGGTAATTGAATAAGTGGGTCATGTGATGTATTGCAGAAGATACATAATAGTGGGTTGTTTGGCGTAAATACTCCGCTTACGGGCGGTAGCACCGCTTGGCTCCCGTTCGGATGCGGTATTCCCGAGCATACTCTGTAATACTCTGTAATACCGTGCAGAATCGGAGTGTTTCTCCCGCACACGCATGGTTTGTATGTCGTCCGTAAACACGCCCTGTTCTTAAAGAGTGAGTCCGTCCGAATGCGGAGGACACGTGGGCGTTTCTACGGACGATGGCCGCACGCGGCAGAACACCGTGGCGTGCGGACCGCTCCGTAAGAATGCGGGAATATCCGCACCGATCAGAATAAGGGCCATAGATAGTGATTAAAATGCAACATTAGAACATAATAAATATACATGTAATGAGGGTTAAAATTTTGTTTTATTAGGGTGTTTATTAAGGTAGATAATTGAGTTAATCGAAAACAATTATTGAATAACAATTAGAATAATTAATTAAATGTCTTAATTATAGTTGAAAGGCAAGATTTGCAGTGCCATATATGTGAAGGGTATGCCACCGTGCACGGACGTACGCTCACTCTCACGATCGGTGACACACGCTGAGTTTTCCATTGGTTAAAAGGCGAGACCCGTCCATGCACTGTGGCGTACGCTCCAATATACGGAAGATGTCAGTGTGAAAACGGACGAGACGTATACGGTGGCGTACGCTCTGTTGTACGCCAGTTAACGGTGTCTAAGAGGAGACCCGTCGGTATACGGTGGCATACGCTCAAGTGTACGCCACTCCCCATTGTCGGTGTTTGTGCCCGTCCGTATGCGGATGTTTTGTGGGAGGACTTACGCTCACCGTCTGCGTACAGGAAAACGTACAGTGAAACGGACTGTACGTACGTTGCACCGACCAAACCAGAATAAGGCCCTAAGAGAGCAGTGAATAAATTACATAGGAAAATCGGATCGCATCGCACGGCCGTTACAATGGCCCATGCGGTGCGATGCGATTTCCCTACGGTGCCATACGTTAGAAACGGGCGCCGTTATAATACACAAGTACCAAATATTCTGCTAAATGATAAATAAAGAACATTTAAAACTATATTGATAAACATTATGGATGAGCAACTATTACAAATTAGTTTCACACTGGGAAAAGTCTTTAGTGGACTCTGCCAAAGATAACTCTAAAGCTGTTTGTAGCTTCCTGCTTAGCATAAACCCCATGGTTTCTAAAGGTCAGATACAGAGCTGAATAAATAACTTATCTGCTTATTTTTGTTAGAGAGAGAAAGGAAAAATCTAGACCCCTGTATTGCGCTTATTAATCTTACGGCTGCTCCTCAATATAAACTCCCTGTTAGTAGAGAAACAGCATAGGATAGACAAAGAAAGATAGGAGGGCCCTTATACACATATCACTTCCTAGAACATTGTTTCCTGACCAATAAGTGCGCCATGCGGCACTCCTTAAGAAATCCATTCAGCTTGTAACATCATATATTGAAGCAGAGCAACGTTTTAATACCGCTCACAGTATTTTCATTCATAGAAAAATCAGGACTCTGTCCAGTGGCGTAACAATAGCTCTGCAAACTCAGTGGCACCCAAACTTACCTAGCGCCTCCAAGCCACCGCAGGGTCTGCGGAGCTATTGTTACACCACTGGACTGAGTCCTGATTTTTCCATTGTAAAGGCAACATGTCAATAATGTTACCAAGAGCAGATGAGGAGGGGTTATTCCAGAATTGAGCAATTTTACATTTTAGTTGAAAATGTCATAATATATAAAGTAGTTACCACATATTGGAAAATATGTGGGGTATACACGTGCAAGAGGTTTTTTAAAGATGAAGGTGGTAATGTACACTCAGCAGTAGTTTTAGAAATATATATCTCAACAAATTATGATCTGCTTCCCATTGTTACTGTGACTTTGACTTGTGCACTGGACCATCCTCTAGAAAATATGTGTACCAAAAGCCAATGCTACATTTAGAGTTACCCTATGTGAGTCAGACTCTCTGTTGGAGGCAACACTAAGGAACCATAAACCCTGAATGTAGTGGAATCCTAGGACTGATACAGACATATGTAAAGAGTTTCAGGAATCATATTCATTGAAGGTGAGGGAATGGGATGCATAACATATGATATCTGCCCCATTCCATTCAACTGATACCACGCTTGATGAGGGTCTAGTACAGCTTTAGCGGTATAAGCAGCGATAAGGCTGGTCCGTTTGTGAGCCCAAATGTGATCGGAAAATGGAAAAATGGGGGACGTGCCATTTCTTAATTAATCCATGATTTTGTATTTAGTGCAATTGCCAGTCATCAATCAAGCAGATCATGACATCATGAGGGGGCCCAGCAGAGCAGAGCATCAGTGCGCCATTGGCCGTGGTCATGGAGTCAGTGCTTAGAGCTGGCGCTGCTCCAAGCACTGCCTCCTCCATAGTGTTAATGGGAAAATGGTCTCTCAACCCGTTTAACCGTTCACACTTCACAGCAACACAACACAACAACGAACCGGTAAGAACTCTGCTTTTTACCAGGTTTGGATTGCTGTGTTGTTACCGGTTAGCTGTAACCGGTAACTCCTTTCACATCGCACTAATTACCGGGTCAAACCGGCAACCCTGATTCCAATTTCAATGTCCCATAGAGCCAAATCCAAATTTCCAACCAGTAGCATAAAATAAATACACTACACTATAACATACTGTAAACCAGATAGATCATAATGACCAATCCAAACATATGTGAATCATTTAAGTGATTTTAGAATGTTAATAGCTACTGTGACACACATCTACTTCACCCCATTACCAATTTTAATTTGTGCTTCAATTAGCACAACTACCATAATCCCAACTAGACTTAATATGGCAATGTGGCATTTCTACAATTATTGTAAACACTTTAAATTAACTTAATTTGTTTTTAAAGTTGCTTCTAATTAACAACATTGTTTTAATTGATTCTATGGTGTCAGCAATTCTCCTGTATTAGCCCATTTAATTAGTAATCAAAGACATATACTTAAGAGAGCCAGAACTGCAATTAGCATCAACACATTAGATGGTGCATATATAATCCATGTACTTCTGCTAGGTTTAGGGAAACCCAGACTGCGAATTGTAAGTACAATACACACGTTTTTTAAAGTTAAGTTACTACAAATCATTCTCACCTGATCTTTTGTTTATTAACTGATATTTCTTTCCAGACAACCTCCAGTATATTGAGATCACACGGACATGAGATTGTCTGGCGTCCAATGCTGAGGATAAATGGAACTAATGGATTCAGTATTGAATCCCGGCGGTCGGGATCCCGGCGTTCAGAATCCCGACGCCGGAATCCCGACAGCCGAAATGCCGACAAGGGGGGGACGTGGATCTCCCCCCCTTGCGGGCTCGCTGCGCTCGCCACGCAGCGGGCCCAGTGCCTCGCTACGCTCGGCACACTAATTTATTCTCCCTCCAGGGGTGTCGTGGACACCCCAGGAGGGAGAATGTGTCGGCATTTCGGCGGTCGGGATTCCGGCGTCGGGATTCTGAACGCCGGGATCCCGACCGCCGGGATTTTAACTGCATCCCGAACTAATGTCAGTGCATACATTTTGTTATTGTCCTTATTTTTATATACAATGCAGTTTATATACTGTATTATAAGCTTTGGATTGTTAACAAATTTTATTAGTATTTTATCATCACTTATACCTTTACACTGTCTGTGTGTGCATCTTATGATAGGTGTCAGTAATAAGGTCTCTACTAAACAGCAAAATAATTATGAGTGCTATAATCAGATACAGTGCTAGTGGGTTAAGCTCCACCTGCAAACAATGTTGTGAAGTATTATAAAGTGACAAAAATATGAGTATGGTTTCACAAGGAAACGGCGTGGGTACACAACCATTGGCGGATCTAGACTTTTCTTCTGGGGGGGGGGCGGTTTACTGTTCAATCTTGACACTCCCCCCTTTAGTTCTGGCTCCTCCCCTTCCCAGTCCTGGCTCCTCCCCTTCCCAGACCTATCTCCTCCATCATACAAATAAATATATTGTAAGTTTGTTATTTGCTTTATCTTAAGCAAAACACTAAACCGCTATAAATATATCTCAACAATAAAAGCAAATAAGTAACTTTTTACAAAACAAAATCCATTCTTCAATTTCTACTATTTGCATAGCAATCAATCATGCTGTTCAGGTCTACTTCAATTCCCCTATGAATATGTACAAGATTACACACACACACACACATAGACATTCCAGGGTTAATTTTGTTACTGAAATCCTTTCTGCTTCTGTTCCTCTACACACACACACACACACACACACACACACACAATTCCTGAGTTCCTGGAAGGCCTGCTTTAACTTTTATCAGATTGCAGAGAGACCCGTGAAGCTGTAGAGAAGATGAAAGCAGTCTGTCTCGCAATGAATAAACAAAGTGTGCTGATTTGATTTACTTTGCAGACTCGATGAGGCATCTAATGTGACCTGCTGCCTGGGCACTGGGAGAGGTAGGAGGGAGGGAGAGCCAGGAGATAATGGGGCAGATGTATTAAGCATTAACAAGAGATAAATGCAAGGGTGATAAGGAGAGATAAACGTCCAGCCAATCAGCTCCTTACTGACTTTTCTCAAACACAGGCTGTAACATGGCAGTTAGCAGGTGATTGGCTGGACATTTATCTCTCTTTATCACACTTGCATTTATCTCTTGTTAAGGCTTAATACATCTGCCCCAATATCAGTTAGGGATTGTTTACTTTGTCCTGGCTGACTGAATGTCCTAGGGGGGGGGGGCACCGCCCTAATCGCCCCCCCCCCTCTAAATCCATCCCTGTACACAACTGAACCCTCAATTCAAATATTGCCACACAGTATCACAATCTTATTCACATTACACTGCACAAAGTGCACCTGAATCACATAATGCTCACTGGATTGCTGCTTACACATATTAATGCTCACTGTATTGCTGCTTACATATAATGCCCACTATAATGCCACTTACACATAATGGCCACTTATGCATAATGCAGACAGTAGTTGCACTTAATTAGCCTCACCTACACTCCCATCACCTGTTGAGGCAGAGAAAAGCAGGCAAAGCCGACTCGTTGACCAGTACTAATGAGCAGGGGCTGGCAACTTTCAAGGAAAAAAGTGAGTGGTGGAGCGCTGTATAATTTAAAAAATGTATAAGGTGACCAATTGGGTATTACATTAATATTTTAATATGACCTATCATATGGAAACAAATAAAAACACAATATATAATGTGTGAGATAAGAAACAATGTTAATAAAAAGACAATATTCACCCCTACATGGATGGACCTGGATGTGGAAATAAATGAATTATAAAGTCTCACTTGTTCCTGATATCGCTCTCTTATTTTTGGATGGTATTGCTGGATTGGCGGGTGTCCATAAACCTGACTTGTAGCCTGATGATGTAAACTCCCGTCGTGAGGAAAGATGGTACACGTCTCACGGAATGGAGAGCTTCAAGAATTTGAGCAGGTGGTGGTGTCCCTTAGTTTGTAAGTCCAGTTGATAAGTTAAAATTGGAGAGCTGGTCCAAGTAAGTAATAGAAACAGGCGCTTTTCCCTGTCAACCCAAAATTGCTGTTGAATCCACTATTGGGATTGAATTAATGTATACCAATATATGAAGAGAGATATTTTAAAAATAATAATTAGTCTAGAGGAAATCTCCCTTGCATATACGGTTCAGGCAGCGTGAAAGGGAGATGCCAATTCCCAGTGTAGAAACAAAGTAAAATATATATGGACACACGCGCTAGAAACAATGTAAAAATAAAAAGTTTAGGAATTTATTAAACAAATATATTTCACTGGCCAGTGATACTAAACAGTATAAAAAAACAAATATAGTATTAACCCCTTCCTGACAGAGCCAGTTTTTGCGTTCCTGACAGAGCCCTTTTTTTCAAATCTGACATGTCTCACTTAAGTGGGGATAACTTTTTTTTGCTTTTACTTATCCCAGTGATTTTGAGATTGTTTTTTCGTGACACATTGTACTTCAAATTAGTGGTAAATTTGGGTCGATACAGTCTGTGTTTTTTTGTGAAAAATACCAAAATGTCGTAAAAAAATGGAAAATTTAGCAATTTGCAAAATGTTAAATTTTCTGCTTGTGAGACAAATAATCATAGCACTCAAAATAGTTAATAACTAACATAGACCATATGTCTACTTTATGTTGACATCATTATTTCAACTTCCTTTTAATTTTTTTGGACACTAGGAGGCTTACAATATGAATAGCAAATTCTCAAATTTTCAAGAAAATTTCAAACACTGATTTTTTTAGGGACCAGTTCAGTTCTGATGTGACTTTGAGGGACTTGTATGTGAGACACCCCCATAAATGATACCATTTCAAAAACTGCACCCCTCACAGTATTCAAAACAGCATTTTGGAAGTTTGTTAACCCTTTAGGTGTTTCACAGGAATTAAAACAAAGTGTAGGTGAAATTTCAAAATTTCATTTTTTTTGCAGATTTGCAATTTTAATACATTTTTCTAAGGAACACAGTACATTTTACTAGAGAAATGTGACTAAAAATTGATTCCCCCAATTCTTTTGTTTTCATAAATATCCTATATGTGGCCCTAGTGTGCACGTTGACCAAACCACAGGCTTCATAATAGAAGGAGCACCTACTTGATTTTGGAGCCTCCTTTTTATGAGATTATTTTTTAGGCACCATGTAGGTTTCTAGGCACCATAAGATGCTAAAAGTTAGGAACCCCCCCCACAAGTGACCCCATTTTGCAAACTACACCCCTCAGGGAATTCATCTAGGGGTATAGTGTACATTTCAAACCCCCAGGGGTTTCACCAATTGTGGTACAACTGGGCAGTGAAAATGAAAAATTACATTTTTTACACAAAAATGCAGTTCTGGCTCAAAATTTTTCATTTTCAGAAGGTATGAAGGAGACAAAGCACCCCAAAATCTGTGCCCCAATTTCTCCCGAGTACGGCAATGCCTCACATGTGACCAAAAAATACCATTTGGGTGCATGGCAGGACTCAGAAGGGAAGGAGTGATTTTTGGATTTTGCAGCTCAGATTCTGGTGGAATTTTGGTGGGTGCTATGTCGCATTAGCAAGACCCCCCAAGCACCAATACAGTGGAACCCCCCCCACAAGTGACCCCATTTTGCAAACTACACCCCTCAGGGAATTCATCTAGGGGTATAGTGTACATTTCAAACCCCCAGGGGTTTCACCAATTTTGATACAACTGGGCAGTGAAAATGAAAAATTACATTTTTTTACACAAAAATGCAGTTGTGGCTCAAAATTTTTCATTTTCAGAAGGTATGAAGGAGAAAAAGCACCCCAAAATCTGTGCCCCAATTTCTCCCGAGTACGGCAATGCCTCACATGTGACCAAAAAATACCAGTTGGGTGCATGGCAGGACTCAGAAGGGAAGGAGTGATTTTTGGATTTTGCAGCACAGATTTTGGTGGAATGAATGGTGGGTGCTATGTTGCACCAATACAGTGGAACCCCCCCACAAGTCACCCCATTTTGCAAAGTACACCCCTCAGGGAATTCATCTAGGGGTATAGTGTACATTTCAAACCCCCAGGGGTTTCACCAATTTTGATACAAGTGGGCAGTGAAAATGAAAAATTACATTTTTTTACACAAAAATGCAGTTCTGGCTCAAAATTTTTCATTTTTAGAAGGTATGAAGGAGAAAAAGCACCCCAAAATATGTGCCCCAATTTCTCCCGAGTACGGCAATGCCTCACATGTGACCAAAAAATACCAGTTGGGTGCATGGCAGGACTCAGAAGGGAAGGAGTGATTTTTGGATTTTGCAGCTCAGATTCTGGTGGAATTTTGGTGGGTGCTATGTCACATTAGCAAGACCCCCCAAGCACCAATACAGTGGAACCCCCCCCACAAGTGACCCCATTTTGCAAACTACACCCCTCAGGGAATTCATCTAGGGGTATAGTGTACATTTCAAACCCCCAGGGGTTTCACCAATTTTGATACAACTGGGCAGTGAAAATGAAAAATTACATTTTTTTACACAAAAATGCAGTTGTGGCTCAAAATTTTTCATTTTCAGAAGGTATGAAGGAGAAAAAGCACCCCAAAATCTGTGCCCCAATTTCTCCCGAGTACGGCAATGCCTCACATGTGACCAAAAAATACCAGTTGGGTGCATGGCAGGACTCAGAAGGGAAGGAGTGATTTTTGGATTTTGCAGCACAGATTTTGGTGGAATGAATGGTGGGTGCTATGTTGCACCAATACAGTGGAACCCCCCCACAAGTCACCCCATTTTGCAAAGTACACCCCTCAGGGAATTCATCTAGGGGTATAGTGTACATTTCAAACCCCCAGGGGTTTCACCAATTTTGATACAAGTGGGCAGTGAAAATGAAAAATTACATTTTTTTACACAAAAATGCAGTTCTGGCTCAAAATTTTTCATTTTTAGAAGGTATGAAGGAAAAAAAGCACCCCAAAATATGTGCCCCATTTTCTCCCGAGTACAGCAATGCCTCACATGTGACCAAAAAATACCAGTTGGGTGCATGGCAGGACTCAGAAGGGAAGGAGTGATTTTTGGATTTTGCAGCTCAGATTCTGGTGGAATTTTGGTGGGTGCTATGTCGCATTAGCAAGACCCCCCAAGCACCAATACAGTGGAACCCCCCCACAAGTGACCCCATTTTGCAAACTACACCCCTCAGGGAATTCATCTAGGGGTATAGTGTACATTTCAAACCCCCAGGGGTTTCACCAATTTTGATACAACTGGGCAGTGAAAATGAAAAATTACATTTTTTTACACAAAAATGCAGTTCTGGCTCAAAATTTTTCATTTTCAGAAGGTATGAAGGAGAAAAAGCACCCCAAAATCTGTGCCCCAATTTCTCCCGAGTACGGCAATGCCTCACATGTGACCAAAAAATACCAGTTGGGTGCATGGCAGGACTCAGAAGGGAAGGAGTGATTTTTGGATTTTGCAGCACAGATTTTGGTGGAATGAATGGTGGGTGCTATGTTGCACCAATACAGTGGAACCCCCCCACAAGTCTCCCCATTTTGCAAAGTACACCCCTCAGGGAATTCATCTAGGGGTATAGTGTACATTTCAAACCCCCAGGGGTTTCACCAATTTTGATACAAGTGGGCAGTGAAAATTAAAAATTACATTTTTTTACACAAAAATGCAGTTCTGGCTCAAAATTTTTCATTTTCAGAAGGTATGAAGGAGAAAAAGCACCCCAAAATCTGTGCCCCAATTTCTCCCGAGTACGGCAATGCCTCACATGTGACCAAAAAATACCAGTTGGGTGCATGGCAGGACTCAGAAGGGAAGGAGTGATTTTTGGATTTTGCAGCTCAGATTCTGGTGGAATTTTGGTGGGTGCTATGTCGCATTAGCAAGACCCCCTAAGCACCAATACAGTGGAACCCCCCACAAGTGACCCCATTTTACAAACTACACCCCTCAGGGAATTCATCTAGGGGTATAGTGTACATTTCAAACCCCCAGGGGTTTCACCAATTTTGATACAACTGGGCAGTGAAAATGAAAAATTTAATTTTTTTACACAAAAATGCAGTTCTGGCTCAAAATTTTTCATTTTCAGAAGGTATGAAGGAGAAAAAGCACCCCAAAATCTGTGCCCCAATTTCTCCCGAGTACGGCAATGCCTCACATGTGACCAAAAAATACCAGTTGGGTACATGGCAGGACTCAGAAGGGAAGGAGTGATTTTTGGATTTTGCAGCTCAGATTCTGGTGGAATTTTGGTGGGTGCTATGTCGCATTAGCAAGACCCCCCAAGCACCAATACAGTGGAACCCCCCCACAAGTGACCCCATTTTGCAAACTACACCCCTCAGGGAATTCATCTAGGGGTATAGTGTACATTTCAAACCCCCAGGGGTTTCACCAATTTTGATACAACTGGGCAGTGAAAATGAAAAATTACATTTTTTTACACAAAAATGCAGTTCTGGCTCAAAATTTTTCATTTTCAGAAGGTATGAAGGAGAAAAAGCACCCCAAAATCTGTGCCCCAATTTCTCCCAAGTACGGCAATGCCTCACATGTGACCAAAAAATACCAGTTGGGTGCATGGCAGGACTCAGAAGGGAAGGAGTGATTTTTGGATTTTGCAGCTCAGATTCTGGTGGAATTTTGGTGGGTGCTATGTCGCATTAGCAAGACCCCCCAAGCACCAATACAGTGGAACCCCCCCACAAGTGACCCCATTTTGCAAACTACACCCTTCAGGGAATTCATCTAGGGGTATAGTGTACATTTCAAACCCCCAGGGGTTTCACCAATTTTGATACAACTGGGCAGTGAAAATGAAAAATTACATTTTTTTACACAAAAATGCAGTTCTGGCTCAAAATTTTTCATTTTCAGAAGGTATGAAGGAGAAAAAGCACCCCAAAATCTGTGCCCCAATTTCTCCCGAGTACGGCAATGTCTCACATGTGACCAAAAAATACCAGTTGGGTGCATGGCAGGACTCAGAAGGGAAGGAGTGATTTTTGGATTTTGCAGCACAGATTTTGGTGGAATGAATGGTGGGTGCTATGTTGCACCAATACAGTGGAACCCCCCCACAAGTCACCCCATTTTGCAAACTACACCCCTCAGGGAATTGATCTAGGGGTATAGTGTACATTTCAAACCCCCAGGGGTTTCACCAATTTTGATACAAGTGGGCAGTGAAAATGAAAAATTACATTTTTTTACACAAAAATGCAGTTCTGGCTCAAAATTTTTCATTTTCATAAGGTATGAAGGAGAAAAAGCACCCCAAAATCTGTGCCCCAATTTCTCCCGAGTATGGCAATGCCTTATATGTGACCAAAAAGTACCAGTTGGGTGCATGGCAGGACTCAGAAGGGAAGGAGTGATTTTTGGATTTTGCAGCTCAGATTCTGGTGTAATGTTGGTGGGTGCTATGTGGCATTAGCAAGACCCCCGAAGCACGGTGAAATGATGAACCTAATAATCCATAGATGTGTGGTATATTTTAAAACACTCCTTTATACATAGGCCGGGTTTGTCGGGGCAAGTTTCACAGTGGAAAATAGTTTCCTTTCTTATTCCCTTTTTATAGCAAACTTTGCACCTTTTTTGTGTCCTGCCCTTTCTTGCAGTGGAGGGGATTTCGTTCGGAAAATGCTGCCCTGGTACAATACGGGGGCCAGTACTAGAAGTACTGGGGCCCTCTGCCTGCTGGTTCCCAAATACTAGGCCCTTTATGACTTCCTCTTGAAAGTGCATAAATGTCCCCCTCTGGCCGGTAGAACGGAATAGCACGTAAGCGTTATACAGTGCCATCTGGATGATATACACGGCCAGCTTCTTGTACCAGATTTTTGTTTTCCGCAGGGCACTGTACGGCTTCAGTACCTGATCTGAAAGATCCACTCCGCCCATGTACCTATTGTAATCCAGGATACAATTAGGTTTTGAGGTGTGGGTACTGGTACCTCGTACAGGGACGGAGGTGGTACTGTCTCCGTGAATTGTTGTCAGTATAAGGACATCCCTCTTGTCCTTATATTTGACCAACAACATATTTTCGGTGCATATTCCCCTGCTTTCACCCCTTCTCATTACTTGGGCAATGTGCGTTTTTGGGAGGCCTCTTTGGTTCTTGCGCACAGTACCGCAAGCTGCTGTACCTCTTGAACCAAGGGCCTTAAACAGGGGGATGCTAGTGTAAAAGTTATCCACATAGAGGTGATAACCTTTATCCAGGAAGGGGTGCACTAAATCCCAGACAATTTTTCTACTAACACCTACGAGGGAGGGGGGGCATTCTGGCGGTTCAATTCTTGAATCCTTCCCTTCATATACCCTAAACCTGTGAGTGTACCCTGAGGTGCTTTCACACAGCTTATACATTTTTATGCCATACCTTGCCCTCTTACTGGGAAGGTACTGGCGGAATTTAACCCTTCCTTTAAAATGTATAAGGGACTCGTCTATGCAAATGAATTTATCTGGGATGTACATCTCTTCAAATTTGGCACTGAAATGATCAATGACCGGCCTGACTTTGAATAGCCGGTCAAAGGTGGGATCATCTCTGGGTGGGCACTGTGCATTATCGTTGTAATGCAAAAATTTAAGGATCGTCTCAAATCGAGCCCGGGGCATGGCCATACGGTAAAATGGGGTGCTGTACAGAACATCTGTACTCCAATATTGCCTAATTTCTGGCTTTTTTACTATGCCCATATGAAACACCAGACCCCAAAACGTCATCATCTCTACTGCATCTACAGGGGTCCACCTAGCAAATGATGACGTGGGGTTTTGAGCAATAAACTGCTGGGCATATAAATTAGTTTGGTCCACCATTAAATTTATAAAATCATCAGAGAAAAATAATTTGAAAAAGTCAATTTCTCTGAGACCTGTGGAATCAAATTGGATTCCTGGCATGGCCAAAAACTCAGGAACCTGGGGCTCAAAATTGTCTGGTGGTGGGGTCCATACGAGATCAATTATTGGGGGGGGGGGTCTCAGCTGCTCTACGGGGGCGTCTTTGAGGGGGTCCCTCATCACCAGAGGAGGAAGAGGAGCTTAAGGCGAATCCTTCAAATTCCCCGCTTGCATCACTGGCTGTGTCAGAGTCAGAAGCAAGCATGGCATATGCCTCCTCTGCTGAATACATTCTTCTGGATGACTGGGATGACATTTGGGATGACATTTGGGATGCCATTTTTATTTTTGTGTTACTGGTAGTGAAATGTTTCAACACGTGTATAGTGTAGGGGGGGGTACAAACTTTATTTCAACCAGGGGGGTATGTAGTGTGTAGTGTGTATGTAGTGCAGAAAAAAAAAAAATACTGTATACAAAAAAAAAAAAATGAAGGGGTTCAAAAAAAAAAATTGAAGGGGTAAAAAAAAAAAAAATTGAAGGGGTTAAAAAAAAAAAAAAAAAGGTCCTGCGCCAAAAATTGAGCACAGATGTTGGTCAGTAACGTCCGTCACTGAACAGCGCTCAAAGGCAACAGGAATTTGATCAAAAAAAAAAAAATAGATCAACCCTGTGCCGAAAAAGATGATCAGTGATGTACGTCACTGATCAGCGCACAGCGGCCACAGGACACCCCCAAAATCACAGTGTGTGTAAAAAAAAAATTAAAAAAAGACCCCACAGCACACACAAAAAAAAAAAAGGTGATCAGTGATGCGACACTGATTACCAGTGAGGGGCAGCAGGTGCACAACCTTTGGTGCAACTGACAGTGCAACTGGCAGCAACTGACAGGTATATATAAAAAAAAAAACCTCTGCACCCCTAAAAAGTTGCTGATCACCTCAGATATAGTGATCAGCACAAAAGGCGGGGGCAGCAGACACAAAATTTAGCACTCTCTATCACTCTCTGTCACTATCTCTCTCTATCTCTCTATCTCTCACTAACTATCACTCTATGACACTGCAGCAGCAGCACTGACAGTTATATATATGAAAAATAACCCCTGCACCCCCAAAAAGTTGCTGGGGGTGCACAAAAGGGAGGCAGCAGACACAAAATATAGCAGTCTCTATCACTCTCTGTCACTATCTCTCTCTATCTCTCTATCTCTCACTATCTATCACTCTATGACACTGCAGCAGCAGCACTGACAGGTATATATATATATATAAAAAATACCCTGCGCCCCCAAAAAGTTGCTGATCAGTTAATTTATACTGATCAGCACAAAAGGGGGGGCAGCAGTCAGTTATATAAAAAATATATAGCACGATCTGTCACTATCTCTCTATCTCTCTCTATCTCTCTCTCTCTATCTCTCTCTATCTCTCTATCTATAACTCTATTACACTGCAGCAGCACAAAATATAGCACTCTCTGTCACTAGGCCTCTCTATCTCTCTCTCTCTATCTCTCTCTCTCTCTAACTCAATGACACTGCAGCAGCACAACACAGCACAACACAGCACAGGATGTCACAAGATGAAGCAAGATCCCAAGCAGTGATCAGGTAAGTATTGAGCAAGATTCTGGTCAGTAAATGGCGACAGCTGGGCACGGTGACCGCACTGCACGCTATTCCAGACCGGAATGGCGTCTGCAGTGTAGTCCCCGTTAGTTTAAACCCCCCTCCATGGCTGTGATTGGTCCGTCGGTCCGACGGACCAATCACGGCCTTTGGGGGCGGGCGGGGTGAGGTGGGGTGACACCAGTGTCACCCTTACACCCCGCGGTGATTGGTGCTGTACTTTACAGCACCAATCACCTCCGATCCCGTGTCACCGGCGAACGTTATTCGCCGGTGACACAGAAAACGCTGTAATTGGCTGTTCACACTGAACAGCCAATCACAGCGATCGCCGACGGGGGGGCTGCATCGCAGCCCCCCCTGGGCATGCAGGGACATGTCTGCTGTCAGGGACAGCAGACATCGTCCCTCTGTCACTGCGTCTCTAGACGCAGTGACAGTTAGAAGTCATGACGTATATATACGTCATGTGTCGGGAAGTACTTCCCGGCCATGACGTATATATACGTCAAATGTCGGGAAGGGGTTAATAACTGATTTGTACTTTTATAAAAACAGCCTTTAGCTTATTAATATACAATCTCCAAGGATGGTCTAGATCCACGTGTAATTACATGAGTATTTACAACCTTGCATCGACATTAATGCTTTCCTGGGACAGAGAAATAAAAAAACTGTCCCAGAGAAAAAAAGGGTTTTTTATGTCCACTGTCTGGCCAGACACAGTTTAAAACAAGAAGAGGACGGATCCCAGTTTTATGCAGGCTGCTGACTGACCAGCTACTGTTTGTGTAGTGCTGGGTTCCAATGTTGCAGTACTTGCTTTTTTGCAGGCAGGTTAGGGATCGTATTCTGGAGCTCCAGAGGGGGATGGTAAGAGTAGCATACAGTCCTATGACGCGTTTCTCCGCCTCCTGTAAGGTGTCAGCGGCTTCATCAGATATCAGGAACAAGTGAGACTTTATAATTCATTTATTTCCACATCCAGGTCCATCCATGTAGGGGTGAATATTGTCTTTTTATTAACATTGTTTCTTATCTCACACATTATATATTGTGTTTTTATTTGTTTCCATATGATAGGTCATATTAAAATATTAATGTAATACCCAATTGGTCACCTTATACATTTTTTAATTATACAGCGCTCCACCACTCACTTTTTTCCTTTTTAGCTCTAGCTGTATAGGGGCCTTCCCACCCCCAGGTGTGAGCAGCTCTGCACTACATACTCATCTCTCCAAGCGCCCTTACATATCCTCTGCCATCTAGGTGGTAGAGTATATATCCCTGCTGGCCACTTTCAGCCTGGGGGGCAAACACAAACAAGTGGCCCCTGTTTTTCTTCTAGCACACATATTCTTCCGATATGTGAAAAACGTTAAGCAGCAAAAGTGCACTTATCATTTTTTAATACATACAATGGTTGATTTCCTTCCATCCAAACGTAATTTCATGAGAGCTGTGATAGGCCGAAAGTCAGATGAGGCCAGGTCATTTGTTAGTTTTTTTGTTGTTGTTTCATTATGCCTTTTTTTTTATTCTGTAACTAGTGATGGAGGAGGAGACAGTGGTCATTAAATTGTGGTGAGATGATGGGGGCTGTGAGGTTGGTGCTGCTTTGGCAGTTGGATGGCCCCAACATAAAGGGTAAAATTAGTGCCTGATGCACACCTGATCGCAGAGACGGAAAAAACTTTGCAAATGAATTTGCTTGCTGTGTGAATGGATGTCAACAGCTGCACATCCGTTCAGAAGTTGCTCACCATCGAATGATGTCAGTCATCACAGATGCATAGCCCAGGACTTACTGGCTGGCTGCGATGAATGCAGGCATATTAATTCGTGCAGCTACTGACGTCGAACACCCTACCTATAATGCTTGGGCTCGCATGCGTTTTCTGAGGCACACCCAGCGTTTTATCTCACATGCCCAGCGTTTACCCTACCACTCCCACCCCTAGATGCCTACTTCCTGTAAATCGGCTTCTGAATGGCTAGTGAAGGGGAAAAGTAGCCATCTCCGTTTGCTAGCCCTGGTAGCGCATGCGCATTACGGCTCTTGCACAAGCTCAGTCAACAGATAACCGCCCGCTGTGCAAATTCGGAGTGGTGAGCTACACAAAGCTGCAGTCTGCATACAGCAGCCGACCAGCCAGTGACCATTCTGTCAGACCCACCCCCCCCCCACTCGCAGCCCGCTAAGTCCTGTCCCCTATCAGAGCACTCATCAGCCCCCTTATGGAGCCCTCTTAAGCAGCCGCACACAGCAGTGAGCTGAGCAGCGGCTGCATCCTTACACTGACAGCTGGGGAGGTGCACAAGTGGCCTAGTGCTGCATATATGTACTGGCCCAGGGGTAGGGTTACCACCTCATCCCTTTAATTCCGGACACATATTAATTACACAGGTTCTGTGGCTGGCTGACTTCAAGACTCCATTTCACCTGGTTTTAAACTGCCACAGAACCTGTGTAATTAATATGTGTCCTGAATTAAAGGGATGAGGTGGTAACCCTACCCAAGGGGCACATGGCACCCTGTCCCCCGGCCCAGTCCACCACTGCTAATAAGGATGACAGACCCTTTACACCCAAAAACTTGCTCTCACTCCCAGGGGTGCCAAGAGGGGGTGATACCTGATGAAGGGGCCCAGTGAGGGCCCTGGTCCTCCCCCTATTACCTGTAAGCAGAGGCTGCAGCAGCTCTTCTCAACCCATCACACGTTGCTGTTTGCAGTGGTGAAGTTTAACATGGGGCGCTTAAAGTATATTTCTTCTGTATTTTAGTTTAAGGGTGCATGGCCACATCTCCCAAGATTAGGATGCCCACAGAGAAATATTTGGGCATGGCTAGGCTCTCTATCGCCCTGCTCACTCCGGCCCTGGCTGCAGCAGCTTCTGCTGTCTGTCTCCAAGACTTGTTGGGGGTATTCGCATGGTCAGCTGCTCCCCTTTCTCCTGGTTTCAGCAAATTTCCTATACATTTTTGAGGTGGCTTCCCTCCACCTGATGGGTCGTCTCTGATGCTGCTCCCACCTCACAGAGAATACAGGTTTGTGGGTTTATTATGGGGCTGCAACAGTAGGGTAAGTGCAAACCAGCCAAGCACCTTCCTGCAATGCATACCTCCACTTGCAACTTTGTGCTGGCCAGGCCTAGATACACCCCACTGGTGTAAATACACCACCCAGACACCCCCCCCACCCTCTCATACACTACAACAGCCAGACACCACCCTCTCATACACTGCAACACCCAGACAAATCCACTCCCTCATACGCTACAACACCCAAATACCCCACCCAATAGACTGCAACACAGAGACACTTTCTCATTCACTCAACACCCAGACATCTCATTCCTTTCACTTCCACTAACCAACTGCGGCTGAACAAGGACACCTGGGGGCCTTGTAGCTGCAATTTGATGCTATGTGTACACAGGCACACACTGCTCTCATCTTCAGACCAGCAGGAGCTTGCCCCACAGTGTGTGCAAGAGCATTGTGGGAGTAAGTGCCAGTAGAAGAGGTAAACGTCAAGTAGGGCATGTACCTCATCAAGTGCAATCATTCATTAGCTGGAGCACTACAATTCTTCTTGGACTCCGAGTAGTTCTGCTGTGTACCTCTGAGGGGAAAAACATGCTGGGGGCGCTATAACAGTTCCTGCTTCGCCTCAGTAGAGAGGCGAAGCAGGAGGGGACACCGACAAGATCTACTAAGATCTTGCCGCCGAAGCGGGGGAGCGCTAACTCCACCCTCCGGCAATGTTCCCTCCAGCTGACAGCGCATCAGTTAACACTAACGCGCTGTCTCCTTTCCCCCCGGCCGGCTGGACTGCGCATGCGCAGGATGTCGCTACTCACGCGAGATACAAGCGCAGCTCAGAGCCAGCAGCAGGGACAGCGCTGTCCCTGCTGTAGGCATAGGGCATCACCGTCTGCAGCTGTCGAAGTCGATAGCTGCAGGTGGCGGAACGGTCAGCGATGCTGACCATTCATAAATGAGGCAGGCGCGCACTACGAAATATCGTAGCTGCGCTATGCCTCCTGCTTCTCATCGCCACGCGATAGACACCTGCTCGGCGGGTGTCTTAGATCAGGGGAAGCGCTATCCCCTGCTTTAGCGCTGTTAAGTGTAACTGAGGGTTGTGCACTATTGCACCAGGGAACAGGGAGTGGGAGGTCAGGCGTGAGCCTGTGACCGCTGTTTAGGATGGCCACTGCGAACCCTACACTCTCTCTGTTGAGTACCTCGGGCAGATGACAAACCCCTGCGAATGCTAGTCTTCACCTGTTGCCACCGCGTCCAAAGGAGCGAGTTATGCCCGCTCCCACCCCAATGCAGCTAGGTCTATGTGGGGACAAAGAGCTTGCAATCGTCAGAGGTTGGCTCAAGAGGAATGACTAGCTAAAGGGCCTATGCTGGTAATGACCCCTATCTGCCGGCAACAGGCCAAGGACGGGAATGCGACCCAGTCGCAGACACAAGAGAGAGAAAGGGGGAATCTCCACGGAGAAAGTAACAAGGGCAGGAAGCGAATCCCCAAAACCAATAACCCAAATAAACAGGAACGCCCTGCCTACCCCAGGGACTAAAGAAGTGTAAAGGGAACAGAAAACAGGAACTGGTAACCACCAGAGAGGAAGACAGGATGGAACCACCGAGGGGTGGAGGCCTGTGCCCTCCAAATAAAACAAACAGGCTGGTCGCCAAAAAGAAGGCAACACTGGCCGGCGGGCTGCCGGTGAATAAAGGAAATAACACCAGGCTCCACTGGAGCACTTACGTGGCCTGGGACAGATGATGGAACCTGAGGCTGTCAGCAGGATCACGAAGGGACCAAGAGGCACAGACCAGGAACAGAGTCTGGGAACAGATAACCAAGACGGGCAGCAGGACCGCTGGAGAACCTTAGCAAGAGACTCCAAAGAACTGAAACCCACCAGGAACCAGAAACAGCTTGGCAGAGTTATAACCGGCAGTGGTGTAGCCACCGTGTGGTAGCCCCCGCCACTGCTTGGAGGAGCAAGCGCTGCGGAAGGCGCCGGGTTCGATGCAGTAAGGTGCTGTCAGTGTGAGAAGTGCAGATGCGGCCGGTAGCAAGATCAGCAAGGTGCAGAGAGGGACCTTGTTGATCTTGCTGCCGGCCGCCTCTGCACTTCTCACACTGACAGGCAGCAGCGCCAGCAGCAGGAAGCAGGGGTGAAACCCTTCCCTCCAGGAGGACATCACTGTCGCGTCGAGAAGACGCCAGACCCGTTGCCAGGGATACGCGGCGGGCTGGACATGGAGCCGCAGGTCCAGGCTTGGAGCTACTTTCGCCGCAGGAAATTCGAGCTGTGCTCTCAGGAGCCCTGTGACCAGGTACCATGGCGGCTGTGGGGGGGGGGGGCGCCACAGATTGTTTGGCTTGGGGGCGCAAAATTTGAAGTTACGCCCCTGATAACCGGCGTCTGTGTGCAGCAGACGGTGGCCTTTTATTTGAATCTGGCGCCCCCTATTTATAATATAAAGCACCTTTATGTAACACATAGCCAGGTATACTTATTATATAAAAAAACTATAAAAAATACCTATAGCAGTTGAGCTATTAATCATTCAATCATATGTCAATGAAAATACTGTAAAATGCCATCTCAAAAATATGTGCTCAATAGAAAATTACAATGCTCCTTTCCATACAGAAGAAAATCATTATTATGTCATATATTCTTAGAGATTATATTTAAAATATGTTTCCATTAAAAAAATTATTTAAAAAAGTTTAAAAAATATATATAATAAAAATGTTGTCATTCAGAGGATTCTTACCTTTTCAGATGCTGTTTCAATTATACAATAACATTGGCCAAACTATTGCCATCAAGCTGTTGTGAAACTACAAGTTCCATCATGCCATGCAACAGATTTGCTTGGTGTGGATCGTTAGGTCAGCCAAACTAAAGCCGTGTACACACGGCTGCGATAGGGGCTGATATGGTACTTGTTTCCTAGAATGGCCACAATCGCGGGCATTGTGTACCTTTAAGTTAAGGTACGCGATGACCGCGATGGACCCGATTTCCTTTGAAATCAGGTCCATTTTGCCGGCAAAGGGAAAATCGCGGGCATCGCGTCGGTTGCGACCATTAACATTGGCCCCGACGCGATGCCCGCGATTTTGCCATAGGCTTCAATGTTAAAGTATTTTTTAACATTGAAATCAGGAGCATCGAGTTGGTCTTGTGCCATTATAATGGCACAAGATGAGATGGACTTGATAAAGTCCATCTCACATAGTAAAAAATGTGAAATGGGCCAATATGACCCATTTCTCATTATATATGGCCCCGTCGTCACCCCACTATTGACATGAACCCGAACCGCCGCCGCTCGCCACACTTCGGGTTCACGTCAATCGTGGGGTGGGGTTTACGCTGCAAAATTGGGGGTCTAGGGAATATTTTACATTGAATCCAATGTAAAATCGGGTCCCAGGGACCCTATTCACATTTGATTCAATAAAAAAATCGGGTCGGTCGCATCGCATGCAGGCAATTTATCCAACACGACCACCCCGATGGAAATCGGTGTGGCCGTGCTAGGAAACAAGTACCGCTGATATCACTGGGAATATGGTCGCTGGCTGGAGTGTGCCCCGGCGATAAATTGTGCGACCAGCTGATAACCTCTGCTGCACCGCTGGCAGAGGCTTCTTTTCATCAACGACCATCTCTGGTCGCCAATGAAAAGGGGGCATTGGGCGATATATCTCCCCGTGTGTACGCACCTTAAGATTGACATGCATTAGGTCGACCACTGAGGGTCGACAGGCCTTAGGTTAACATATGAAACAGGTTGAGGTGGCCTAAGGTCAGCAGGGTCTACACAAGCATTCGGTCGACGGTCAAAAGGTCCACATGGGTTTTTTACTTTTTTTGTCCCGAATGTCGGCACATGTCAATTTAAAAAAAATGTGAAAAATCCATATCAACCTTTGGACTGTCGACCTAATGCTTGTCTCCACCTAATGACCTCTTTGATCTTTAGCCACATCGACCTGTTTTACACCTCGGCCTAAGGCCTGTCGACCTTCAGTGGTCGATCTAATGCATGTCGACAATTGTACTGTGGACCTAGTGACCGTATTCCGTTTTGCTATTAGGGAATGCTAAAACTATGGCAAGGCATGCTGGGATGTGTCATTTCACAACAGATGGAGGGCCACAGTTTGGCCATGCCTGGTGTAAATAGTTTGTTCTGATCTTTCTGAATGTACCAGATTCCCAGTCAGAATGAAACAAAGACTGGGAAACAATGGGTAGAGCTGATCCTAAGCAACAATGTTTGTTGATGGGGTTTGTTTGTTTTTTGCGATTTATGGAGAGTTATTGCCTAATTCAGATTGGATCACAAAATACAGTTTTTTTGCACTGCAGGTGGGGTAGATGTAACATGTGCAGAAAGCGACTATGCCCAGCGTGTATGGACAGAGATGATCACTATCATCGCTGCAGGGAAAGAGCGGCTTTCCCCCTGCCCGGTGCCGACGGAGGAGGGAGGACGGCATTGCATAGCAGTGGTTTCTTTAAGACAAATATATAATTGAATATATAATTAATACACTTAACCTAACCAAAACATAATGTCAACTATGGAGTAATACTGTAAATGATACATTTTGTAAACAATTTCCCTTACTAATAAACTGAATAATTACATTACAAGGTGAGAACATTTAACACATGGAAAGGAGAAAAGACTTTAAGTTTCCTAATGTCATTGCCTGAGGTAGTTCATCAAAGTTGTATTCAAAGTGTCAAGACGTACTGCTGCAGGATTCCACGGAGATGATTGCCAGTGGCACAGCTGCATGTTGATTAGTGAGGCTGTGAGCTTATTTTGATGATTTTTCTGCACAGTATGTAGAAAACCATCTGCAGTTCAGATAAAGCCTACTGAATATGTAATGGTATTTATTGTGTTAATTACAGTATGTGTTTAGGACAGATTATAGGCGACAAAGAAAGGTGCTCTGTCCCCCGATATAAATTCATATATTTTATTGTTGTGTTTACATAGTAAAATAAAATGTTTATCCAGTATTTGCCCAACCAATCTTTGGATATTGAACCTTATTCAAAATGTGTTTTTATTTTATTTATTACTTTTATTTATTTTTCTTACTTTACACTGGACACAGCCTGTCACACTGGACACAGCCCCTTGGACACTGGACACTGCCCCTGGACACTGGACACAGCCTGTCACCCTGGACACAGCCCCTGGACACTGGACACAGCCTGTCACCCTGGACACAGCCCCTGGACAATGGACACAGCCGTCACACTGGACACATCCCCTGGACAATGGACACAGCCGTCACACTGGACACAGCCTCTGGACACCGCCCCTGGACACAGCTCCTGTACACTGGACAATGGATATATGTCACGCTGGACACTGGATATATGCTGTCACACAATGGTTAGATGTCACACTGGCCACTGGATATATGTCGTCACACTGGACACAGGATATATGTCGTCACACTGGACACTGGATATATGTCGTCACAGTGGACACAGGATATATGTCATCACACTGGACACTGGATATATGTCGTCACACTGGACACTGGATATATGTCGTCCCACTGGACACAGGATATATGTCGTCACACTGGACACAGGATATATGTCGTCACACTGGATATATGTCGTCACACTGGACACAGGATATATGTCGTCACACTGGACACTGGATATATGTCGTCACACTGGACAATGGATATATGTCACGCTGGACACAGGATATATGCCGGCACACATTACATGTCACACTGGACACAGGATATATGTTGTGACTTGTGACACTGGACACAGGATATATTGTCGTCACACTGGACACTGGATAGATGTCGTCACACTGGACACTGGATATATGTCGTCACAGTGGACACAGGATATATGTCGTCACACTGGACACAGGATATATGTCGTCACACTGGACACAGGATATATGTCGTCCCACTGGACACAGAATATATGTCGTCACACTGGACACAGGATATATGTCGTCACACTGGACACTGGATATATGTCATCCCACTGGAAACAGAATATATGTCGTCACACTGGACACAGGATATATGTCGTCACACTGGACACTGGATATATGTCGTCACACTGGACACTGGATATATGTCGTCACACTGGACAATGGATATATGTCAAGCTGGACACAGGATATATGCCGGCACACATTACATGTCACACTGGACACAGGATATATGTTGTGACTTGTGACACTGGATATATTGTCGTCACACTGGACACTGGATAGATGTCGTCACACTGGACACAGGATATATGTCGTCACACTGGACACAGGATATGTCATCACACAGGACAGGACACATGATATATGTCGTGAGTGACTCGTGACACTGGACAATGGATAAGATATAGGCCGTCACACTGGACACAGACCCTTGTATTACTGCAGCCTCTGTACACAGTGTACTACTCAGCAGCACTGCAGCCCCTGCGTGTGAGCACTGCAGCACTGAGTTAGTTAGTTAAATCACAAAAAACACAGGGTTCAGGGCTAAATAAATCACAACACAGGCCTTAGGGCTAAATAAATCACAACAGGGCACGGGCCACAGGACAGCCCCTGGACAGTGGACACTGCAGCCCCTGCGTGTGAGCACTGCAGCACCTAGTTAGTTAAATCACACTACAGGGCTCAGGCCTATAAACAGTCACTGACTCTCAAGTCTACAACACAGGGCAGGGAGGGCACAGGGCAGGTCACGGAGCACAGCACAGCACGGAGCACATAGCACAGCACAGGGCAGTGAGGGCACAGGTCAGGTCACGGAGCACATGGCACAGAGCACAGCACGGAGCTTCCCAACCACCCTCTTCCCTCTCCAAGATTGGAGTGAAGATGGCGGGGCGCGCGTGCATCTTTTATAAGATCCCGCTCCCGCGAGAATCCGATCTGACCCGGATACCCGATATTCGGATCTGTCGGATCTCAGGGATCCGACCCGCTCATCTCTAGTATGCATGTACGTGTACACCTCTCCATTCCTCTGTACCTCTCTGTCCCCTTTGCACCTTTCCATCTACCTGTCCCCCTGAACCTCTGTCCCCCATGCACCTTTCCTTCCCCCTTTCACCTCTCTGTTAATCATCTCCCCTGTACTTCTCCGTCCCCCTGTATCCAATTCACCTCTCTATCACACATACTTAGGGGTTTATTCTGCTTGGTACGGTGGGACCATATACGGGCGGATCTGGGGTTTTTTTCATCTGCGCATGCGTAGCTTTCCCAATGCGCATGTGCGGCATCCGCACACCGCTCACGGATGGGTCTCTCCATGCGAAAAAACCTGTCCGCAAGAACATGTCATTGTGGGTGGCATGGGGGCGTATTTAGGGGAGCAGCCAGAATAATGAGGAAAACTGGGCGTAAACATGGGCGTACATGGGGGTCTGCACACAAAATGTACGGTGCTACAACCGCCTCAATCAGCGAACGCACCGTGCATTTTGGCCCAAAAACAGGCGGATGCCAAAGATACCTCCAGACCAGCCCTAAAGATACCGTATGAGAGCGGACGCCTGGATCTGCTAATTAACGCTGATTACTACACCTGAATGTAATAAGCAATGCTGCAGGCTATTAAGTGAAAACCATTATTTCACTACCTGTGAGCCACAGACAGCCCTCAAACAAATTGGAACCTTATCTTTGTACACTTCAACATGTAAAGGTTGGTTTAATTTTAGGTAAGATTCATTCTAAGACCTGCTTATATATGTCAAGGTAGTTATTTTATAACCATCTACACCCAATTCAGAAAGTGTTTTGGTATTTTTTACCTAGAACGGCGCCCATGATTTTGATCTTAGGCATCGCAAGGTAAAAAATCGCGTCGGTCGCATCGCATGCGATGTGACCGACGCGATTACCGCGATTTTACATAGGGAACAATGTTAAATGGCCCAAATGACCCGATTTTATATAGGGAACAATGTTAAATGGCCCACAGACCACAAATAGCCACCCTGAAGTGTGAAATGGCCCCCCCAATTGTTAACGCCACCCCACGATCAACGTCAACCCGAAGCATGGCGAGCGCAGCGGTACGCGTCCTCCGACCTTTTCATACCCCCACTATTCACGTCGGCATGGAGTTGAGAATAGAAAGTGTGGCGAGCGCAGTGAGCCATCGAGCCCGAAGCGTGGCGAGCGCAGCGAGCCCCGCTAGGGGACGCGGATACCTGTGAAGCCCGCGAGGGGACGCGCATACCTGTGAAGTGCAGGAAAATGCAGGACACTCAATTCACAGAAGTCGACATGTGTCAAATTTTTAACTGTAACACCAACATAACTTTATTTAAAAGTTAAACCAATGTGGGGACACATAGATAGTGATTAAAATGCCACATTAGAACATAATAAATATACATGTAATGAGGGTTAAAATGTTGTTTTATTAGGGTGTTTATTAAGGTAGACAATTGAGTTAATAGAAAACAATTATTGAATAACAGTTAGAATAATTAATTAATTGTGTTAATTATAGTTCAAAGGCAAGATTTGCAGGGCCATATATGTGAAGGGTATGCCACCGTGCACGGACGTACGCTCACTCTCACGATCGGTGACACATGCTGAGTTTTCCATTGAAAAAAGGCGAGACCCATCCGTGCACTGTGGCGTACGCTCAGATATACGGAAGATGTCGGTGTGAAAACGGACGAGACCCGTCCGTATACGGTGGCGTACGCTCTGTTGTACGCCAGTTATCGGTGGCTAAGAGGAGATCCGTCCGTGCACGGTGGCGTATGCTCAAGTGTACGCCACTCCCCATTGCTGGTGTTTTGTGACCGTCCATGTGCGGCTGTTCTTTGGGCGGACTTTCGCTCACCGCTTGCGTTTGGGAAACGTACGGTGAAACGGACCGTGCGTACGTTTCACTGACCTAACCAGAATAAGGCCCAATATCCCCAAAATCCTCTACACCCCTTATCCCACACACACTTACTCCCCATAATCCTGCACAGCACACATACACCCATATCTCCCCATACCTAACCCCTACCTCTATGTCCCCCTGCACAACCTACTTCCCCTGTCCACCCACATGAACCCCATAGGCCTCTACCCCTATTTAACCTACCTCCCATGTCTCCCACATACACCCCTATCCCTCTACCCACAAAACATCCTGCACTTGTCCCTCCACATATGCCACAAGTCTATCTAACACCAGCACACCCTAGTCTCCACATACACTGTACCCTCAGCACATGCTGTTTCCCCCTGTTACCCCACAACCCTCTACCTACACCACACACACACACCCTATTCCACTCACATATACCCTATATAATCCTCTACCCCCTAAACACACTAGTCCCCCTGTTCGCCCCACATACACAACACATCATTCTCTGTCCTCTACATACTCACCCCATAACTCTCCCCCCTCCCCCCCCAAATATACACACACACCGAGGTCAAGCTGCAGCACCATTGTCCCCTCCTGGTAGGCACCGTGGCTAGGCACTCATCTGGGGAGCTGGGCGAAAGGCGGTTTGAACCAGTGCCGGGGAATACAGTGGAGGGGCACGAGGTACAGTGGGACATGTCACGCCACTCGTGCTTGTCTAATGAGCAGGCACCCGGCAGATGCTAGCGCTAGAGACTTGATTAGCCAGGCAGTCTAATGGGTGGTCTGGTGCACCCCCGGACAACCCCTTAGATTCGCCTATGGCAACCACATGTACATACAGACATTCTAGTGTTAATTTTGTTGGGAGACAATTAACCTACCAGTATATTTTTGGATTGTGGAAGGAAATCGGAGCACCCGGAGGAAACCCATGTAAGCATGGGGATAATATACAAAATCTGAAGTTTAGAGTCAACAAACTTGTAGTCGTTCATATATACAGTGCACACATTTACAACCACACAGAAGTGTTCCCCAATTCATTGTAAGCCACACAGCAGGGCCCCCAATTCATAGTAAGCCACATAGCAGTGCCTCCAATTCATAGCAAACTCAGCATGTTCCCAATGCATAGTAAGCCACACATAGCACATCAGTGTTCTCCCTGTGCATAATTTCTCCTTCTGCTTGGCAACATTTATCTACTGTGTGGCAGTTTGGAACAGCTGAAAGTCACAACACACTGACATTCAATAGGGAAACACCAGTGAAGGACAGCTTAATGGCTGCATAACAGTTGGAGATGCTACCTATTTTGTCAGTCCCCGGCTACACAAATTCTGATGGCAGCCCAGCTCACCCTACGCACATTACAGTGTGTTAACCAAGCAGGGCTGAAGGGGACTACTAATAACGGTTCATTAAGGTTGAGGAACCAAGCAGATTCTATACCCTGGGTGATGAAATACCTAGCACCACTCCTTTTTAAATCCTCCTTGTTAGGTTATAAAGTTACACGTGTAATGGTCAATCTAAAGCTTACTCCACAAACACCCCTGCTGCTTGAAAATATATTTTGCTACAAGAGAAATATTTTAATTAAATGCAGATTTTGGCAGGGACGTGCAGTTAGGGGAGGCAAAGCCTTACCTGTCATAAATCATAAAAAACTGTGTTATAAATATCTTATTTGTATTTTTTTTTATAATTTATGGCATGAAAGGCTGTGTGAGCTTTGGGAGGCAGCGGGAGCTGTGCCTCCAGCTGACAGTTTAAAACTGTCAGCAGAAGGGGGCGGGGCTAAGTTGGGGGCACAAAAAGAGGCTGAAAGCCCATTGAAAAAGAATGGGGAAAGGGCACCTACACCTCTGCCTCAGTGACAGGGACGTGCCTTCAACTCACATCAAATCACACCCCTGTCACTGAGACAGATGTGATTAGGCAGCGGATCAGTCTGTCACACACTAACAGACTGATCCGCTGTCACACGCAGCTGGGTCAGAGGCTGTTGGACCCACTATTGGCAGTCAGAGCTAGCCCTGGAGATCGGGGACCTGGCTGCCTGATGCTGGGGCAGAAGCATGGTCTGGAGCAGAGGCTACACCAGACGCTCAGCATTGCCAGGAATAACCTGCAGTGCTGGGAGCGGAGGGCACCTGGGGATCTGGTGCGGGACAGGCTCTGGGAGGAGCTGTATTGCCTGCAGTGGCGCCGAGAGGGGAGGAGCGGGTACAGTTTACCCGACATGTTAGGGTGGCCCAGCTAACCTCCCCCCTCCTCCTTATGTGGCCTTCACCCTGCTGGATGACCCTGCTCTCTTCTTATGCTGGCTTCACTCCCTCCGCCAGCCGCCGTGGGCAGCTCTCTTCATGATTGGCGTCTGTATTTCTGCACCTCGCCGGGAGGCCTGGCTCCCCTCGTCCTCCTGCCACTGCAGCCTGAGCCAGCTGTCATCATGATGATTTCTGCGGCTGCATCCCGTCCTCCCACTGCCAATGCTGCTGGAGCCCTGGTAGGCTTCAAAAGTAAGTAATGGTTCAGCCCTACAGTATGTCCCCACTGTCACTCTCCCCACTGTCACACTCCCATCCTCCACTGTCACTTTTCCCGCTGCCACTCTCCCCACCCCCCACTTTCACTCTTCTCCCGTCCCCCACTGTCAATATCCCCATAGTCACTCTCCCCATCCCTGCTGTCACTCTCCCCCATCCCCTGCGGTCACTCTGCATACCCCTCTGTCACTGTCCCTAAAAGCTCCTGCCTCACCTGACACTAATCTCACCGCACGTCACTGGATTTCGGGTAGTATTGTACCTCTTGAAAATTGATTAGCTTGACGTTATATAAAAATGCATTAATTCACCTGTGAATTGCTGTCATTCCCTTTACATTTTCTCCATTGTGTTTTAATTGAAGCATATTAAGTTACATTTTAGTAATTTGTCAGTCATTTGCATAACTTTTCATAACTCTTCCTCAATTTCATTACTAAACTTCCACTGTCAGGCTGTGTTGTGTGTCTTGTAGCTTTTTATATGACACAAATCCACTGGCAGATGTTAAATTGTCTTTTGATATAATTTGCAATGCAGATGACACAGATATATTGTTTTTGCCATAATCAGCTCACAAACCCAATTTAATTTCAGCAGATGACTGCATACCAGCAGAGCCAACAATGTAAACCAGTGCTCGATAGCCTCTGAGCAGCCCCAATTTACAGGATAGAGGAATCAAGATTAATAATGACCTTGTGATATACATTTAGTTATTCAATCTATGGCAGGGATTAAGGGCCTTATTCAGAGCTGTACATAAACCACATGCAATGCCAATGTTCTTGTAGTTCAGCATTTACTTTTTTGCAACCTCACATGCGTAAATATTTCTGAAAATTCCTGTGGCATATGTATTACACAGAGGCAGTGGTACCAATGGAAGGGGTGGGGGTTAATTACCAATGAAGGTAATGATGAAGGGGATCAGTGTTACTTGGCAGCATCTGCAGCAGCTTTCTTAACCCAGCACATGCTGGGCATCAGTCTGGCCAGGGAGGTGCTTAAATAACTATTTGTTCTCTATTTTATTCAGAGGGTGCATGACCACGCCTCCTGTGATTAGGCCACACCCCTTAAAAGGCCTGATGTAATGCAATGTGAGTCCAGCAGCCGTACGTGTTACAGGCTGAACTCGGATTTTTTTTTGTTTGTTTTTTTTAAAGAGGTAATGTTATACAACCATGGTTTAGCCTTGTGAATGACTGCCTCTTTAATAAACCTCTGAGTTTGGCCATCATTCTTTACACTGCATTACATCAGGCTCCAAGTGTCAAAACACAACAGCAGAGTTTCTATACTAACAAAGGGCAAACTGTGCAGTAACCCTTGGTAACAAATGTTATCATTTCTGATCAAATCAGTTATTATAGGTTACTGCACACTCACACACAGCAGGTACAACAGTCTTACTATGTTGCATTAATAAAGCAAAGAGAGGAGTTGGGTATGAAATACAGTACAGTATCAGAAGATGAACAGTGTGACAAAGTGGCCGGTTAGTATATTTACCATACACGTTGCAATGTCTCACAGCAGTGTGCGGCCACCCGGTACCCTGCAAGCCACCTGGACCTTCCCAGGAAGCAGGGACGCATGCCACCCGTCACAATTTGTTGTGATGGATCGTGTGCATCCCTGCTCCCCGCCCGGCTCTCCGCTAGGAGGGAGGTCCCTAGGCGGGTGGTCGGACAGCCAGCAGGTCCGACCACTGACTCATGTCTGACCGACATCAAACTGACCGATTTGGGATGGTTTGACAGCCATTTTTGTTGGATTCAGACTAAATTGACCCAAACCAGCTCAGTGTTTGGGGGCCTTAGGATGTGTCAGGATTGTGGCCGCTGTTATCCCACTGTTTTTCTAATGACTGACAGTATTTTCACTGCACCCCCACTAGAGATACTGTATGTTCAATGATGAAGCCCTACATGTGCTAGATAATGCAAAAATAGAGCAGTAAGATGGTGCTGACAAGAAACTAAATGGAAATAAATACGCAAGCCAACTCCATTCACAGTAATACTAATACAAGGCATATTTAATTACTGATTTGAATTGAAAAGTGTTGATTTTATTTTATATGTACTGTATGTAATGTCTCCAAAAGGGAAAAGCAATTCATATACTGTAAAGAATAAAATGATAAATTGTAAAACAGTTTGATCCTGTTTCTCAATATCAGCCCTGTGCTCCAATAACCAGATTATACACTGTATATACAAAGACAAGAGGTCATTTATGTACTTAGATTTACAGCAAAGAAAACTGAGGACCAAGGTTTCTACTGGCCATATTGTGGGATAAAAGTTTGCATTGACAAAGGAGAGGTATAGGACATAATTATTGAGGTACGGAAAAGATGCACTGATGCTCCTCATTTTATGGAAAACAGAGAAAGAAGATTGAATTGTTCTTAGTAAGATAACTAGCCAGTGGGAGCCAGTGGGAAGGCTGCATGGGAGCAACTCCGGAACGCTACTGCTGGTGCCCATCCTATCTAAATCTCTGATGCCGAGGAAGAGACAGCTGAAAAAAACATTCAGGTGAGAGGGGAGCTGTGTAAAATGCAGCATCCTCTACACCAGGACTGGGCAACACCGGCCCTCCAGATGTTAATGAACTACACATCCCAGGATCCATCTCTCTCTGCCCCCATTCTGTCTGTCCCTCTCTATGTGCCCCATCCTGCCCATCCCTCTCTCTGTGTCCTATCCCATCCATCTCTCTCTCTGTGGCCCCTTCCATTAATCTCTCTCTGTGGCCCCTTACATCCATCTCTCTCTGCCCCTCTCTCTGTGCCCCATCCTGCCCATCCCTCTCTCTGTGTCCTATCCCATCCATCTCTCTCTGTGGTCCCTTCCATCCATCTCTCTCTCTGCCCTATTCTGTCTGTCCCTCTCTATGTTCCCCATCCCGTCTGTCCTTCACCATATGCCCGATCCCATCCGTCCCTCTCTATGTGCCCCATCCCTTCTGTTCCTCTCATGGTGGCCATTCCGGTACTGTTTACCTAGAACGGTGCCCACGATTTTGATCTTAGGCATCGCAAGGTAAAAAATTGCGTCAGTCGCATCGCATGCGGCCAAAAAATCGCATGCGATGCGACCGACGCGATTACCGCGATTTTACATAGGGAACAATGTTAAATGGCCCAATTGACCCGATTTTACATAGGGAACAATGTTAAATGGCCCACAGACCCCAAATAGCCACCCTGAAGTGTGAAATGGCCCCCCCAATTGTTAACGCCACCCCACGATCAACGTCAACCCGAAGCGTGGCAAGCGCAGCGAGCCCGCGAGGGGCGGCGGTACGCATCCTCCGACCTTTTCATACCCCCACTATCCACGTCTGCGTGGAGTTGAGAATAGAAAGTGTGGCGAGCGCAGCGAGCCACCGAGCCCGAAGCGTGGCGAGGGGACGCAGATACCTTCACAGGTATCCGCGTCCCCTTGCGGGCTTCACAGGTATCCGCGTCCGCTCGCCACGCTTCGGACTCGGTGGCTCGCTGCGCTCGCCACACTTTCTATTCTCAACTCCAGGCCGACGTGGATAGTGGGGGTATGAAAAGGTCGGAGGACGCGTACCGCCGCCCCTCGCGGGCTCGGAGCGCTCGCCACGCTTTGGGTTGCCGTTGATCGTGGGGTGGCGTTAACAATTGGAGGGGCCATTTCACACTTCAGGGTGGCTATTTGAGGTCTGTGGGCCATTTAACATTGTTCCCTATGTAAAATCGGGTCAATTGGACCATTTAACATTGTTCCCAATGTAAAATCGTGATAATCGCGTCAGTCGCATAGCATGCGATTTTTTGGCCGCATGCGATGCGACCAACGCGATTTACATTTTAACATGCATTTCTATGTAAGATCGCGATGGGCGCCGTTCTAGGTAAACAGTACCGCCATTCCCATCCACCTCTCTCTTTGTGCCCCCTCCCATCAATCAACCATCCCTCTCTCTGTGCCCTCTCCCATCTGTCTGTCCATTTAAGTCCCTTCCAGTCCATCCATCTGTCCAGTGCCAGATTAAGGTCTAAATGGGCCTGGAGCTGAAAATTATCAAGGGCCTATTATGTGCAATAATAGGGGTTGTGGCCGCACCTAATAATGTGGGGGGGCATGACCAGTGTTTAGGGGGTCTGCTTATGGGTGTGTCTCTATTTGTTTAAATACTTTCAACTGATTATATATGCCTGGTAAAAGCGGAGGGCTGGCATAGGAAAAATGCAGGGAGATATATTGGCGGGTGTCCTCCAAAGGTGCACCAGCAGGATGCCAATGTCCTAAGCTCCTAAAATCCTTGCGGGGTGAGGTGGCACTCCAGTCATAAAAAAAATACTGAAAGCCAAAACTTGGTAGACAACATTTCAGCACCTTTTATGTGGTCACCTAAGTTTATCATACCATATACCCCTTATACAAATCATGCAACACAATAGTAACCCCCTTATACTGTACTTGCCTATTATACATTGTGCCACATGGAATGAGCAAAAATTCATACCGACTGAGCCAAAATTCACACAATGGCACACGGACTGAGTCAAAATTCACGTTATACCACACAGATTAAGGCAAAATTCACATTTTGCCACATGGATTGAGCCAAAATACACACTATACCAACAGATTGAGCAATAATGCACAATATGCTTCATAAACAGGGACATTGTGTGCCATTAAAAATTACACCATAATGCCCATTACATGTTCAGCCACACACCATAATGTCCATTATGTATTAAGCCAAACACCATAATGCCTATTAAAAATTATGCTACATAAGTGCTGCTTACCTATATGCTCATTGCCAGGGGTTCCATGCTCATTGCCAGGGGTTCCATGCTCATTGCCAAGGGGGAATACATGCTTGCGGTAACTGGGGGACAGCCGCCGCCGGGCAGAAATGACAGCCATTGACAGCCGGGCAGAGAGCACGTGGCTGCCACGGCTTTATTCAGAGCAATGCAGGTCCCGGCTGTTTGAAATAATACCCCTTTCACACCAGAAAATGCAGGGATTTACCTGGGCTGGCCCCTTTTACACCAGCCTAGTCCCTGCATTTTCTGGTCTGAGGAAGAGAGAACCCCCCCCTTTAAACAACCAGCTATATCTTCTGAACCAACTGACCCATTTACATGTGGGATTCAAATGATTTTGAAATGATTTTGGTCCTGTGAAACTGGGCCATTTGGTTCCAGAGAAATCTGTCCTCAAACAACATGAACAGCCATAAAATTACATTTCAAAAATGAAAAAAAAAAGGTTTACCCACAATATCTCTAGAATCAATGAACCCATATGGACCAGCCTGGTATCAGATTGAAGGCCCAGCGATTTGGGTTAGACTGAGATCAACCTTGAGCTTCTGTGATGCCGTTGGAACCAGGTTGGGGTCAGAAAATTGCGGGTCCCATGTTATCCTATGGAGAAAATGTTCCAGATTTGCCTGGCGGTATCTCCGGTTACCGGGGGCCTAGCAACACGGGGCCAGGCTCGTTGGAAAGCACTGTCCCTCAGCTACAAAATAGGCCTATTTAGAGAGTGGGCCTGGAGCTGTAGCTCCATCAGGCCCATTGTTAATCTGGCCCTGCATCTGTCCAATAAAGATTCTCCTTCTCTCTTGCTCCTCTATTTCTTTTTCTCTCCCTTACTCCCTCTTTTTCAATGAAAACCCTCTCTAGCTATCTCCAACTCTCTTCTCTCTCTCCCGCTAATGGTGCGTACACACGGAGCAATATGATCGCTGGCAATATATTGCTAGCAATATTTGCATTGAATCGTATTGCTCCGTGTCCCGTTTTCATCAGCGACCAGCATAGGCGTGCGCACATTGAATGTTAGGTATGCACAGGCACCCCCTTATGCTGTGCACACCTTTATAAATGCCTCCCTGCTGCTAGCAATACGTGTTACCAAAAATATTTTGCTTTTTAGAACTGTATTCTATTAAAAGAAGCACCCATTGTTAATTGTACTAGACCATTGTCATATCACTACATAACACATTTGTTGGCAAGCTGCTCAATCAGAGGTGATGTCACTCAGGTGACAAAAGGGAGGGGTAATTCTGGTTTGGAAAAAAAAGAAAAGCCAGGGGTAGCTCCAGGTAAGTTGGCTCTCAGATGTTGTAAGCCATTATCATGTGGCCTTACACTGGGCTATTAGGTCCAGACATATATGTTATTGTGTATGGGATGGGTTTGGGAGTGTGATTCCCCCTTTGTTGGTATGGCTGGTCTGCTCCAGGTTAGCACACCCTAACACTTTATTAACACTTATGGTTTTCCCTATCACATTGTATGTATTATTTTAATCACACCTTCACTCTAGTAGTAGTAGTAGTAGTAGTAGTAGTAGTAGTAGTAATACGTTTATTTCTAAGGTGCCACAAAGTGTCCGCAGAGCCGTACATAGCAAACAAAAAAAATACAAGGTAACGTACAGGGTGTGTTGATAAAATACAGCATTAATAGGGGTATAGCTGGTAGAATTAAAATCAGCATCAGTTCAGAAGTAGGTGTCGAAATTATCGAGGAGACTGAAGATGAAGTAGAGGAAGGGAAGAACAGGACAGGAGCACAGGTGAGGTAAAGAGGTAGGGTGAGTACATGAGGAAGAAGGGCTTCACTCATAAGAGTTAACATACTAAAAGGAGGTGGGTGAACGAAAGAAAAACAATAGGATTAGTAGGAACGGATGGGAACGGAGGCAGGATAGGAGGATCAAAAGAGGTTAGGAGGAGGGACAGGCTAGTCGAAAAAAGTGGGTTTTGAGAGAGCGCTTGAAGGAGGTAAGGGAATCATAAAGCCTGATGGGTGGCGGGAGGTTTGTTCCAGTGCAGGGGGGCAGCGCGAGAGAAGTCTTGGACACGGGAGTGGGAGAAGGTGATTAGGTGAGAGGTCAGTCGTCGGTCAGCGACGGAGCGAAGAGGACAGGAGGGAGTGTGGATAGAGATCAGTGAAGAGAGGTAAGGAGCGGTGGAGGTGGAGAGAGCCTTGTAGGTGGTGGTGAGGAGTTTAAAGAGAACTTGGAAGGAATGGGGAGCCAGTGAAGAGATAGACAGAGGGGGGAGGTGGAGGTAGAGTGTCGGGAGAGGAAGATGAGCCTAGCAGCAGCGTTAAGAATGGATTGGAGAGCACTTATGTGCTTCTTATTAACCCCTACTAACTTTCATTTGTGTGCTGCCCTGGAGTAGTCAGCGTGTGCCGGTATGTTGAGGGTCCACACCCCAGACCCATATCCAATATTAGGGACCCCCAGTGACAGAGAGACGCCTTGACGTACGGCCTGGGGGCTTAGCCCTATATCTGCAGATATATGTAACCAAGAAGTAATGAGAAGATTTAAACTTAAAATGCAGGAGATGCTAGTAGACACGCGTGATTGGCGCTGTTAAACAAGCCCAATAGGTGGTGCTAGACACACCCCTTTGATGGTACACCTCCTAATAAAATGTGCTGCACACGCCTATGGCGACCAGAGATGGTCGCTGATGGAAATGACACACTGCCAGGAGAAGATGCAGGGGAAGTCGCTGGTCGGAGGAGTATGCTCCTCTGACCAGCGACCATTAGGGGCTGAAAGCAGGAGCGCGCATTGCAGTGACAAAGGCTTTCAAGATTTTGCCATGGGGCCCATTAAATTCTAGTTACACCCCTGCCATTTCAACAATAATTAAAGGAGCTGGTGAAAAGTAAAAAAGGAGCTGTAAAAAAAATAATTTTGGACTTGAAAGAATATAAATCATTACCATTTACTGTAATAAGGTAAGAGCAGCAAAATTAAACTTGGGGACTATGTACTTTTATAGAGAAAAATATAACTTTAAAATGAGTTGGAAACAGTTGCAGTGTATACTACTTCTACAATTTGGATTTCCTTGGCTGACTGATCTATTTCATCACAAAGGAAAACTGGTGTGAAATACATTGCAAAACAAAGGGCTGCGGGCTAGTTCAGCATGCAGTTAATTATACTGCCATTGTACATTAAAATCTACCAGTGACATGAGTGAAAAGGATGCAGAAAAATGTAGTCATGGGAACATCATCTTCTATATGATGACCTAATTTTACTTTACAATATATGGTAATTATTTCAGTATATACATGTATACAATAAGCCAAGTGGTCCTCAATAGAACCTTTAGTAAGACTATTTTCAGCATGAGACGCCATATAATACTGCTGTGCAGAAGAGCCTCTAAACATCAGATCAACCAACTCAACCCCAGATGTAACAATATTATACAGTACCATACCTCCCATCATGATCCAGGGACACAATGCTCTATTCCTGGATTTCCTTTTAATGTACTGTATAGATTGTCATCACCTGTGTTGAAACAATGTTCTTACCCATTAACCTGTATAAAACAGGTGATGGCAATCATACATTAACGGGGGAGTCCAGAAACAAAGCATCCGGTCCCTCATGGAATGGGTTATGTTGGGAGATATGCAATACATCATCTACTGTAAATTGCAAAACTTAAAGTTAGCTCTCAAACTAAGGCAAACAGACAATCTTACTAAACTTATCCCCTGGAGTAACAGTATTGAAATTGTGAGCAACCACTTCAGTGCAGCACCCACAGGCATCTCAAACGTTCACCTCTGGGTGCTCGCTCTAGCTCTTCTTTTGGTTTGTGTTCCACTCTGGAACACAAAACTGGAAGAACCCTTAGACCAGGGGTAGCCAACTACAGTCCTCGAGAGCTACCAACAGTTGTGAGTGCACCTGTACCCTAGCCAGATGATCTAAAAAACAGGAACTGTTGGTTGCTCTTGGGACTGGAGTTAGCTACCACGGCCTTAGACCATGAATCTGATCAGAGGCAGCACAATGGTAAACCAACTGCAATCAAGGAAACTAATTGTGGGCATTAAAGAGGCCACCACAGAAATTAGCACACATCACCAAAATATATCTAAACCCGTATATAAATAAAAGTCAAATACTCAAAAAAGACAAAACATAGATATAAATATTTATGACTACTAGAACTTCGGGTGCTTTAAGATTCTGCAATAACTTTTGTAAATGAAATCAAGTATCTCAGTTTGATTCCCACCCCATGCCATGGGTTGATGAGCTGGTGGAGAACTTAGCAAAAAAAAAAAAAAGTATCTCCCCACTCTCGATTTAAAAAGTATTGCCAGATTCTTTTGACTAAATACAATCAGCTAATTACATTAATAATACCATATATAATTATTATATCATTGATTCGACACATTGACGTGTGATCACAGCTCCATCAGATGCCCCCTTTAAGCTCATAAAGAATGGGTTGCGGTCCCTCGGTCAACACTATGAAGGTCAACCTACATTAGGTCGATCACTAAAGGTCAACAGGGCTTAGGTCGACACATGAAATAGGTCAACATGGCTAATGTCTACAGGGTCGGTAGGTCGAAAGAAATAAGTATAAGGTCGACAATGGGAAGTTCAACATGAGTTTTTTCAGTGTTTTTGAGCCGATAGGCATTATTTCATACCCTACCATCCACTAGGGCATGGAGGGAGAAAATAGTGTGCCGAGTATAGCAATGCACCGTGTCCAAAGCATGGCACCGAACCTTAGCAGAGTTGCACAGGACATTCTGGCTCATGCAAGGCATCTTGCGGCACATGGCGTATTGAGGTTAGTTGTATGAGGATACATATGAAGGAGCTGGTTGGTTTTTTTCTCCATCCTTGTTATAATCCTCCAAGGCTTAATACATAGACCCCTGAGTTACAAGGAAGTAGGCAATGATTTGATTTACACACGGTTTTATATAATAGCTCTCAATTTTTTAATTTATTGCTATAAAAATGCACAGAGTGCAAGTTATTTAATATCTGCTATTTGCTTTCACCATATGATAAATAACTATTGGAAAGAAAAAGTTTAGACATTATTTTGACAGCTACCATAAGTGCTTGCTGTTGGAGATTGTTGTACATTACAAAACAAAATCTTACTCCTATTGGACTTTGGGGGGTAATTCAGACCTGATCGCAGGGCTGCTGTATCGCACGGTGGCCGATTATCTATACACTGTGCATGCGTATGGGCCATTGTACACATGTGCGAGGCTGTCCTGCCATTAAATCTTTCTACTTTTCTATTCAAAAGCAATTTGCAAGGTTAATGACAGGAAGTAGGGGTCTGGAGGTGGAAACCAGCCCTTTTGTGGGCGGGCTGAGAAAAATGCAAACGTGCCTAGGAAAACGTGGGAAGTGTCCTGGAAAACTCAGGCATGCCTGAGCAGTTTAGGGGAGGGTGTATGACATAAGCTCCTGGATGGATATGCCTTTTTCCATTGCACCACCGAGTACGTCTCTGGCTACTCTGAGCCTGTGATGACTTGTGTCCAGTGTAAAAATCAGTCAATCCTTACAGGAGGTTCACTTTAAGACAATATATAGAGCATATATTTCCCAGACTCAAAAGAAACACTTTGTACAGCAGGAGACAGCTGGTTGCCCAAAGTGTTCCCATTCCTCAGTCATGTTCTTCTGGGAGTTCTTCTTGGAACAAAATATTGGTGTTTATTAACACTCATTTTATATTTAAAGCATCAGTTGACCCAGTGGCTTTTTTATTGGCGGACTTTCACAACTGGGAGATATTTCAAACCTTCTTACATCTGATACCCTTTTTAACAGTGTTAGTCACGGTGGCAAAGCAGCAGATATTAAAATTTTGGATTAAGAAGCAGTCCCCTACTCTGACAGGAACACAGGATAAACTTTTACATATTCTGTATTATGATAGATATTCCACATTGCCAGATATAGGGCCAGAAGCACTAAGCTACAAAATTGATAAAATGGTTGAGCTGACTTAATTTGGCCCCCCAAACGTGGCTGTTAAAGGCAAAGCCTAGCTCTGCAGGCACTTGACAGATACAGGAGAAGGCAACAGAGGTAGTATCAGTGTAGGATACGCTGTGGCCGTCCTGAACATCGATCACGGCTTTGGGTTCTCACCCGCAATCTAACATCATAACCTGCCAAAAATGTTTAGAAGACCTTGACCTTTTGCCTTATGGACCCCACAAGTCAGGCTACCTCAAAGGTGCTTACAGGGCAGATCCAGAACATGACGAAGATGGTTAACGATCTCTCCATTCAGGTAAAAACTCAGGAAGAGTCAGTACAGAGTTGTGTTCCTGATCCTAGGAAGAACCTTCCTGAACAGTTCTCAGGTAACCGCAGGGATGTCTTTCATTTCAGGGAGAGTTGCAAACTATACTTCCAACTAAAACCTTGGTCCTCAGCATCTGAGACTCAGCAGGTGGGTATAATTATGTTAAGTTTCGCTTTGGGTTGTCAGACTAGTCTTATTATTGTCATACCAGTCTTATTCCGTACCCAGCTCCAGAAACTCTTGATAAGCTCATGGAGCTCATAGTTAAAATTGATAGACGTTTTAGAGAGCGGAGGGCTGAGAAAAAGACTGAATCTATTTCTTGTTCTTGTTCATATTCCTCCCCTGAGGATTTAGAGAACCCATGCATGCGGGTCTTTCCAGAATCTCCTCTGGGGAAAGAATGCAGAGTCTTAAATTAGGACTTTGCCTGTATTGTAGTGGCAAGGGGAAAGTGGCCAGTTTCTGCCCCAACAAGCAGGGACATGCACAGATCAAATAAACATTGAGGGGGTTCATCTTGGTCTACAGTTAGTGTCCTCAAATTTTGCTGTATTACTTCCTGTGAGAATATCCTTCAAGGGTTAAGACTCAATGGTTTCTGCTTTTATTGATAATGGGGCCAGTGGGAATTTTTGGGATATTTCTTTTGCCACAACTCTTGGTATTCCTCACCTTAAGGTGATGAGATCTTTAACCATGGTAACCCCCTGTCTAATGGGGTGATTACACATCAGACTCCACCATAACACCTGACTATAGGGGCACTTAATTATAAGGAGATTATGTTTTTTCTCACACATTGTCTAGCCATCTCTGTAGTTTGGGGTGATCCCAGGTTAGCCCAGCATAATCCTTCCATTGATTGGAGATCTGGAGAGATTATTCGTTGGGATGCTTACTGCTCCATCGGTTGTCTTACTCATCCTGTACATGTAGCATCAGTTATGTCAGAAGAGATTTCTGCTGTGTGCCTTGACTATGCTGATGTCTTCTCTAAAGGGAAAGTAGACACCCTTCCCCCCCCAATGTCCATACGATTGTACGATTAACTTACTTCCTGACACCCAGTTACTTAAAGGGAGACTTTATGCATTGTCTGGCCCCAAGACTAAAGCCATAAAGGACTACATTCAAGATAGTCTTAAAAATGGATTTATTAGGCCTTCTAAATCTCTGATGAGTGCAGGGTTTTTTTGTGAGCAAAAAAAGATGGTTCCTTGAGACCCTGCATTGATTACCAGGCCCTAAACAAAATAACAGTGAAATTCTCCAAAACTGACCAGCGTGGTGCTTTATAACCACATTCACATAAGATCAGGCGATGAATGGAAAACTGCCTTCAGTAGACTGTCAGTGCATTATGAGTTCCTGGTAATGCCATTTGGCTTGTCCATTGCTCCTGCGGTGTTTCAGCACTTGATAAATTATGTTCTCCATGACTTCTTAGGGAAGTTCATGGTCATTTACCTGGATGATATCTTGATTTATTCAGAGTCTTTAGAAAAATATCATCTTCATGCTCAGCAGGTTCTACAAAAGTTAAGGGAGAATAACCTGTATGCCAAACTGGAGAAATGTGACCTCCATGTTTTTGAGATGTCCTTTTTAGGGTACGTTATTTCGCCTAAAGGATTCACCATGGAGCCTAAAAAACTCCAAGCAGTTCTGGAGCAGACACAACCTACCAATCAAAGGTTTTTAGGTTTTGCTAAATAGTAAAGGCTTTTTGTTTTTTAATTTTAAGACTTGGTAGCACCAATTGTAGCCTTATCCAAAAAAGGTCTGACCCATCTAATTGGTCACCAAGAGCAGAACAGGCCTTTTGGTCTTAAAACAGGACTTTGTCACTGCTCCTGTCCTCAGACATCCCAATCCACATCCTTTTGTGGTAAAAGAGGATGCCTCCGAGGTTGTCTAAAGAGGACCCTACGACCTTAGCTCTGCATCCATGTGCCTATATGTCTAGGTAGTTCTCCTCTGCGGAGGCTAACTACGATGAAGGTAATAGGGAACTCCTTGCCGTTAAGTGGGTCTTTGAGGAATGGAAGCATTGGCTGGAAGGGGCAAAACATGTTATAACCGTATGAACTGATCATAAAAATTTACAATTCCTTCAGGCTCATTGGGCAATGTTTTCCATGTATAGACCTGGATCCAAGACAATGCTTTGTCTCGCTGTTTTCTCCCTCTACATGAGGTTCCACCGCCTGCCATTCCAGCAAACTCCATTTGGGTTGGTCTCACTCAGGATCTTTAATCACAGTTACTCTCTGGCTGTTCTAGTCAGGCCTTGGTCACACATATCCATGGAGTTTGTTATGGACCTGCCTATCTCTGCTGGTTTTCAGGTCATCTTGGTAATAGTTCAGCAAAATGGCTCATTTGTCGCCTTGTCTCGTCTGCCGCCTGCCAAAGTGTTGGTAGTCGTTTGTACATCATATCTTTAGACTGCATGGGCTGCCCACAGATATTGTTTCAGACCGTGGGCCAAAAATCATCGCTCGCTTCTGTAAAATTTAATGTACTTCATTAGGTATGAAGTTAAGTCTCACCTCTGGTTACCATCCTCAGTCCAATGGACTCTAAAACAGTATTTGCATTGTTATGTTTCAGGGACTCAGAACAACTGGTCAGAATTTCTGCCCCTGGTGGAATTTGCTTATAATAATGCTTGCCACTCTTCTACCAGGATGTCACTATTTATGTCTATATAAGGCTATCATCCCAGAGGCAAGTCACTTAATTCCAGTGGTTTGTTTTCATCTTTGCCACTTACTTCCTGTCTTCGAACCATCTGACAGCTTCCGTAGTACCTGTAACTTTAAAGTAGGTGGCGAGGTCTGGTTGTCAATCCGAAACATCAGACTCAGGCAACCTTAGGCCAGACTGGGACCTTTATTCATTGTGCTTTTTCATAGATCAAAAAGGTTAACCCGGTTGCTTTCAGGTTAAAATTATCCAGATCACTAAAGATCTCCAATACCTTTCATTGTTCTTTGCTAAAGTCTTACAGGTATGTCATATCCCGGAAGTTTCCACAAAAGATTATCAGGGAGAGGTCTCCTGTGAATATCAGGAATTTTTGGTGGAAAAAACATCTGGATTCCTGGTCCACTGGAAAGCATATGGCCTGGAAGAGAGGTCCTGGGTCCTGAATAAGGATTTACACTCCTCCAGGCTTAAAAGGAAGTTTTTTTTAGGAGTTTCCTGACAAACCTGGGTTTAGGGGTTCTTTAACTCCTCCTCAAGGGGGGGAGGTACCGTTAGGAATAGGCCGTCCCAGCTCCCAGCAGTTGCTAGGCAATGGGATAGAGGCGTCTCTTCAGCTTCCAGGATAAGGAAGCTTGATTTAAAGGGTCAATATTATAGATTTGCCCGGCAACAGTCAAGCATAATTTAAAATGTATTGTTATGTATTCCAGAAACTGAAGTATGTATCTCTAACTGATAAAGGTGGCTATAGGTTTTTTTTTTTTATCTCACATGAATGAATATATATAACAATTTCTCCCTTATTACATTTATGGTCACCTTAATCTAGTGATTTTTCTTTTTTTGAGTTTTTGTCTACCTTTTTTTTCCATTGCAAAACAAAGCATTAAAGCCCATGCAGCAATTACCACAACAAAACAGAGTTTTAAATTTCAGCTTCTCACAAAAGATGTTGTGAAATTTTTAACTGCTTTACTTAAGGGTTTTAAATATATAACCTTTTAATCACACCAAGGGGAATCCAGTCTGTTAAAAATAATGCCATTCTCTTAAATAGGAAAACATAAGAAATGCAATCATTACACGTGACTGAACATGCTGAATGATCTCTAACAACTTTATTGTCTTCATGACAAATTGAGGTCACATAGACTTTGTGAATTGTAATTTTAGACGAAAACAGTGTGGTGTATGTGATTAGTGCAGAAAGTCATTAATTATTAAGAAAAACCTGATTGAATAAAGTTGGAAATAAATACCTGTGATATGTTGTGTACCTCGCTCCCACGTATCTCTATAGCAGGCCAGAGTGTTCTTGTGTTATTCAGAAAGCACAAACATGTATATAGGAATGTCATTAATAAGCTGGGCTGAATGCAGCTAAATTAATGAAGATTTCTGAGATTTAGAAACTTCTATGTAATGCTCTCTCAGGAATGACCCAGAAAACATTATTAGAACTTTTCTAAAGGAAGATGTAATGAATAGAAACCGCAGATTAGAGTGCCACATAGAATTACAATACAAATTAAATTTCCCTGAAGAATGCCATCGCATAGTTGCTATTTAAATTTAGGTTTATTCAACCTTCTACACTCACTTATTGTAGCAATGATGATAATACCTGTGAAAAGATGCTCAGTCAGGGATGCCAGATTCTAAGCAATAAGCAGCATTAGTACAGACATTTTCTATTGGACTAAACAGCTATTGGACATAATGATTCACATTTGATCTCCTTGTAATCCTAAAATAAGTTTTCCAGTGTACTGTGGTTATTATCATCCTTTTATTCAGCATTTCAACTTTGAATGATCAACACGCTGTACAGGAACATTTGTTCCACCACCAGTAGAGGCATCCACCTGTTCTCCAATAAGTTTCCATTAGGGGCCAGACAAAATGAGGCAACTCCACCTGAGTAAATACACCCAAATGACTTGATGTTTCTGGATTACTTGGCTTCATTCTTTGTTTAATGTACAACAATTTAAGCTCCAGCCTACCATTGTAAACAAGCAAATCTGTGCAGTATTCTGTGGGGCAGCCTCACCATCTATCGTCTCCGCCATCCATACTCTCACCTTACCCCTTTTACATCGCTAAACCGGATTGGATACGGGTTTGACCAGAGTCTGGAACTTTCACACTAAACCCGTGTCCTTAATTATACAGAGGGCAACCTCGCAACTTGACCAGGGTCCAAATGTCACCAACATAGGTGAAACTAGAAAGTTGGTAATGGGTGGTCCTAGTTCCGAATTTCATAATTTTTAAAGAAATACATTTTTTTTTGAGCCGACCAGCAGCAACAGAGCTGAACACCAGTGGCATAAACCCTGGACTAATGTATTTCTTCAAGTGCCAAATGAAGCGCTCTGAGTACTGTACCTTATTCATTTACAGCCTTGCCCTCCAGGGTAGATGAGCTGTAAATAAGCATTTTCATTGGAAAGCATAATGTATCTTCCCAATTTTTTTTATGGAGGGGAGAGGAATTTTCCTTAATAGATCAACAACAGAAATACACTTAGCATTAAGTACAGGACAGAAATAATTCTTCAACATCTCTGCAGCCACAGCTACTGGGTCTGGAATGATTCAAACACATGCGGTAAATAATATATGGCCAACAATTTAGTCAGTGGCAGTATAGCTATACAGGTGCCTATTTTAGGATCTAAATCAGTCTGCAAAATATAGAGTGTTTATTTTGGCACGATAGGGTCACTGAATCAAGAATACTGTAGCACCCTTATGTCTGGTATCTAAAATAAGCCTTACATGTATCCTAGAGAAGTGTTCCCTTGGAGTTTATCAGTACAAAATACAATGCAGCGCTCTGCTATATGTCAGAAAATGGAGAAATACGCATCAAGAGAGTACTCATAAATATTGGTGATATTTAAAAATGTAGATATTATGATAGTGCTATCTAAATATTAAAAGTAAGTCAGCTAGATATGTCATCACAAAAACATGACAGATTGCAACAAAAAAAAAATTCTGCTGTAGATTTAACTAGCTATTATAAATAGATACAACCCCCTGCTGTTCGTAATCCTGACATGATGTATTTGCAAAACAGAAACTATCTTAGAGGGGTAGAATTAATAGAAATAAGTAAAAATATATATTTTTTCAAGTGTCAATATTGGAACAGCAGACATGCATAAGCACATAAACATGGCCAAATATAATGCTGTATTTATACTATACTACTGCATGCATTTAAACTTCTAATTACAATAGGGTCATTCCATGTCAGGGGTATAGTTCATTGGGTCATAGTTCATTGGGTCAACCCATAGTAGGCCGACACATGAAATAGCTCAACATGGCTAGGGTCGACACACACATAAGGTTAATGATGGGAAGATTGACATTCAAAAGATCAACATGACTTTTTCACTTTCCCCCCGAAATGTCAACATAGTCGATCTTGGACACCATCAAAATGTACCGCATCCCCTCACATGGATCACAGCGCTCTTCGTGCTTCAAGCACTATTCTATTCTCCCGCCATGACCTAGTGGATGGTATGGCATGAAATACCACCTGAAGGCACATGTCGGCTGAAAGAAAACATGGAAAACGCATGTCAACTTTTAGACTGCCGTCCTTCCCATTATCAACTTAATGCTTGTGTCGAACTTCCAACCAGGTGACCTTAGCCATGTCTACCTATTTAATGTTTCGACCTAAGCCAAGTCAACCTTCAGTGGTCAACCCATTGCTTGTCAGTTCAAACAAATGTGTCCACCACCCATCTCAGATTTTACTGACATTTTTTAGTTAAGAGAGGATGTCAAAATAACTATTTATGCCAAATATCTTGACTGTCTTACAATTAGTTTATTAAATGTCGATTTTTAAATTTATTAAAATGAATAACTAATTACGGCTTCTGTATCCAGTTTATTTAAAGTATCAGGGGTGTTTATTAACAAATGAATACATAATTTGGACCCCTAAAATACTTTTTTCCTTCCAAACTACTTTGTCTGTGTTACCTTTCACGTTAAGGTAAAAACCCACATTTTTTTGGAACAAAATGAAAAACAACTTCTAAATCAACATTAGACATCCTTTTTTTTTTTTTGGTGCTTAGCAAAGGTATACAGAACTACAACACCAAAAAATCAGCATGGTACTCTGTTTTATTAAAAAATAAAATGTAAAAGACGTTTGTTTACTGTTGTACCGCTTACATAATTAACACAAGAAAGCATGAAATGTAAAAACTTTAACATAATTGGAGAACATACCTGAAGTTGAGTTTAACAATCTCTTTATTTTTCCTTTGTTTCAAACCTGTTGAATCGGTCTGTAATTTTCCTTAAAGTGTCAGCAGAAAGTGTATACCACCTTCCAGTACTTCCTTGGATAGTAGGCACTTCCGTTACACAGAGGATGTGAAAAAAAGGAACAAAACAATTATCTCTTGAAAAACAGAACAACACATACAGAATATTGATTGGTTTAGTTCCTTGAACTGCATACTTCCCAACTTTTACCGTGGCCAGGGATGGACATCTTTGCACGCCACCGAAATTAGGGGGTGTGGCCTCATGACACAGGGGTGTGGTCTATAAATTGCATCATTTTGTAAGGCCACTCCCCCATTTCCAATGTTTTGGGGGCATCGCTAGCAGCTCTGTAAGCTGCTGGCCAGCCCTCAGCCCCTCTGCTTGTGGGAATAGACGCTGTGCACATGTATGAGCAGTCAGTGGGTTGTCTGTACACAGTCACATATGGTGTTATACCTGGAAGATATAATCAGCATTAGCTGTGCTACAGGCCAAAAATGATATGTCTCAACAACGCTCATAGACATACCAGGTGCACAAACCCATTCAGACGCGGACTGTCTATATATTGTTTGGATCTTTAAAAAAGACATATCTCTCTAGTGTAGTGTTCATTCTAGCACCCACCATCTTTGAAAATCCATGCAGTTCCTGTTCCCTGCCTGGGGTGTCGCTGTCTGCTGTGGTGTTTCTAGCACAGGTCTGGTTTGCATATCAGTGCTGCTGTACAGACCACACATTTCTAGAAGCACTACAGCAGACAGCGACGCCCCAGGCAGGGAAGAGAAACTGCATGGGTTTTTAAAAATGGCGAGTGCTGGAATGAACACTACTAGTGTATACCAAGCCATAAGCCCTGTACACACAGAGAAATGGATGCCTCTTGCTTAGCAATACTGCTTAACACAGACCGCTCAGCACATACCAATGCACCACCGATGTGTTTTGAGCAATCTGTCAAGGCCAGTGTTCTCTGGTGAGAGAACACTGGCAATGACTAGATTTATAATGCATGCAGTATAAATCAAGATCGGTGACAGCGACACGGGGGACCACGCATCACAGTCGTTGGGGGGCTACACAGGGAGCAATTCATGCTTCATTTCTAAGCGATTTAGTAATATCACTTACACTCCCCCGATGTGTGTGCTGCATTTGAGCTTGTTCTTAAAGGTAAGAAAAAAAAATTAGGTTCCCAGTCTTTTTTAATAAAGAATAAATTAGAATCAACTTACAAATTTGGTAACACACAAATGCTATGTTTAGTGTAGCACATTAGTAACAGGCCAATGAAATATTGCCACTTCCTAACCTAAAAATTTGCAAATGGAAAAGGTCTCACTAGGTGCAACAGTATTTACTTTATCTGTGTCACAGTACAGTTACAATTTGTAGAAACATTTAACAAAAAGACGAATTACTGTAGGATCAGGTTCACTAAACACATAAAAAAGATCATTACTAATGCTAAGGCTTACAGCGGCTCCTGCTGACATCAAACACATTCATGATCAAAATCATAAAATCAATTCACTAAAATACAAATGTGCGACCTTTACAAAAAGTACCAAGTGCATGTGGATCTGCACCAATAGCAACTGGTTTACATCAGACAAACTTTACAAGTGTATGTCCATACCCATATGCATTACACATACCCACTGAAAAAAATTTGATAGCAAAATGTGATTTTGCTATTACCTTGACTAAAAGAAAACTTCTTAATAGAGCAAGTATAGCAATCTTGTTAATATTCACCAACAAAATAATATATATCTGACATGCTCGCAGGTCCCTTGCTGAGAATGGGATGCACTCATGCCAGTGGGCCATGGCAATTGGCACATCGGCAAGGAAGAGAGTGGTTCCATCTGTACATACATACAATACACACTGCATACATACAGACATACCTTTTACCTACACACAGCACTGCGTACGTACGTACGTACATACATACACATTGTATACATACATACTTGCCCTTATTCACATCTGATCTCAGTTCAAATTTGTTCTCAAAATGGGCAAAACCATGTGCACTGCAGGTGGGGAAGATGTAACGTGCTGAGAGAGTTAAAATTGGGTGGGGTGTGTTGAAACTGAAATCTATATTGCTGTGTAAAAATAATGCAGTCAGGATTTACCCTGCACAGAAACAAAATAACTTCCCTAAATCTAACTCTCTCTATACATGTTACACCTGCAGTGCACATGGTTTTGGCCATTTTGAGAACAAATTTGTACTGCGATCTGAATAAGGGTCAATATGCACACTGCAAACATACATACATATAGCACTGCATACATACATACATACATACATACATACATACATATAACACACTGCATACTGTACATACAATACACAAACAATGCATACATACAATACTCACAGAACATACATACATATATACACACACATACTATAACTACAAAAATAAATTGATCCTTAAAAAGCAAAAATCCCCATTTTTAAGTCAATAACGTTGAAAGGAGAATATTAAGTAAAGGTGCATATCAAGTGCCCAGCATATATCAGGGGCGGATTGGCCCTGGCTGGAAACCAGGCCACTTTCCGGCCCATAAGGCAATAAAACTGGCCGCCCTCTATCCACCGTGGGCCGTGCAACCGCAATCTCAGCAGTTAGTTGCTGCAGTGTTCTGCCCCATGAATACAGTGGCCATGGGAGGGCTGCTGCGCATGCAGCTCCTCCCATGGTGTAGCACCGCCCTTCACCCTCCCCATCCACTCTCCCCTGGAACTTCGGCCAGCAATGGATCCTACAAGCCGCCTGCTACTCTCCCACTCTCAGCCGCGACTGTGTTTCCACAAGTATTGCCAGCAGGAGGAGACGAGCGTGACCACAGAACCTGTAGCTGTGTCCCCACCAACCGACTGCAGACTGACGGCAGAATGCAAGCTGCATGGCTGTCTCACCGCCCTCGAACATGCGTGAAGCTGGTGATTATTCAGGAGGCCGGGTTGGTCTGTGCTCCATATACAGCAGATGGGTGGGGCTGGGTTGGGACGTCACCACAGGGGGCAGTGGAACTGATACAATGTAGCAGATGATGACAAAGCAGCGTTTTTTTAGCACTTTCTCAGGTCACATGACCTCTCCTGGTACCAGTGAGTTATATTGCGCTTTTGAATATTTTATGGACACTGCACCCAGGGCCTGCGCCACCACTAGGTAGGTTTAGGCATTTGCCTAGGGGGCCGGCCACTAGAGGGCAGTAGTGAGCTGCAGGCTAGCAGCAGGAAAGCTACCGTAGAAGCAGCAGCAGCGGAGAGCCGGAGGAAGGAAGTTGCATCTCGGTGAGTGAGCAGCACAGCACACACCCCTTCCCCCCCCCAAGCAACACAGCAACTCCCCCTCCAAGCAAAACAGCAACCCCCCCCCCCCCCGAGCAGTGCACCGGCACCATCGCATTCCCCATAACCCCCCCTCCCCCGGAGCAGCATGGCGGCCAGGCGGCCACATCGCACACCCCCCCCCCCCCCCCCACACTCCCACCTGGGGCGCTCCCATTGTTTAGTTATTATATTGGAGTGCCACCTTGTCTGCAAATCCGATGTATATAGATCTACATATTTTACACATACACAAACGTGACTGAATTAACAGTATGACAGGTGGATTAACAGATCCAGGCCCTCCATTTAATATAGAACAGAATTTCAGTGGATTAATTCATGGGCAATAGGCCAGAAAGGTGCCAACCAGCCTGCCCCCTGTCCTATGTACTGAAGCTGGTTGGTTGACCAGAGGGTCTATTACTCTGTCAGTCACCAGCAGCAGCAACAGAGAAAAAAAACAAAGACAAAATTTTTTTCGGGGGGATACTGAGGAAGCATTGTCAGAGACCTAGCGATGGTTGAGGCTTAAACAGTGACCATCTAAACCATTTTACCGATGGTTCTGATGAAACATCTAATGGTAGCCATCCTTAATTTGCTAAATAGAATGTTATGTGTCATGAATGACCAACCCTAGTCCTTTGATCCTAGACTGGTATCGGAAAAATACATGTGTGATGTGATCCCGATATTTCACTAACTAGCTCACACTGGTCGATTTACACACACACGCCGCAGCCTAACCCTACTCACACACACACACACCGCAGCATTGCTCTTCACATACACACACGTTGCAGCCTAACCCTACCCATACACATACACACGTAGCCTCACCCTACCCATACACACACACCCCACAGCCTTACTCTACCCATGCACACACCCCGCAGCCTAACTCTACCCATACACACACACAAACGCTGCAGCCTAACCATACCTATACACAGTGGCGGGCTGGGCCAGGGGGCAGGGTGCCATGTGCCCCCCGGGCCGCTTTTTTGCTGATTGTTGTGGGCCACCTTATACAGCAAAAGGGCCCTGGTGGTCCAGTGGCTGCTGACTATGCAGCTATGTGTGCTCTGCACTGCAGCCGATTGTCGGTGTGTGCCCGCCCCGGCCGTGGCGCTGGCTTAGTGAGAGATGATGCTGGTTGGCGGCTCGGGCTCTGGCTCCTGTCACTGGCTGCTCAGTTGATGAATACTCTAGTCTAAACTCTGAGACAGCCTGTGAGAGCCGAGCCGTGGATGAGCAGCACACTGTCTGCGCTCGCAGCCTCTGGAGTCGGCCAGGCAGTATGAGAATCAGCCTGTGGCTGCTCTGCGTAACGTAACCTGCAGCATAGCAGCCCTGCTCTACGTTCTCTGCCCGGCTGCCTGCCGCAGTCACTCTCACCTCCCACAAGATAACAAGCATCTCATGACCTGGCAAAGAGCATGCAACCCCTGGCATTGAGTCTGAAACCCGTAGAAAGGAGCATGAAACCCGTAGCAACGAACATGTAGGTAAGCAGCACTCATGGCATAATATGTAATAGGCATTACTGCGTGCAGTATAATATGTAATGGGTGTGTGACATGTAATAGGCATTACAGTGTAAATTTTTGGTGCATGCCTACAGTGTGCACTGTCACTATTTAAAAATAATTTGTTGAGCCCTGGCATAACGTGTAATGGGCATCACGGTGTGTTGTTACACGTAATGGGCATCGTGGTTTTATGTATAATGGGCATGTATGTGACGTAACATAAAATGAGCTTTACGGTGTGTAAAATCAAGAATAGAATTGAAGCAAAGATTTAAAAATCCATTATAAGGTGGGTCAAGGGGCCGGGCTGGGGGCGGCTTTCCTGTTTTGAACTGGGCACTGTGGATACCTCATGGCACCATATAAATAAAGTATAATAATAAGGATGTACTGTTACTTATGGGCCGGTGCTGTGGATTTCCCCCCCCTGGCTAAAAGTTGCCAGCCAGCCCCTGCCTATACAAGGGACACCTCCCATAGCCTTACTTTACTCATTCACACACACATCACAGCCTAACTCTGCCCATACACACACACCCCGCAGCCTAACTCTAATCATGCACAAACCCCGCAGCCTAACTCTACCCATACACACACCTACACAGTAGAATTAGTTTAGAAATATATAGTACAGGTCGAGTATCCCGTATCCGAATATCCGTTATCCGAATTATTCCGAAATACGGACATTCCAGAAAGTGAAAAAAAAATTTTTTTTTGCTAGAAACTCACTGGGGACATTTGTAACAGCATCACTGGGGACATGATATGTAACTGGCACTATATATGTGCAAGACAATGATTGCTTGGCATTCAAATTCAGTGCTGAGATAGTACACACATTTTGTTTCACGTTTTGAAACCTTGTTTTTTGAACAATTAAAATATATTTGTGTGTATTTTATGTGGTAATAAAATATATTTGTGTGTATATTATGTGTTTATACAGCATAAATGCAAGATACTTCAAAATACATCATTGAAATATTAAAATATTCCGAAATACGGAATAATCCGTTATCCAAAATTCTCCTGGTCCCGAGCATTTTGGATACGGGATACTCAACCTGTATTAAATAGAAAAATGGAAGTACTGTGGCATATACAAGGTTGGGAAAAATCTGACATACTGTATTCTAGTTCAGTAAAATAAGGATACAGGATATATGAAGAGGGGTATTCCCCCTGACCACACCCTCTCACAAGATCCCACCCCCCATAAGGGCTGCTTCGAGAAATTTTCCAGGGTAGTTTTAAATCCCAATCTACCCCTGGCGTGTATGCACAGCGATGATCGATAAAATCACTGGGCTGAAAATCGATCAGTGCAAGACACTATGGAAAGCCTTTTAGTCTGCTGGTAACACCAGCAGATAAGCCGGGGCAGCCGGCAACGACATGCAATCAGTGCTCACCACACATCACCTGGCCACCTACACACTGGGCGGCTTTTTGCACTGAAAGCAGCTCCAATCGTGAAACTGAACTGCTTTCAGCTCAAAATCGCCCATTGTGTATGAGCCTTTTCTATTAAAAAAAAACTGGCACTCCAGGAAAGGTTTATTACCTTTTGTTTCTCAAAACTGATATGCCTACATAAATATTTTTAATATATTATCACTATCAAGTGGAGTAGATATGGTATATGACAAAGTGACCAAGCAAATAATAACCACATTAGAGGAATATACAGATGGAGTGGGTCTCTTCCTTGCATGGGATGGCAATGGCGACGCCATCCCCCGCCACCCGTATCTGCGCTCATGAGATGCGCGCGCGTCCCCTTTAGCACGGTTCCCCTGGGTCCCCGCCGGCTTGTCGGCGGTCATCCGGGGTCCCCACCGCACACCCCTTAACCCTGTCCGTCTCCCTGAAGCGGAGACGGACAGGGTTCCCGTCGCCCCGCCGCCCGGAAACTGAGACGCGCGTGAGACGCACGGGCGTCTCAGCCAGATGGACGCTGGGCTGCTGGCGGATCGCCAGCGGTGACGTTCTGGCGATTCGCCAGCAAGAGGGAGCCCGGCTCCATCTGTATGTAATATCCCTTATTCCATATTATTAATAAACTACTTCATTAATAAAGTACTATTTATTTATTTATTTCCAGTTTCTTATATAGCTCAGCAGATTCAGTTGCGCTTTACAATAGTAGACAGTGATAAAACAAACTGGGTACTATTTAAGTACTTCAATAAACTCTACCTCCATGTACAGTGGGATCATAATAGATTTAAAAGTTGTTTCGCTCCAAACTTTCAGATCTACAGTATAAACACACTAAATATAATGAATGTTTCTTTTGTGCTGTTATGTCCTATATTCAGATCTCATATACTGTAGCTATCCCAAATATAACAATGTTCATAAACTTCTCTCTTGTACCCTTCAATATTGTACTGTATGCTGTTAAATATCTAATAGTAATGTAGCTCCTGCTATGCTCAAACAGACTAATTGACTCTGCTATGTTAAATCAAGCTTAGTCTAGCCAATATCTCACAGAAACTGCAGCATCAGCGGTATGAAATTATCATTGTTCTATCAATATATATATATTTATAGGCTATTACCACAGTATGAGTGTCAAATCAGCTATTTCTATCATTTTTATTGATAATTTAGTTTGTGATACTGCAGTGATCTATCATATCTTGTAATATATTTAACTGATATAGGGCCAGATGTTTGGGCTGTATTCCGTTATGTACCAAACTCTAGAATGCAATACATCCTGAAGCTTGGAGCCGCCAGTGGGTAACAGTGTGTTTATATGGACTTACCCAATAGTATATGAGCTTTTCGTTCACCTGAGATTTATGAGCGATTCAATCAGATTCTTCCCAGCATCCTCCACAGCAGCACATTTCATTCTGCTCATGCGCTGGACCCCTGGTTACTAAACCCGGTAGTTTTGAAACCTTGTTTCATGCACAAATAAAATATATTTGTGTGTATTTCATGTGTTTGATGCAAGATACCTCAAGATACATCATTGAAATATAAATATATTCCTAAAAACAGAATAAGCCGTTATCCAAATTAGTCTGGTCCCGAGCATTTTAGACAAGGGATATTCAACCTGTGTATACAGTATACTGTATATACAAGGGTGTAAGGAACAGCACTCTCCTTCAAGAGTGATTGCTCCTGTGCCCTCTGTAGTATTTAAATGAAGATATAGAAAGAAAGCAGCGGCAATCGGAGTCATCCAATAAAAGGTGATGTATTTAAATCATACAGAAGACATGTATAGAGATGGGGCTCACCTGTCTCAGTATTCTCCATTAATTTGGTGGTGGTGTTTCCCAGAGAGATGTTTTGGGGGTGGAAGGGGGGTGATGGTATTCCCTTTTCAGTTGGCAGCGGTACTTGCAAATGGACCACCTGCAGCTTTCCTTATGATCATATAGCCCGAGCTGGTGACACACATGTATTAATTTATACAATATCACAAAATGAAAATTTGAAATTGTATTTATGCATTTTATATCCTACTTTATCATATATACATTTTGATAATTCAATTGTAATTGTAATTTGTATTAATTCACCTGATATTTAATACACTATTTGAATATTTGGTACTTGTTTCCTAGCACGGCCACACCGATTTACATCGGGGTGGTCGTGTCGGAAAAATTGGGTCGATCGCATCGCATGCGATGCGATCGACGCGACCGACCTTCGACCCGATTTTTTTTTTTGAATGAAATGTAAATCGGGTCCCTGGGACCCGATTTTACATTGGATTCAATGTAAAATATTCCCAACCCCCCCAAATTTAACGGCGTACACCCCACCCCACGATAGACGCCAACCCGAAGCGTGGCGAGCGCAGCGAGCCCGCGAGGGGCGTCGGTGCGCGTCCTCCGACCTTTTCATTCCCCTACTATCCACGTGGGCGTGGAGTTGAGAATAGAATAGTGTGGCGAGCGCAGCGAGCCACCGAGCCCGAAGCGTGGCGAGCGCAGCGAGCCCCGCGAGGGGACGCGTATACCTGTGAAGTTATACGCGTCCCCTCGCTGCGCTCGCCACGCTTTGGGCTCGGTGGCTCGCTGCGCTCGCCACACTATTCTATTCTCAACTCCACGCCGACATGGATAGTAGGGGAATGAAAAGGTCGGAGGACGCGCACCGCCGCCCCTCGCGGGCTCGCTGTGCTCGCCACGCTTCGGGTTGCCGTCTATCGTGGGGTGACGACGGGGACATCTATAATGTGAAATGGGTCATATTGGCCCATTTCACATTTTTCACATTTTCTCACTATTTCAATGTTAAAAAATATTTTAACATTGAAGCCTATGTAAAAATCGGGGGCATCGCGTCGGGACCATTGTTAATGGTCCCGACCGACGCGATGCCCCCGATATTTTACCTTTCCCGACACGATTTCAATGTTAAAATATTTTTTAACATTGAAGCCTATGGGGAAATCGGGGGCATCGCGTCGGTCGCGTCGGGACCATTGTTAATGGTCCCGACCGACGCGATGCCCCCGATATTTTGTCCTAGCTGGCCAAATGGACCTGATTTCAAAGGAAATCGGGTCCATCGTATGGATCGTGTACCTTAACTTAAAGGTACACGATCCATACGATTGTGGCCGTGCTAGGAAACAAGTACCATATATTTTTACCTCTAAGACACTGTAGGCCACTTATACTTCTCTTTTGTTAACACATTTCTTACATACATATATTTATATGAAAAGAGGTATAGAGTGTGCTATGTTATATCCACCACCCTTTACATGCAATTATATGGTAGACCAAACTATTTAAAATTCATAAAAAAAAATTTTTTATTTCTCAGACATAGGTTTCATGGTTCAGTTCTTCCAAAATAGGATACCCGACGTGTTTCGTCATAAATGACTTCATCAGGGGAAAGTCTTTCTAAACCATTGAATACAGGTTTAAGGGCTGGATCCTACTTAAGGATACCTTGTGTGTCAATAAAAAAATACACTTTTTTCCAGCAGGAAAAACGAATTTCAAATGAAATACACGAGACAGGATATTTCCAACAGAAAATGGGATTTTCCAACAGGTAATAAGCAGTGACCTGGATCAATAAACAGTATCATGTGTCACCAGTGTCTGAGATGGTCACTGAATGATGTGAAGGCACACGCACATCTAAGATTACTCTCAGGTAAGTGGGTGGGCAGCTGATATCCGGTGTTGTCAGCTGCCCACCTTTGGTGTCCACATCACTGGGCAGCTTCCAATGGGAACACCCAGCATTTTCATGGGAACACCCATGAAACGTTGGGCGTTCCCATGGGCAAGTCCCCCGGCCCGCCGCCCCTTGCCCGCAATCTTGGGTGCAGTCTGTTCAACGTGGCCACGCACACCCAGTGTATGCACATGTGCATACGCCCACCACCAGTCACCCGTGCGAACGTACATTGGGATGTGAATGGACCTGAATAGGGTACAAAGTGCACAATAGTGTATAATACTTATTAAACTTATTAATCAAGCAGTATATGGCTTAGCATGTCATCCCTTCAGAAAGCCTGTCATGGTGGCGACAGCTGTTTGGATGCGTGTTACCACACCTTAATCATGGGAAAAGTTGACTACAAACACCCTCTCTAATATACCCAGAGAAACAAATCAAGAGATGACACTCACCTGGAGAGCACATGTAGCTACACAAGTGGGACTCTGCAGAAGCTTGTAAACCATTGTCCCAAAACATCAATCAATTGGTTAATAGATATAACACAGACATATATTCATTTTGTTACATCTGTGGCAGTAATTCTCAGCTTCAGCCCACGCCTCCACCCAGTAGGTCATATTTTCAGGATTTCTATAAGTGGAAACCAGTGTGATAATTACTGGCAAGAAAAAGAGATTAACTTAATTGAGCTTATCTTAATTTGGAACTCCTGATCTTGACTATTTTTGATTGTCATTATATCGTATTACAGGTTGTTGCAGAAATTGAGGGGTGAGAATAATCAATTATTAAAATGTATTTACATATATAATTACTATTTTTCTGTTAAAAATCAAACAGCTGCATATGATAACAGGCATCATAGTTTATTTGAGTCATAATTATAAAGAACAGTACCTAACATCTAAGTAATCTAGTGTTGGAGTATTGGATGTAAATTTAATGTATGTGCACATTTCTATATATAACATATCAAGCAAACCTGAATCTCTAGTACTTCAGAACAGTACATACAGTAGTATTGTCAACTTTGCTCATGTTGTCAGGATAATTATACATAAAAGCCACTTTCAAATACCAGACTTTGAACAGAGCCTTGTAAGCATAAGGAAAAAAAATCTGTTACGCTGGCTTCGCTATCTTGGCCTTTGGGCTTGAGGACAATCATTCTGCACTTCTGACCTAGAGGTTTGAGGACAGAACTCATTGCCTTGACTACAGATTTGGGATCTTAACAGTAGTTTCTTTCCCATTAGTTTTTTTCCCAGGCACCATGCACTCTTCATGATGGCTCACGAAAATCTTCCAAAAAGAAATGGAGTATAGTCAGGTTTTGGAGCCCAGTCCTCTGTGGATTATGGACTGGTGCAATACCATACTCCTAAGAGAGGTGTTACATTGTATTAGACGTATGCCATTCTATCTATGTAATACACAGGGCCGCCAAGAGGTATGCCTGGCCCCAGTAAAATTTAGGGGGCATGGCCTAATTGCGGGAGGTGTAGCGACCTCCCGCAATTAGACCATGCCAGTGCGCCCAAAATGTTAAGGAGGGGGTGAAAAAACACTCTAAAATGGAGGGGGAGTGTTATTGTCGTCGTTGTCCCCGCAGCAGCAGCAGCACACACCTACAGTATGTGCTGTGCTGACAGCAGGCTCAGCATGACCTCTCACGCGGTCAGTGAGACACATGCTGTAGGTGTGTGCTACTGCTGCCCGGGAGGGATGGAGGAGGGGTGAGTCGGACCAGGGCTCCCGCCGGGCCCCTCCAGCAAACCCGGGCCCAGTTAATTAGTACCCACTCCCCCCCTCTCTGCGGCCCTGGTAATACATACTTGTTCTTTTTGAAATGTGCTAATTTTTTTACGGCTAAAAACAAACCACGTGTCTGTGGTTGCATCTTTTAACTGTCCTGTGCAGTGGCCTGGGCAAACCTAATCTACACAACTGCTAGAAATTTGTGGCGTTAAATAGTTGATTGCTTTTCCAAATCATTAATAAATTGTGTAACATTTGATTACATTTGTTTACGTATTTTATATATATATATATAGCAATGTAGTGGATGCGGCGGCACTCTAACAATAAGACACGGACGGCAAGGGTAATATCCAACGTTTCGTGGCGGCGTTGCCACTTTATCAAGGTGCCAGTGAACAATAAACATATATACAAAAAATACCTTTATAGCCCTGGGTTCTGTCCATGGGACACGGCGTCCCGGCGTGCTGCGTCTAATGATGACGTCACTCACTGCCTGAGGCGCAGTGCTCCACGGAGAAAGCCCGTAATCTAAAACACCTGAAAATAACAAGAAAACAATCAGTGTAAGAAAAGAAAAAAATATGCAGATAAAAGCAGAATTAAAATATAACAAGAAAGCGATTAACAAGAGATAAATATCTACATCACATGATAATGAAAATGTATATCAGGACAGTGACAAGGGATAAGTATACTGTTTAAAGAAAACAAGACAATCCCAAATTGTCATTTAACCCCCGTGGGGTCAGCGTATCTAGCAAATAGATCCAGCGGCTCTCCATTTTAAGTAGAATAGATGATCTATCACCACCGCGAGATAGCGGAGGTACATGATCTATAATGCGGTAGCGCATTGAGGTGAGGGAATGCCTGGCTTCAACAAAGTGTTTACTAACTGGATGGTCTCCATGTCCAGACGTCAGCGCTATTTTAATGTTAGATCTATGTACTGCAGCCCTCTCCTTAAAAGCCCTGTCGGTTTTGCCGACATAATGTCGGCCACAGGGACAATTAAGGAGATAGACTACATATTTTGAATGACAACTGACCCGATGTTTGATCTTAAATTTTTTTCCGGTATAAGGATGATGGAATGTGTCACCCGGTATCATGTAGCTGCAAGTGATGCAGCCACAACATTTGTAACATCCAGGTTTTGGGGTGCCTAAAAAAGTGGATTGCGGAGTGGGATAAATGATATTGTTTCTCACAAGATGGTCACGCAAATTTCTCCCTCGTTTATAAGAGCACATAATGGTTTTGTTATTCAGACTGGGTAGTGTGGGGTCACTAGTAATTAATGGCCAATATTTTTGTGAGGATTGTCTTATGGCCTGACTTTTGTTATGGAAAGAATTGACCCAAATGAGTTTATTATCCACATTCCTGTCTTTAGAGGTGGGTATCAAGGCTTGTTCACGTGTTATGGCCAGTACCTTATTTTTGGATTTTAAAAGGTCAGCGTAGGCATAACCCCGTTCTAAAAACTTACTGATCATTTTATTCAATGACACCTCCAATTTGAGTTGGTCACTCTCAATGCGACGTACTCTAAGCATTTGAGAGAACGGCAATCCCTTTTTCAAGGGGATAGGATGGTGACTGCTAGCTAGCAAAGTGGTGTTTCTGTCAGTGCTTTTTACGTATAGAGAAGTACTGATAACGACATCATTGATGGTAATTGTCACATCTAAATAATTCACTTCCCTGACATCAGCCAAAAAGGTCAGTTTAGCGGGGGAGTCAGAGCTATTGTGGGTTTCCAACAATGCATGCAAAAGATTGGTCTCGCCCCTCCATACTACCAGCAGATCGTCTATATAGCGTATATAGAGTGTAAGATGTTCAGCTATACCAACATTATTGATGAAAAGCTCCTGATCAATTGTATACATATATGCATTGGCGAGCGATGGGGCCACAGAAGACCCCATCGCACACCCACGGAGCTGCACATAGAATTTGCCATTGAAGGAAAAATTCTAAACATGGTGGATTACGTGGCTGAAGCTCATAAACATCTTTCTGACTCTGCCACCTATCAGCCTTTGGATAAAGATCCTACTATGCTGTATAAAACTGAGCTGGACAGAATATTACATGTGGCTACCAGTGAAGGAATTATTTCATCAGCAACTAAGGATGTACTTACCACTCCTTTTCCAGTGACCCCTTTATTATATTTGTTGCCTAAAGTGCACAAAAGCCTTGTGCAACCCCCGGGCAGACCCATTATCTCTGCCCGGGGGTCACTGTATCAAAATGTTTCCGTCTACTTAGACTATTTTTTACAACCTTGTGTCCAAAATATGAAAACGTATTTAAAAGACACTACTGATCTCTTATGTAAATTGAATGATATTGGTTGTGTATCGACAGATACCACTTTGTGTACCATCGATGTGGTGAGTTTATATACGTGCATACTGCACGATGCGGGTATAGAGGCGGTACGCAAACTCATCACGGACAGTCCTTTGTATAAGGGTCCTGCCATTACATTTTTTTTATCGTTACTGAACCTAACTTTAAAACGGAACTATTTTTCCTTCAATGGCAAATTCTATGTGCAGCTCCGTGGGTGTGCGATGGGGTCTTCTGTGGCCTCATCGCTCGCCAATGCATATATGTATACAATTGATCAGGAGCTTTTCATCAATAATGTTGGTATAGCTGAACATCTTACACTCTATATACGCTATATAGACGATCTGCTGGTAGTATGGAGGGGCGAGACCAATCTTTTGCATGCATTGTTGGAAACCCACAATAGCTCTGACTCCCCCGCTAAACTGACCTTTTTGGCTGATGTCAGGGAAGTGAATTATTTAGATGTGACAATTACCATCAATGATGTCGTTATCAGTACTTCTCTATACGTAAAAAGCACTGACAGAAACACCACTTTGCTAGCTAGCAGTCACCATCCTATCCCCTTGAAAAAGGGATTGCCGTTCTCTCAAATGCTTAGAGTACGTCGCATTGAGAGTGACCAACTCAAATTGGAGGTGTCATTGAATAAAATGATCAGTAAGTTTTTAGAACGGGGTTATGCCTACGTTGACCTTTTAAAATCCAAAAATAAGGTACTGGCCATAACACGTGAACAAGCCTTGATACCCACCTCTAAAGACAGGAATGTGGATAATAAACTCATTTGGGTCAATTCTTTCCATAACAAAAGTCAGGCCATAAGACAATCCTCACAAAAATATTGGCCATTAATTACTAGTGACCCCACACTACCCAGTCTGAATAACAAAACCATTATGTGCTCTTATAAACGAGGGAGAAATTTGCGTGACCATCTTGTGAGAAACAATATCATTTATCCCACTCCGCAATCCACTTTTTTAGGCACCCCAAAACCTGGATGTTGCAAATGTTGTGGCTGCATCACTTGCAGCTACATGATACCGGGTGACACATTCCATCATCCTTATAACAGAAAAAAAAAGATCAAACATCGGGTCAGTTGTCATTCAAAATATGTAGTCTATCTCCTTAATTGTCCCTGTGGCCGACATTATGTTGGCAAAACCGACAGGGCTTTTAAGGAGAGGGCTGCAGTACATAGATCTAACATTAAAATAGCGCTGACGTCTGGACATGGAGACCATCCAGTTAGTAAACACTTTGTTGAAGCCAGGCATTCCCTCCCCTCAATGCGCTACCGCATTATAGATCATGTACCTCCGCTATCTCGCGGTGGTGATAGATCATCTATTCTACTTAAAATGGAGAGCCGCTGGATCTATTTGCTAGATACGCTGACCCCACGGGGGTTAAATGACAATTTGGGATTGTCTTGTTTTCTTTAAACAGTATACTTATCCCTTGTCACTGTCCTGATATACATTTTCATTATCATGTGATGTAGATATTTATCTCTTGTTAATCGCTTTCTTGTTATATTTTAATTCTGCTTTTATCTGCATATTTTTTTCTTTTCTTACACTGATTGTGTTCTTGTTATTTTTAGGTGTTTTAGATTACGGGCTTTCTCCGTGGAGCACTGCGCCTCAGGCAGTGAGTGACGTCATCATTAGACGCAGCACGCCGGGACGCCGTGTCCCATGGACAGAACCCAGGGCTATAAAGGTATTTTTTGTATATATGTTTATTGTTCACTGGCACCTTGATAAAGTGGCAATGCCGCCACGAAACGTTGGATATTACCCTTGCCGTCCGTGTCTTATTGTTAGAGTGCCGCCGCATCCACTACATTGCTACATTCGTTGAACTCCCACGGGAGTTATATCTTGGAAGGCACCTACAGCTTTTTGGCTTAAATTCTGTCGCTTGCACTGGAGTGCCACCGCCTCCCCCCCTATATATATATATATATATATATATAAAACGCTGGGGGGGGGGGGGCGGCGGTACTCGGAAAAAAAGAACAGGAGACAAGCGGTGTGCCCCCCCAGCGTTTTCTATGCACAGCGCCTCACAGCCCTGCACTGGAAGGCACCGGTGCCATTGACCAAGCTACAGTACTCTTTGTGCTGACAACACGGAGTGCCACCACAGCTACCTGTATATATATATATATACACACACACACACACACAGTAGGAAGGCTTTGCTGCAGCCTTCCACCATTTGTTCATCTGAGGTTGTTCATAAAATGACAACAAGGTTGATGGTATTTATCACAGCACCATCCACTGGCCCTTAAGATAATAATCTGTCCCCCATGTGGAGACAGCCCACATTGTGCAAGTATACATTTGTTTGTCATTATTTGCTCTAGATTCTATCTACTGAAGCTTTGTATCCACACACCTGCAGGGATTTATCAGTTTTTGTCAGGACAGTTCCATCTTACCAATATTTGTAGGAGATAATATCCTTACTGGACTTTGTGTTCTTCTGTTTTGGATTTGTTCCGATTCTGCATTACAGCACCTGCAGTGACTCATCATATTTAGCAAGGACAGTGTGACTTATTATTCCCATCTGACCTTCAAGAGATAATATTCTTTTGGGAATTGTGTTCTTCCAGTATTGTTCACCAGTGCTGTTTCAGAGTTGAGATAATTTAACTTTAATATCTGATCATGTCAACAATAAAATGATTGTTATAAATTATTATTATTCATGATTATAATTCATTAGATATTGTTATATTTGTTATTTTCTTTATACTAGAGTCAATTGCATTATTGTGTTATCTAGGACTATATACACAATGGTATGCCGCATTGTGTAATCAAAAATTGGTATTAGGTGAATTTTGGTAACCTGTGCATGCGGTACCGCACATGCGCAAAGCCTAAAACTGCGGTTGCATCCTGGAAAATGGTACTGCAGTGTAACTGCCGGCTGGGAAAGCAACGCTGCATTTTTGGGGGCATTATCATGGCATTGGGGGGGGGGACGTGGTCTGGACAACACAGCAGGTGTGTCTGGATTGTTTTCGGGGCAGGCTGGGCACGACTGCGACATCCTGCATCCAGTAACTCCAGCAAACTCATACCATATTACATATGCCCTGTATATCAGTTTCCCTAAGCATTCGCTTCTTTAAAGTTTATTGTTGCTAGTATTGCAACCAATTTACCAGGTGTGGCATACTGTATATGCATAAAGTAAAAAGAACAGTACTGACTAGAGGATCTTACACTACTTGCACTGTAGGTATCTGTGGCATAGTGGGTCTCTCTCACACGGGACATTATTCTAGTTCACTCTTTCTGATAAAATCATTCTTAGATGGACAAAACCATGTGCACTGCAGGTGGGGCAGATGTTACTTGGGTGGGGTTTTACTTCAAAGTCAGATCTATATTGCAGTGTAAAAATAAAGCAGTCAGTATTTACTCTGCACAGAAACAAAATAACTCACCCAAATCTGATTTTCTCTGCACATTTTACATCTTCCCCCCTGCAGTGCACAAGGTTTTGTCCATCTAAGAAGGATTTTGTCAGAAAGAGGATAAGGCCCATGGTGAGGAAAGGGTTAATCACCTGCAACTCAGGGAGGAACCACACCCTTTCCTTAATTAAGACCAGCTAGGGTATAAAAACCAGGCCAGTTAAGTAGTATTAATGAAGAGCTCTTTTCACTTCCCCTTGCACCTTAGCCGGATTTAAGAAAGGCTCAATGGAAAGATCCTTCTATAAAAAGGTACTTTGAAAATGTTCTTTCAGTGGATGATGTCATGTTGTCACATGTAACAAACTTGACAGAATATCCCTTTTTACAGGGAAGTTCTTGGCTGCTAGTTTCCCAGAAGTTGGAGGTCCAGAGCTCGTAACTTCCCCAACATTTCCAGCATAGGTTTTTTTCTCTTGTGACCAAGATGGGTACCAAGATTCAGTATTTCTGCATTTGAATTGTTTTTTCTCCATTGTCTTTACAACTTTAGAGACTTGTCCTCTCCCGCCTAGGAAACAGGTACGTGTACAAGTCGGAAATAGACTGGTTGAGGGTTTGATGGACTTTTGCTCTGCTACTACCCTCAAACAAAGGAATCCGTTGTACCTAGATTTTTTGAAATTACAGATAATTGAGGAGTCTTTTAGCAACTGTTGTAGCCCTATTATGCTGGTCTCAAAGCACAAAATAGATATATTTCTACCCTTGACCTTACAAAAAGGTATTGGTACATTGAGTTGACAAAGGAAGCTAATAAGAAAATTGCTTTTGAAACTCCATTAGGCCTTTTCTAATTCAAAACAATGCCCTTCAATGGTGCCCCAGCCTCTTTTCAGAGGTTAATGAACTGGGTGCTTCGGCCTCATCAAAATTATGCTGGGTCTATTTGGACGATATTGTCATATATAGTCAGCATTAGAATCCCCACGTTAACAGGCTTTGAGCTGTTCTTCAGTCTTTGCCAAAATCAGGTTTATTTGCTAATTTAAAAAAAAAAATGTTCTGCGGAAAAATGAAACAAAAAACTTAGACTATGTAGTGGTCAATGGGTGTCTGAAACCTCTTATGAGTAAGGTACAGGCCCTAGTGATGCTTCAATTCCAACTACTAAAAAAGAGATGAGATCCTTTTTGCGTTTTTCTTTTCGGGCTCGAGCTTCTCTATTTCTAAAATGAAAATGTTGGGAGTTATGCTTCAAGAAGGAGTACCATATCACAGATTTCACAGTATATTGATAACCTATCCATGCCGGTGGATTTGTCAGTTATTTTTATTAACACTGTTCTACTTAATCTCACACCAAGGAAATAGCTAAACATTTCGCATTCTATTCTGCTTTCCTAGGCTGCTTAGCTTCAGTAGCTAAATCATATATGCAGTATATAAAAGGGATATTGCAGGTTTTTATTCCCTAGCAATCACTTCTTATCAGCATTTATAGTCTCTCTCTGTCACTGATCACCAATGACAGCTGGAGTAAAACTCATCGCATACTGCTAGGATACTGCTGTTTAGTAAGCATCTCAAGAACAGTGGCGAGCTGTGACATCAATTATTATTGCTACTTAGTCAGTGGGCACCTTACAGTGACAGCATTCATTGGATCTTTACATCTTTTGATGTTTCTTCTTATGAGAGAATATCCATTGTACACTTTATTATTCAACTGAAGAAATATTTCTTAAAAACTAGCTGCAAATGTTATACCACTGCACAGTAATTAAAAACAGTTTTATGGATGCTTTGAAAATAGAGAACTGTAAAGTGAACCTTAAGTCAGGTGAATACTTTGAATTATGTTTCTGTAAGAAATCAGTTGACAGTTTACTTCCTGTAGAATCATTATGTGCTGTTGGAGGGGGAAATGTTATTGGCGTTTAACAGGCACAGGAAATACCGTTACAGCTTTTCATGAAGATGTGGCATGAATGAAGAAGGTTGCATTATCATGTGTCAATTAATCTGTCCTTTTTCTTTTATAAAATAACTAATATACCCTAAATTAGTTCTGGCATGAAGCTAGTGCATTAATTAAAATATAAATGATGTTGTAATATATTACATACTGATAGGACATTAATACAAAGAACCTGTCTTAAAACCTTTTCATCTGAATATTAAAAGATGAGGCAAAGCGAATTAATAGCATGTTGCATAGATCACTTTTTATTAGTTAAAAAGATAAACCGTATATACCTGTACCGTAGTCTGCAGTCAGGGCCGGATAAGGATTGGGGGGGGGGGGGGGGGAAAGACACGGGGCACTTAAACAGGGGGGGGGCAGGGAGGCATACCTCCCAAAATTACCCATTACAGGAGGGAAAAATGCTCCCTATCTGGATGTCCCTCTCCAGGGGCTGGCTGGCAACTTTTAGCCTGGGGGGCAAGTCCAGAGCACCGGCCCATAAGTAACAGCGCATCGTTAAATGGAGGTTTTTCGTATATGTATTAATAAAAAATAAAAAAATAATAGGACACCACAGGCTGCTCCCCTGTATAATATCAGGAGCCCCACAGGATGCTCCCCCTGGCTAGTTATGCCAGAACCAGTGGCATTACTAGCCACTTTGGTACCCTGTGCCAGAAAGGAAATTGGTGCTTGCCCCACCACCACACTAAAAATAGGAGAGTGCGCGCCAAAGGCGGCGGCAAAATGTAGGAGCGATACTTCATGGGGAAGAGGCGCGGCCCTATAAAAGTACTAATAACATCATAATGCCCATAACACATTATACCACAAACAGTAATGCCCATTATGCATTATGCCACACAGCGTAATGCCCCTTACACAATATGCCGCACACCATAATGCCCATATGATATTACAACACACATTATGCTCCACGCAATGCCCCGAGTACACCTGCATATGACTACATAATGGCCCAGGGTTACCGACAGTAGTAGCGCTGTATGTATGTATGTATATATATATATATATATATATATATATATATCGCACACAGTTACCGACAGTAGCAGCGCAACTTATATTGTACATAACGTCCACACCAGTTGCCGACACTAGTACCGCTGATTATACATATGCTCACACCAGTTGCCGACACTAGTAACGCTGCCTGTACATAACTCCACACCAATTGCCGACACTAGTAGCGCTGATTATACATATGTCCACACCAGTTGCCGACACTAGTAGCGCTGATTAAACATATGCTCACACCAGTTGCCGACACTAGTAACGCGCCTGTACATATGTCCACACCGGTTGCCGACACTAGTATCGCTGCTTGTACATATGCCCACACCAGTTGCCGACACTAGTAGCGCTGCTTGTACACATGCCCACACCAGTTGCCGACACTAGTATCGCTGCTTTTACATATGCCCACACCACTTGCCGACACTAGTAGCACTGCTTGTACACATGCCCACACCAGTTAAAGTACACTCACATATTACTTAACTGGTTCAGGGCACTTCAGGCTGGCAGCTCATCATCTCCTTCACAGTCGTGTAGCTCCGCCCCCTCCAGACGTTAGCCCCGCCCCTTTTTCGATCCCTACAGGAACGCTGACCAGGAGCAGGGAGGGATCCTCTGTGCTGTCCACGCTGCTGCCTGTAATGCAGTGTGACACAGGCGCAGCAGCTGCTGGCAGCCACAGAGGTCTGAGCTCCTCAGAGAGTCCACAGCCACTCTCTGTAGTGGCCTCCTGCACTAGACGTCCTCAGTGCAGGAGGCCGGCGGCCATGTTTCCGAAGACCAGTCGGAGACTGGTTAGCCGTTGCTGCAACAGCAGCTTCAGAACCAAACAGGCGGCCCGCACACAACAGATTGAGCGGCCGGGGGGGCACATGGCACCATGCCCCCCAGCCCAGCCCGCCCCTGTCCCTCTCAATATATGATTGACGTCACTTACGGTGTGTTGAACTATTTGATTGCTAACAAAAACATTTCAACACAACTACAGATGGAGCACCTGTCAAACAGCGCCGGAAATCAACAGAATGCCCCCACTGGCGATCGCCGGCGGAGAGGCACCCCATCTGAATGGGATGCGTGAGTGTCCCAGTCACTTGGCTGCGGGGAGTGGAAACCCTGTCTGTCTCCGCTCCAGGGAGAGGGGCAGGGTTAGGAGTGGGTGCATGGAGGTGACGGGAGGTGGTGGAGAGCTCAGTCGGAACAGGGCGCGCAAGCGTCTCATGCATGCGTGGCCCCTTCCAGCGGCTGGTGGAGGCTGGTGGCTGGTGATTCTATTGCAAGCCGCCGGCTGAACGAGAGGTGCTCCATCTGTAGTTACATTCATAAATTATAAGGGAAAGTCCAGGTGGAGAGGATTTGTCCCTCCTGGAATGGGTCATGTTGGGAGATATATGTTAAGTATATAAAATTTACATTTAAAAGTAAATTTAAACGACTGGAGCATATTCGATTTAAATTAATAGTTTAATAATGTTTGGGTACTGCTTAAGGGACTACTATTTGAGAGACTATTATGTTCTAAAATAAAAACATAAAATCTACTGTATCATCTATATTGTCTTGTGCAAGAATAGCAGCAGCCTCTGTACTACTTCCACACAGGGACAGGAATCAGGAGTGCTAGTGATGTCACTGGGCTCTGACTGGGGCAGCCCTGACAGTGGGGAGCCCGGGGAACAATACCCCCTGTGTCCCCATACCCACCTTAATCTGGCTATGTCTGCAGTCAGTAAAAATAAAAAAAAGCTAAATATGACACAATCCAATAACCCAAGGGGTGTATACAGGCATGCTGAAGGAGGTGAATATAGATTGCACTTTCCTTAAATATATTTGCTCTGTATTCACTGTTGAAAACATAAAAGGGGACACACTCCATAAACTGGCAAGCTATATTGTACTGTAGACATTTACCACATATGATCATATGACATTATGGGTGACATTCTATGGGATGATAGTTTTTCGCACGTCAGTTTTTCGCCCATTATCGCACTTTTTTCAAATCGCATTTTTGCCTTGGATTCGCACATTTAATGAGGTGCGTGTTCAGGCAAGAAAAGTGCGATTGAGTGCGATAATGGGCAAATTTAAGGCATGAAAATGTGCGATTTTTAGGCATGAAAATGTGCGAATTTGAGCTTATGTGCGACTTTGGGTTTGTATAAAAAAAAAAAAAAATTGCGTGGGGTCCCCCCTCCTGAGCATAACCACCCCCGGGCTCATTGAGCCGGACCTGGTTCCAAAAATACGGGGGACAAAAAATCTGGGGGTCCCCCGTATTTTGAAACCAGCCTGGGCTCATTGAGCCGGTCCTGGTTCCAAAAATACGGGGGACAAAAAATCTGGGGGTCCCCCGTATTTTGAAACCAGCACCGGGCTCCAACAGCCTGCAGTGTCATGCCACAGCCGGGTGACACTTTTTACATAAGGTCCCCCGGCAGTACCATGAGCACCGTGGCTGGTCAGCCTTGGACGGGGTACCTGGAGGAGTGGGGACCCCCCCAATAAAGGGGTCCCCCCCCAGGCTTCACCCGTCCAGGGCTGAAGCCCGGGGCTGTCACCGGCGTCCCTGGCCAGTGGACGCCGGCCTGATGGGGTTGAATCTTTCAATCCTAACATTGCTTTATACAGGAGAACTACAAGTACCAGCAGACCTCCCCCGCAGGCTGGGACTTGGAGAACCAGAAGTCCCAGCATGCGGGGCATTAATGGGCCCGCTGGGACTTGTAGTCCACCTGTAAAAAGAATGTTAAAAGAAAACACACACACATAAAAGTAAAACTTTATTACATACACACACACACATCTAACTTTTACAACAATATACTCACCGATCCAGGATCCAGCGCTGGTCTCCCTTCTGCAGAGCCGACTACCCCCGCACTGACAGCGGGGACAACCGGCTTTCTCCGATGCTGCTAACAGCTTCTGTCGCGTTGTCCCAGCGCGACACAGGCTGAGAGCATGATTGGGCGATGCGTCTCCATGGAGACGCATAGCTCAGCCCTGATTGGCTGAGCTATGCGTCTCCATGGAGAAGCATAAGCCGAAGACGCTCTCAGCCTCAGGGTTCTGGCCAACTCGCATATCAGAACCTGGTCTGATTTTTTGGCGAATTTAAGACACATTTCCCAAATTCGCATCTCATTAAATATGCGATTTGTATACTTTTCAATGGGAAAACATCTGGATGCGAGTTCCGGCGCGAGTTAAAATCGCACTTTGTAAAGTTTTTCGCATCTCATTAAATATGCGAAAACGGGATTTGGCCAAATAACACAAATCTTATCCCATAAAAAGTCACCCTTTGTATCAAAATGAAAAGTAGATTTAAATGGTATACAAGAGCATGAAAAGAAGGGATCTGCTTGTAATAACATTACCTGAACCTTTCAGCAAGTCACTGATGATCAGTATAATTCTAAATAATTGGAGAGTGGCAAATATCCGTAGTTCAACGGCACAAAAGCTGCAATAGAAAATATAAAAACTATAGATCTATACACTTCACATCAATAGTACTGACATTAACACAATTAGCAATTGTTAACTACTGCAAGACACAGATTTGGATTAGAGCCAAACAAATTGCACGATCCAGGCCTTACATGATGGCTTATGTAAAACAAATTGCACGATCCAGGCCTTACATGATGGCTTATATAAAACAAATTGAATGGATTTTTTTACTTTGTAAATAATGTTACAGGATCATCGGTAGTTAGTGCGTATAGCTGATTGAGCTTTTACCAAGAACATGTATTTAAAGTAACTGTTTAAAAACTGTAAATTCTGTGGTTTGACTAAAAAACACCTCATGGAATTATTTGAGAAATGAGGTTTAATGTAAGTTATCTTTGCAACAGTTCAGGTTTATAGAAGTGAAGATGTTGCTCAAAGCAACCTACCAGATTCTATTTATTTATATAGCACCTTCTCGAAGATAATAGGTAGAATCTTATGGCAAAAGAAACAAAGTAAAGGTATCTTCAGAACACATAGTACTGTAGGTGCTCATTCATTGATGGACATATCAGTGGTTGCTTTTCCATTCATCTACAGCAGTCTATTATCTAGTTTAAGATCATGAGAGAATCCAGCTATGTAAAGTATGCCAAACCAGTGGAGGAGTTTGTGGGTAGTGATCCCAAGTTTAAAAGGAAAATGTTGGACCCCCCTCTTCCACTCCAATGGAAGCTAACAATATGCAACATGGCAGTGGGTGAAAGGGAGAAGCAGAGTGTGATAGGGAAAAACAGTGGGTAACAGAAAGACGGTGATGGTGGCAGTAGTGAGTAGTCTCTGTGCCATACAGCCAAGCGGCTGCATGTGGAATGCCCTCCTGTCCAATGTTTTTTCATCCACTAATGTATTCATTAGTATCTGGAGTTGAACACACTCTGGCTGCGTTCAAAAAGCACCCACATGATGGATGCGAAAGATATGTCCCATCATGATACACAAGCTCTAGTGGTTGGCTTACACGTTTGCGAACTTCCAATCGCTTCCACTAATTCTTTGCATTCAGGGCTCTCAACATGCCTACTTATGGACCAAAAAGCCAAAAAAGGTGGCAGTTAACATGGAATGAACCTTCTTTCGGCAGCTAAATGTTAAGGCACCTTTCACACCACACCTCGGACCCGGGATATTGATGTAACAACCCAGGTCGAGGTGCAGTATGAAAGCACCAAAACTTCAAACCTGGGTCAAGCAAACAGGCAATTTGACCCGAGATATAAGAAGGGTAAAACCCGGGTCGCCCTCTATATAATGGGTGACAGGTTTAATGTGAATGCGCCAGACCTGGGATTTCGATAATGTTATGTATGCACAACAGTCATGAAGTGTTATGTTACACAGTATTATCTTCCTATATATAAATATTATTTAATTAAATTTGCGGTTTAAAGCCACAGTACAGGTTGAGTATCCCGTATCCAAAATGCTCGGGACCAGGAGAATTTTGGATAACGGATTATTCCGTATTTCAGAATATTTTAATATTTCATTTATGTATTTTGAAGTATCTTTCATTTATGCTGTATAAACACATCAAAAACATGAAATGCACACAAATATATTTTATTTGTTCAAAAAACAAGGTTTCAAAACATGAAAGAAAATTTGTGTACTATCTCAGATATTGAATTTGAATGCCAAGCAGTCATTGCCTTGCACATTTATAGTGCCAGTTACATATCATGTCATCAGTAATGCTGTTACATATGTCCCCAGTGAGTTTTTAGCAAAAAAAAAAAAAAAAAGTCACTTTCTGGGATGTCTGGTTTTCGGAATAATTCGGATAACGGATATTCGGATACGGGATACTCAACCTGTATTATTTTGCATTAAAACAGTTACATGTTATCTGGAGGAGGAAACAGATCTAGGAGTCATTTCAGGTGACTTAAAGGTAGGTAAGTAATGCAACAAAGCAATGAGGAAGGCAAGTCAGATGCATGGTTGCATAGGGAGAGAAATTAGCAGCAGAATGAAAGAAGTAATAATTAAAATAATTGCAATGTATTGATAAGGCACCAGCCAGCGGTTCACAGCTTAAGACATAGGGCACATAATTAGAACAATACAAGGATCACAGGACCAAACAAAACAGTAACTGAAGAACAAAAACAGAGCACAGCAAACAATCAGCAACATAATTCTTAGTACACAATACAGCTGAGATATAGGGAAGCAGGAGAGCAGCCTGCATGTTACCAAGGGCAAGTTGTCAGTGGTAAGGCCCCCATACATTAGGCCGACTTGGGGGGGTCACATACGATTTGGCACTTGATGTGCCAGGTTTTGCATGTGATAAATCGCATGCGATTTATCACATGCAGTCCCCCCGGGGAGCTGCGGTCAGCGGGAGCCGGGAGCTGAGCAGGGCATGGGGGCTGCAAGCAGGCAGCGGACGCAGCCTGTAGTACCTGCGGTGGAGGGAGCCAGATGCCGAGCAGGGGACTGCAAGCAGGGAGCCAGGCAGGGGAGGCAGTGGGCGCACTGGTCCAGGCGGTGAACTCCGCGAGGGGACCAGAGAGCAGAGACCGGGTAGCGTAGGGGAAGCCGGGCAGCAGCGGGCGGACATAGAAATGAATTAACAGTCAGTGATTGGCTGAGAGCTCTCTCAGTCAGAGAGCTCTCAGCCAATTACTGGCTGTCCATTCATTTCTATGTGCCCGGCTTCCCCTACGCTACCCGGTCTTTGTCTCTGATCCCCTTGCGGCGTTCACCGCCTGGAAGTATCTATTTGCGGCATTCCCCCCCCCCCCCCCCGCCCAGGATAGTGCGCCCACTGCCTCTCTAGCCCGGCTCGGCTCCCTCCACCGCACGTACTATACGCTGCATCCCCTGCCCGCCTTGGGCTGCACATAAGATTTAACAAATCTTATGTGCAGCCCGTCCGACCTCCCGAATCCGACCCGATGCGCATGGGACCGCGCATCGGGTCGGATGGGATGTCTGCACATGCGATTTGGCCAGATTTCACGGCCCGATTCCTCCGAATCGGGCCCAAATCGCATAGTGTATGGCAACCTGTAGAAATGAATGAACACAAGTGAGATGTGGGTATATATAGGTTGGTAAGGGAGTTTTAATTGAAATGTAAGAAGAGGGCTGTGAGATCAGAAGGGAAGAGGGCCCTGTTCCAAGGAGCTTACAATCTAGAGGTCATTGGTATTGCCTCGTCAAGAGTACTGTGTCCAGTTCTAGAAGCCAGATCTCCAAAAGGATATAAATACTCTAGAAACATTACAAAAAAGGGTAACTAAAAAGGTACATGGCCTACATCACAAAACTTACCCAGAAAGGCTAAAAAAATCTTAATATTGTATGTATAGTTTGGAGCAGAGAAGGGAAAGCGGGACATGATAGAAACTTACAAATATATCAAGGGCTTTAACAAGGTCGAGCAGGAAAACCTTCTTCAAACGATCTCAAGTTTTAGGCTATGTACTGAGACTGGAGGGAAGGAGGTTCAGGAGATAAGGATTTATTCATTTTTTCCATCTGGATGGAGAGCTGGGAGGACGGAGGAGTAAGAGAGAGACAGAGGAAGGATCCCCAGAGAAACGGCTTGATGACAAGGTCAGGATTTCTGACCATCTGAACCTTGATAAAAAACCTGGGATAGTTTTCGAAACGCGTCGGCCAGGGGAGGAACAACCGTAGTAGAGTGGCACCGGTGTCCAAAGACGGCTTCACATGGAACTGCGGTATCCAGCAGCAGAGTATGCCCGGGACATATGACTTGTGCGCTATAAGAACTGCCTGAGATTGAGATATAAATAAAATGTAAATTAATATACAATATAGGATTTTTTCTTTGGCGGAGTGGTACACTTCTTCCCCGCCCTTTTTTTTTCTCCTCTTCTTGTTCGTTTGTATTTTTTTTCTCTCGTTGTCTTGTTTGTCTAAGCCCCCCTTTGTTATATGTTAACATTCCATATTCTTAAGGATATGGAAGCAAAAAAAATGATTCAATGACACACAGAAAGTTACTTTATTAGTAAAAATTAATATGTATGTACAACTAAAAGCAGTGATATAGTCATAAAATGAAACACCCTGCGTGGTGTAAGTTGAAGAATAAGAAATTACTTTTACCCTTGCAAATAATGTTTATGTTCTGTAACCAATATGGTAAAATGTGAAATTATAAAAGGGGATGTTATATGAATATAATAGAACAGCCCTGTGAGAAGGGTGACTTCTTATCTGGACACCCACCACTTGGATTACAACTATATACAGCCAGCCACTACCGAACCAGCTTTCCTCTTTTTCCCAAAGCCGCAACTGCATCAGGATTGGACCAAGCCAGCCCTCTAACAGTGGAACTCTCAAAACAGATATCCCTCTGGCTGGAGTCGCAGTCTCTCCTGAAACAATCCATACATTGGCTTATAAACACTTGGAAATCAAAAAGAAGGCATTCTAGGAATGGACATTGGCACATATTCCATCTGGACGTTTGGGTGACTATATATCCATTTACTGAATATCAAATACCAATAACCCCACCACGTAATCTTTTAAATATGTTTTAATAAATTAACTATATGTTTTTTAGTGACACCTGTTGCATGTGTTTTAGTTTTAGCGCAGTTATACACCTCTTGTACCTTTTTGCCTTTTGGGTCTGACACCCCTATACACTTAACTGCTGCTCAGCAATCCCACTCACCCCTAGGTGCCCTCATAGGACACTTTGTGCCCTACCGTTTTATATACTTTACCATTAACAGTGGTGGAGTGGACAGCTTTCCATAGTGTCCTGCTATGGAAAGTCATACACCCCCAGGAAAATTGCTCAGAAGGGCAAAAATCGCTCAGTGTGTATACACCCAGCAATTTTCCCCATCATCGATAGTGAAAGTAGTTGAATATGAGCTAATTTTTACTCATACAGTAGGTAACTTTAGCTGGTCCAGTTCCTATTACATACTGTATTAACATCCAAAAAAGACCTCAACCTCTCTTTATAAAATGATCATCATTATTATTCCAAATTCTATGGTAAGTGGTGGAGAGTCTGACCTTGGTGTAAACATAATGGCCTTTTATCTACCTGCAGAAAGCTTGATTATGCCCTAAAAAAAACATAGAAACACAGAATTTGATGGCAGATCAGACCCACTTGGTCCATCTAGTCTTTCTCTTCTTTTACCTTAGGGTAACCTATAACCAGTTTCAGACTGAGGCAGACAGAGCCCATCAAGAAAATGTAGTGGCACTGGCCAGAGCCCATGCATAGAGGTTTGGCCAGTCACCATAGAGCAATGGTTTTCAATTAGAGAATGTATGGTCTGATCCCTTTAAAAAATATATATATGCACTATATGGTAAATATTACTAGTCCATGCAATGCACCATAGCACTGTGCAGTATAATATAACATATGTATATGTCAAGTGCAAAGTCTGGAACCTTATCCCTAGATTAGGAGATGGGGCCTTTGGCAGTATTGCCCATCAGGGGTGACCCCTGTGGACCAGTCCAGCCCTGCCTTAACCCCCCTTTTTTTAGGATATTCTGATGTATATGCCAATCATGATTCACACCTCAGGATATATTTGCTGCATTTTCTTCTTTGTTGTTAATATCCATTTGACAATATACTCGCCACATGGCATAGTAATTTGCTGAGGGAGCATAACACTTCCAGCTAAATAAGTGGATACCATGCCGGGTTTTCTGGGCAGTATTCAATGAGTATACTCGGCATGTGCAGCGAATCCTGTTTAGGATTCACTGCACAGTCGCCGTGTTCCGGAGGGCTTGAGCATTCGCTGCCAGCCCTCCCTGTCACCATATTTAATTTCACTGCCTCTGATTGCGATTCTTAACCCCTGCGGCAAACACCGCAGGGAGCTGGGGGACGGCGGCAGGCAGGAAGATGGAAGCCTCTCTGCCTGCGCCGGACACTGTGGGGCAGAAGCAGGGCTCCCAGGGACACAGGCAGCAGAAGCTGCCCCCTGGGAGAGCTAGCAGGGTAGGGAGCCGCTTGCACTGCTCCCGATCGTGCATATGTAATGATCGGGAGCAGTGAATATATGAATATCTAATGAGCAGCTCTCTGCCCCCTGCTGGCTGTTATGTGTAAAAAAAAATATATATATATATATATATATTCATGTGCTGCGATTGCTACACGGTGACACACTGCGAAAATCACTTAGAAAGCAATTCACCATCTGATCACTGAATACACTCACAGCGAATCACATTGAAAAACCCATTGAAAAACCACAGTGAATTGCTGTGACTATCAGATGGCGAATTGTTCGGGTGAATCCCTTTTTCAGTAAAAAGATTCACCTTACAGCATGAAAATAGCACACATTCGCCATAGAACATGGCGAATCAGCCTCATTGAATACTGCCCTATGAGTGAGCATTCAACAAAGACTTTTGATGCTCAGAACCACATGTGATACTCTTGGGATCATTTTTAAAATGATGTTAACACTAACAATATAAAATTACATTGGAGCAATCAATAAAATCAATGACCAGCATATTATTACAGGTTATATGAAGCTGATGTTGGTACCACCGATATATCACCAAAATCTTTGCTCACTCACAAGGAAAAAAAAAACTTTTTTTTACGGCTGTGTAAAAGGGGTATAAGTGGAATAGAAAAAGAAATAGAAAACAACAGTGCTTAAATAGACCTTGTAACCTCACACATGATATCTCCTGAAAGCCTCCAAAATTTCTAAATGGTGTTTATTGCCAGTGGGCAGCTCACGTATGTGAACAAAGTGGCTTTTATCTGTTTGCTCACTTACAATAGTTATCTTAACGTGATCCAAGATACTTTAAAGGTGCCAGTGATAACAAATGCATCTGGGAATTTTGTTCAAATAATTCAAAGCTACAGTAGTTGGTTTCCCAGAAAAAACTAGATTTTATTGTAAATTTAACTGTGCATTTAGCGTAATAAGCAATAGGATATTGATGTTTGGTCCTGTGTAATATTGATTTTTTTTTTATTTCATACACAAGAGAAATAAAAACTCATATCTAGTGAGCCATGCTACCATAGTATACACTTTGTGCTGCAATTCACGGTAATCCATATACAAATAAATTGCAGCCTAAGCTTCTGATTGATTTGCTTCTTAATTACCAGCAATAGGCGAGAGGATGGCTCAGCAAATTGATAAATCTCCTTAAACGCATCATTTATATCTCACTAGTCCAGGGACATAAAAGCCCAATGGGGAATTTAACTCACAATAAGTCGCAAACAGTTTACTGATCCCTAGTAAAAGAGTAGTATAAGAATCACATAATAGTAATGAGAGAACACGATAATGCACTGATCCATTAAGGCATTCACACCTAGCTCAGCAACAATTTTACTTTCATAGCAAAAGGAAAAGTATAGAGACAATAAGGACAATTAAAAGAAATGAAATCTTGTTGGTAATAACAGAGGAAGTGTATCTTTCTTAAGGTGCCCATACACGTTACAATTATTGTATACAATATTGTATACAATATCGCATCTCATCGCATCTCGGTTTTAAGATGAGATCTAGTACAAAAAGTATGTGCAGCATGGTGTATTGTATTAGCACCAGTGTTTTTTTTTCCATTGTACCGTAGCGGTTTGAGAGGGCAGCAAGTATTAATCTCAATGAATTCTAGATAGCACAGTATACATGTGCAGTTCACAACAATGTAAAACAAATTCATGCATTTGTTAGAAACTACATTTTTTAAATTTGAGATTGCACTGTGGAAAACAGTTCACTCAAAATCTTAGGTTTGTTATTAGTGCAATTAGTTTATTTGTTAATATAGGAGGAGTCTGTTATTATACTGCTCTCCATTTATGCCGGTGAAAGTGACAAATGATCTCCTGTCCCAAGATCTCCCCCCCCCCCCCCCCCCCCCCGCTGCCAGCTAACAGAGCCCACTTTCGCCAACTGCTATCGACCTCTAATACACGTGAGAAATGGAAGGAACATTTGAATATGGTTGGTAGCATCTGTGGCTAGAGCTGGTAGCTAAAGGGTTAAACAGATTTAGGATCAGAGGTGTAAATACTAAATGTATGGTATATAGGTAAGTTGACAGCATTTGTTGCTGGTATCCAAGGGATAATTCGGGGCAAGTCAACAAAGCAAGAACACTCAGCTGGAGTGGAAGTTAAATGAAGCCAAAGGTCAAAGTCCAGAGTTAGGAAACCATGAACCACAAAAATCAGGTCCTAGCCCTGTGGCTTTCCAGTCAGTAGCCTAGTCAAACAGTCAGCCCACTTGGTAGAACTATTGATTATCAAACTAGTACGTGATGGCTTGCAAATCAACTTCCATCAAGGTGCTTCTTTAATGGTTCCAATCAATGGAAATCAACAAATCTGCCAGGTTGGGGGTAAAGAGCGGATGGTCCAAATTGTTTGTAGTGGTTATGTGTGGCCGGCCAGATTGCTCCTCACCTTGAATGACTGCTTTGCTGTTATCAAAAGTAGTGCACCAAACCTGTTTCTTGACGTTATCACAATAGACTGTTGAGACATTTTCGCTGCAGGTGTGCCTTTTTCTATGTAGCACTCGGATCACACAATGTACCTAAATGTTTGACCATGTTTCTGCCTGCCACACCATCTTACAACTGCTGTTAGGACAGTGTGACTGATATGAGGCGAAGCCTAAAGGCCCCCATACACTATGCGACTTTGGACCGATTCCACGCGATTTCGGCACTTGGCCCGTGAATGGAAGCAGCGGCCTTAATGCTCTGCCTTGGTGGGTAATTCTTTTTTTTTTAAAGATGCACAATGGGCTGCTAAAAACCTGGATTACCTAATGTGTGTACAGGCAAACACAAAACACAGTGTACCGTATGGTGATACAAAATTAATATTCCATGTTTAACTTTATAAATAGTTTAGAAGAGGGTTTGTGTTGCAATATTCATCATCCACCGCATGGTTTCATATAGGAGTCTTGAATTCCGAAAATATATATATTTATATATACAGATGGAGCCCCTCTCATTCAGCTCCAGCGTTCGCCAGAATGTCCCTGCTGGCGAGCGTGGCTGAGAGGGACTGCATTAGACTGGGACATGCAAGCATCTCACACGCAAGCACGTCCCAGTCACTCGGCGGCGGAACCCTGCCTGTCTCAGCTTCAGGGACGCTGGGCAGCGGAACCCTGCCCGTCTCCTCTTTACTTATCCCCCCACCAACTGCACACAAATACCAACTTTCCAGAACCTCGGGTGAGAGTGTGGAGGTGGCATCTTAGAAGTTCAACAGCTTCCATTTGCATTAGGTTCAACAAGGTTTGTGATAGATTCAGGGGCATCACCCAGATTCTGGAGCCCCTCGACAGCTGCCTAATGGTAGAGACTGTCCTGGTAATGCTCCATTGGCAACTTTGTATGCATGTAAAACCAATTCCTGTCTGGTTACATACAGAGCCTAGTATATAGCATAGAATATAGCATATACATTTAAAATACTGTACTACTATAATGCATACCTCCCAACTGTCCCGATTACAGCGTGACAGTCTCATTAACTGGTCTGTCCCACTCTCCCACCACAGGTCACAGTGTCCCCCTGGCAGGCTGGGGTAGGCACAGTTGGGGGAGCCAATGATCACTGCTGCTCTGCTCGGCCAAGCAGCCGTTAATCAGTGAATAGATGGTGTACGCATGTGTACATCATCTATTCAGTGCAGGGATGGTGCCAGGGGATGCCCAGCTGCTCGGGAAGCACTGGGCATATTCCCCCAAAATTATGTACACACTGGGTCACTTCACTCAGCCACTCCCCATTTTGCTGATGTTCCACCACTTTTGCCATGGCCCCACCCCTAATGATGTTGTCCAACAGGAGAAGTTTGTTTATATTTCTAGACGTGCGGAGAGGAAGATCATTTGAATATGAGATAGGTGGCTCCCGTCCTCCTTCTCACAACAACTGACACTTGCTGTTTAATGTACAGATGCAGCCCCTGCCATCCTTGGCCAGGGCTCGCCAGCGCCGGCGGCAGGGGCTACACTGAACTGGGACGCGCGTGCATCTCACACGCACACGCATCCCAGTCTCTCAGCAGGGACGCTGCATGTCCCTGCCTTTCTCCGATTCAGGGAGATGAGCAGGGTTAGGGGGTGCTCGGGGCGGGGAGGGGTACCTGCGGTGACGGCGGGGGAGGGGCAGCGGGTACCAGAGGCAGGCTCCGTTGCCAGAAAGCGCGCAAGCGTTTCGTGCGTGCCCCATGGCGGGGCTGGCGTTAGAAACGCCAGCCCTGCGATGGTCCAAGCCCCATCTGTATGTAACCCTTTATTAGGCTGAGTCAACGACCAGAACTTATGGATCCTAACAATGACGTCTGTTAAATACTTATTCGCTACTTTTCCTTTCTCATAGACTCACATTGAATTTATAGTATTGTGTTTTATGCATCCCAGCTACGATATGTGTTTCGGTCATCTGTAAATTTGCTTATATCAATTAATGGAATATACTCAACTTCTGGTTTGACCACATTATATACTTTATTGCTCATATCATTGTACTGTACATATAGATGGGGCCGGGCTCGCCATCGCGCGTCTCAGTGTCCGTGCGCCGGGGCAAAGGGACCCTGTCCGTCTCCGCTTCAGGGAGACGGACAGGGTGAGGGGGGGTGCGAGGAGGCGGTGGGGACCCGGGGGAAGCCGCCGGAAGGGGACGCGCGCGCATCTCGTGCACGCGCTTCCCCTTTCGCAAATACAGATGGCGGGTGGCGGGGGATGGTGGATGGCGTCGCCATCCCCTGCAAAGAAGAGCCCGGCTCCATCTGTACAATCTGATGCAGCATTTCACTTGTTTTTGGCAGGAATGTTGACTGCCTTAATGTTCTGTTTGTAAAATACATGGAAAACCTCAATAAAAACTTATTGAATTTAAAAAACAATGTGTAAACTAAGTACTGGGCCCTGTAATAAATATGTATAGTAAATACTGGTAGTGCACGCATGATTATTTACTCAGTTAATGAATGCAACACTGTAGATAATACACTATAGTCCTGTGCAATATAAGGTAATATAAGGTAATATATGAATAATGTATAATTCTAGTGTTTTGAGCCTGATCCCTTAAAGTTGAGCCCACCGGGTGTTGACCCTGTGGTCCAGTCCAATAAGATACATTGTTCCAGATATTGGTGGTAAATGGATTCCGAGATGTGTGCTCATTTTGACACTGCTGTATGTTTGTATGCAACACCAAAGGATGGACCTTAATTAACAAGACATCCACTGCCTGCCTCACTTGTGTCAACATTGGATATTTGATGTAGCCATTAGCTTTGGTACCGCTAAAAAGATAACTGACCCAACCCTGACACCAGTCCCTATAACCACCCCCAAATGTCAGATGCATGTTGGATCAGGTACAGCCCGGTGGCTATGGAATTATATGCAGAGGTGCCGCATATCTTTGACCTCATCTGCTTGCAAAATTAGACATCATCATTATCAACATAGACTTGCCGTATATGTGGTGCAAGAGATCTGCCTGAAATGAGACCTCTGCAGATCTCATAACTCAGCATAGCCTGCAAATTAGCATCTATACACGTTCACGTAACATGAACACGGTCAAGTGAAGATATGGCTGATATGCAAATGGCTCTCAACTACAATATAGAACTGCAGAAATATGAAAGGACTTATATAACAAGGGTTCCAAAATTCTCTAGTACGTATTTAACAAAATAACCCTACATCATCATAAATAGGCTCATATCTTGGAGCTGAGAGTTTTATATGTCATATTCATTCATCACACGCTGGGAATAGTAACTATTTTCACCTCAAGGACCTAGACATGTGTGAAAACATACACAATAATAAAATAAACATTGTGATGTTCTCAGTAATTTTTATTTAAACATTTAAGGTGGCCACATTACATCCGACCCCCCTACCCGAGACGCCCAGGACCTTCTCTGGCAGCAGAATGTGTTGCATGCGTTCCTTTCTCATGCAGTGCATCGCATGCAACCTTGTTCCCCACCGCCAGGAGGGGGGCCAACCTCCGGCTCAGGTTCAACGCACACAGGAACAGGCATCAGACCCGAGGGGGACGTCAAACACATCTGATTTGGGCCGATTTCTTGGCCCAATCTGTTGGGATTGGAGTAGTGTATGGGCAACTTTACACTGGATTGTAATGGTTACATCATTCCCTTTTTTTCTGATATGTACATAAAATATTTTTCATAACAGTACTCTGTCTGGTTGCATTTTTCAATCGGTAACCATTTTCAACCAAGTAATTATTTACATTATAAGCAATATTTGTACAACACAGCTCTAAATTACGCCTATCTACAGTATATGTACTTGACAGACAGGGAGATGGCATTTGGGGGTGCAAACCTGTCGTTTTCTGGGAGTGGCAGATAAAAATGCAGGCATGCCGAGGAATTTTATTGGAGGGTGTGTGACATCAGCTCTGGCCTCGATCAGCCATTCTCTGTGGAAGGGTCAGAGTTACGCACACTGCACAGACTGGCAAAAAGATTTGATAGTGTGTGTTGCAAATGAAATTGGAGATCAGTGATCCATTCATAAGTCATTCACAGACTTGCATGGGCCGGGATTTCACTCTGTCTGGGCAATGGCTACCTGATCACAGACCACTGCAATTTTGAACAGCAGCGCTCAGGTCTCAATCAGGCCCATTAACCATAACAGCCTGCAGTAAAAGAATGTCAAATAAGTGTACATGAGATGTGCATCACGTGCCTGGTTGGAAATCCACCACTAATAATATGGGGTGTTTTTGTTTCTCTGGTTGTAAAGAGGCATTGTTCCTAAATTATAATATCACAGTTACTTACCTTTGAGAAGCCCCTAGAGAAAATGCTGAGTGCACCATCAAGTTGAGTTGGGCTGTCAGTCACTAGTCCCCACCCTCAAAAGGTTGTGACTTGCATGTTTGATTGTAAGAGGCAGGGATTCAATGGCAAACATTTGCATACTTAAGCCCGCCCCTTCTGGAGAAACAATTTCCTGTTCAATCTCATCCGGTCTGCTTTGCTAGGAATCAGGTGGAATTTGCAGGATATCTGGCCTCTTCCGGGAGTGTGGGGTACTGTATGTATAATTATTTTACATTTAGTTGTTTTATTTCCATACACTTTCATATTTCAGGTACTTGTGTAGTTTGGCGGCGCCCATCGCATTGCATACCATAAAGCATGCGATGCGACGCGATATCGCGCGATATTGTACAATGCCATACAATTTTATAATTGTATGACATTGTATATGGCATACAATGCCATACAATGCGATGCGATGCGATGAAACATTGTATAAGCACCCTAATGGGTGCTTACAATGTTAAATGCACCCCCACGCCACCCCCCCCCCACTATAAACGTGAACCCGAAGCGTGGCGAGTGGCGGCGGTATGTGTCCTCCGACCTTTTCATACCCCCACTATCCACGTCGGCGTGGAGTTGAGAATAGAAAGTGTGGCGAGCGCAGCGAGCCACCGAGCCCCGCGAGGGGACGCGGATACCTGTGAAGGCCGCGAGGGGACTCCGATACCTGTGAAGGTATCCGCGTCCGCTCGCCACGCTTCGGGCTCGGTGGCTTGCTGCGCTCGCCACACTTTCTATTCTCAACTCCACGCTGACGTGGATAGTGGGGGTATGAAAAGGTCGGAGGACGCGTAGCGCTGCGCTCGCCACGCTTCAGGTTCACGTTTATAGTGGGGGGGTGACGTGGGGGTGCATTTAACATTGTAAGCACCCATTAGGGTGCTTAAAAGCACCCTTTAGGGTGCTTATACAATCTTTCATCGCATAGGGGGCAAAAATCGCGTTGCATCGCATGCCATCGGGTGCATGGCATGCGATGCGATTGAAACATTGCGCGATGGAGATCGGGGGCGCCGCCAAAATACACAAGTACCATATTTCATTTCTGGCCACAAGCCAACCCAACCTATAATGAACAGTGCTTACTTACAATTTTGCAGGAAAATTGCTGAGCCTTTCATTCCTATTCTCCTAGCCATTCAAGTTATTTCCTTCCAGGCCACTTCAGGTGAAAGCTTTTTTCCAGAACACAAAACAAACTCTGAACATGTCCAGCTTTCTTGCACTTATACAATTATTTTGTTGGAACAGAAATGATCATTGTGTATTTACCTGTGTCACATCATTTTTTTGTGTGTATAACGTGTGTACATATAAAAAGAAAATGTACACACAAACTACTGTTACATACTGTGTATACTGTGTAGCGCATATTAAACCTATATATTTGCTTTAAAATGTACACTTTATTGACTGGCAGCCTAGCATGGATGCATTTGATTGCTGTGCTTCCATAAATCACTTCAAAATGATTGCTTTATAGAATTCGTTCCATAATTCATAGCAAAACCTCACTGTGATTGCTGTGTTGCCAACCTGCACAATCACTCCCACCTGCATAAACAAGCAAGTCATAAAAATCATGACATAGTGTATTCGCATTACTGCAGCCTGTGATACTGAATGACAAAAAGCCAGGACATTCATTCTGTTTGTTTTCCATTACAGAAGCCATGTTGTTGCTTAGACATTAATGATGTGAATTGGATTTCATATTCTCCACCAGGGTGTGACTCACATTGTTTAGTATAATATGTTTATTGTTTTCATCACATTACAAGAGGATAAGAGGAAAATTAAAACATTCCATTGATTTTAACTGGAGCATTATGAATTATCTCTTACATGATTGTTGTCTGTTATATGTCGGTTTGCCCGGTATGCATTCGGACACTAAGGCCAATTCAGGCCTTTTCATTAGGGTCCGAATTCAGCCCCGACCCGGATATTCGGCGGTTTACGCATTCGCAAACCCCAGGTGGACCCTTGACCCGGGGAGCGTGTTCTGGGCCCTCCACTAGATGAATTGTTGATGTAAATGTCACAGACGGAGGACAAATGGTCTGGGATGCCTAGCTAAGTGATTGAGTTACTGGCGGGACTTCTACCAAAAATATTGACAAAATGCAAAAATGTACAAACTTCTAAAAAGTTCAAAAATAATTATCAAAATGCTACAGATGCAGAAAATATGTAAAGGCATTGCCCCACAAAAACATTGAAACCCAAGCAACGCCCGGTACCTCAGCATGTTGTTTGGCAGAGACAGCATCTCTCCAATGTGAAGAGGATCCATAGCAGGTTTTGGAGCAGGAGCAGAAGCAAGGTTGTGTAATCAGCAGCACCTGTGATATCCTGATATAAGTGTTTCCAGGGCAAAGGGAAAATGCTCTTGATGGTGGATTAGCTGCAGGAGTATAGGCTATGGTAAGCCTGTGCAGCCAGGTGAGTGGGTGAGCGGTGGGGCTGGTCTGAAATCCCCCCCACACCCTCGTAGAATGACTTGGTGGTGCAACTCTCCCCCAGTGGAGTGGTGGGGGTTGCATCACCACCCCTGCTGAGCGGGTGAGCGGCGGGGCGCCCTACCCCCCCCCCCCCACTCCCGGGGGCCTCCCACCGGCCCTGGTTAAGCCTCATACACATGGGCCAATGTTGCCTAGGCTACATGCTGAGCTAAATAGGCTAGGGAAATTGCCCCTTGAGTTCACCGGTGGCTAGATAGCAATGTGTTTATGGGCGATCTGTGCTAACCAGTGTTCTGAGTAGTACAGGCAGGTGATTTAACTAGATCTGAGCTATAGATGGCGATGCATTGTGCTGCGATCACTATGGGGCATACACAAGGAGCGATTCATGCTTCATTTCTAAGCGATCTAGACAAATCCCATTATAAAACATGCTATTATTGCCCCATGTGTATGCCCCAGGAGAGCTCACTATACTTTCTATATATTTTAAGGACACAAGTTAGCAAATCCAATGTAAAGTAAGGGCTATTTATGCAGCACTACATTGGCAATACAGAACACAGGCTTACTAGGCATATTCACTGAATGCAGACTTGTAGTGACAGCAATGTTAAGCACAGTGAGGAAGCACTATAAATATTATACTAATCTTAGAAATAATATAAATCATATGCATTTTTAGTTTGTGCTCTGCAATTTCCGGAATGTAGTACACAGGCCTGTGACTGCGATTTGTGATATTTACACCCAAGAAATGTGTCTATAATATACAGTACAATATGGTTCTGAGAAGGAGCAGTTTTCTCAGAGCTATTTTATTATCCATTCAGCAAGTTACATATAAAAGCTTAGCCAGAGAAAATTGTCTATACAGAGTGGAAAATTGCTTTTTATGGTAACCATGTAAAATAGCTATTTTTCTATTGCTCAGATAGACCCTACAATACATTGATAGCAAATTGGGTGAAATCTAGGATAAATTAACGTTTTATATCAGCAATTTAAATATCTTGAAGAGGAAGCATCGACTAGTAGTTTAGTCTTCAGAACTTTTTTAAATATAGTCTGTGGATTTGTCATCGCTAAGGATAGACATTTCCAGCTTGTTCCAAAGTGTGTAAGTGGGTGTAACAGATGGTAAAACAGACAGACACAGTTCTGGTAAGGATCCTATGCTATATATTTATATATACAGTATATATATATATATAAATGTATATATATATATATATATACATTTATAAGAGAATTTAAGCAGTGGACAAGGCATGAAAGAGCGTCGGTACAAAGTCCAATTGGTACAAAGAGTTTACCAAGGGCTGTAAAGGCTTTACCCAGCAACCATTAGCATGGCAGTCCACTGTCAGTCACACATGCCCAACGGCCGTTTCAGTGTATCCTCACTGTCATCAGGAGCTATATATATACATATATATATTATCCCTTGATAAAGTCAGAAGGACAAAACGCGTTGGGACACTCTAGCCCTCCTGCCTCATCTAAGATAAGCACCTTACTTACTTTTTGCACCTTGAATATATATTTTTATTTTAATTATAGCTCTTCATTTTATTCTTAAATAATTATCTCCGCAATTTTTTTAGGATAGGAATTGTATTGATTATTTTTAAGATATCCCTTTTTTATTGTATTAATATCCCTATTTTTATAGTAATAATAAATTTAATCTTTTTACTCACATCTAGTGATTATTTTTAATTGGTAACCATAGCCAATTAATTCACCTATAGTGGTTCTAGTTCCATATTCAACATTGGCAAACCATGTTCTAATTAGGGCAGGTTGCACTATTGTATATTCTTAAAGAGCAATAGTCGCCGCATCTTCATCTATTGAACACATGTATGTATATATATATATATATATATATATATATATATATATATATATATATATATATATATATATATATATATATATACACAAAGGAACATGATGGGACCCTATTTGTCTGCAGCTTCTGGCAGTGGCGTAACTATAAATTTGCTCCCCACCTGCCTAAAAGTGTGAAAAAGATCCAGTTGGATCGAAATGTTAACAGCCCATCTGTACCTGGGCTGTTTGAAGAATAAATTACATACTGGCTACTTTTAAAAGATATGACGAGTGCCTTCTTAATGAATGAATGTGTGGTGTGTGTGTGTGTGTGTGTGTGTGTGTGTGTGTGTGTGTGTGTGTGTGTATGTGTGTATGTATATATATCCAGCAGTGGGTAGCACTAACTTAGTATTAATAAATAGAAAAATGGAGTGAATGTCTGGAAGTAGGAAAGAAATATCAATTATAAGTAAATGGGTGCTTATGACAAAAAGAAGCTAGTACTCCCCTGTTCAGGTGATATGTCACGATGAGTCTCCTCAATTCATTCTTTTCATGATAGGAAGTTTATGAAATGACAAAAAGAAGAGATGGAGGGCAAATCCCCTCGTGTAATACAGTTTTGACTATCAAACTTTTCTGGGAACCAAATTTCAATGGAATGGCTCACAAAGTAATATATAATTGTATGTCGGGGTGTTGACCCCTTTTAAACACACTCACAATGGTTTGCAATTCAAACAAGCACATAATATCCCTCAGGACTAAATCACGCAGAAACAATGTTGTGGGGCATCCACCCCTAATCAAATTACTCACACAGAGCTATCTGACAATAGCATGTCTGGTGGGTCTTTTGTCTCCTTCTCTGGCTCCTTCCAATTTCCGTGAGATGCTTTTTATATCGAATTTAAGCAAAACAACCAAAATGGATACTATGAATTTAAAAACATATGTATCCTTTATTCAAAAACATCGAACAATGGTTAAAACTATTTGAACCAAAGGAAACACTTAACTGGGTATCACCAGGCTGGGCTGGAATGAATGATGTAGCCTGGACCAAAAATACTCCTAATATCACACTGTGAAATGATCTAAACTGATGAACGGTTCCGTCACATACATACTGTATTTGTCCCTACATAACACAGGTAAGCGATTACTGATAAACTGAGCGTGGGACTTCTATCTATCATTGTGTCACAAACCGCAGTGCCCAGCCCCATTTGCGACCGCATCCCCTACCTTCACGCTGGTCCGCCCTGCGCTGTAGGTTCAATGCTTGTGGCGCCTCAGGTGGTGGATCGTGGTGTGATGTCCCTTGTGCCCCCGTGGGCATTTGGTGATGCCCCTTGCCAGTTTCACGCTGGGCCCATGCAGTATTGGCACCGCCATGACACCTGTGGTCAGCTGACTGTGTAGGCCAATCACACTGCCCGCTGGCCTGAACTGTGACCTGTACACCTGTAGCAGAATCAAGGTGTACACTGACACTTCCTGGTTCTGATTGATGCTGCGGCTTGCAGCCAATCATGAACAGGCAAGGAGGATATAGTTCAGGCCTTGGGCCTAACTTCCTTGCCTTGAACAATTGCTCTTATCTGTTCCCTGAGTGTACTCCTGTGTCAGAGAAGTTCCCAAGGCTCCTGGCTATCCAGTCTTACCAGCGATACCATCTCCACATGCCCTGCTGCTGCTACTTACCTAGTTCCGTACATCTTCCAGAGACTCCTGCTAATTCCACTTCTGGGGTTGAGTGAGCAAGTTATCCCCAGCAGAGGACACCACTGCTAGCAATCCCTCACTAGCTTCCAGGCTAGACTCCAGTGGCTCCCAGGCCACATTGCTTTTACCATCAGTGACTTTCTCCATCTCAGTCCTGATATGTCGACAGGCACTGTCAACATCCAGGTCGACTCTCAGCTACTGCCATCTCCTAGTGACCAATACCACCTGTGTCCTCTCCGACGACCATCAGTTGCTGTGCCAGAGTATTTGTCACATCCTGTCTATACTGCCGACATCCCTGATCGACTCTGCACTGACGTGCTCCCAGAGACTTTACCAAACTTCCCTCTGGATACTGACATCTACACCTCCGGCTCCCAGGCCATCGACTAACGACTTCCAGGTCGTCAAGTCCTGCAGCTCCCAGGCTGCCCACTGTCATCCCCGGCTCCCAGGCCGTCCTGCAGCTCCCAGGCTGCCCACTGTCATCCCCAGCTCCCAGGCCGTCCTGCAGCTCCCAGGCTGCCCACTGTCATCCCCGGCTCCCAGGCCGTCCTGCAGCTCCCAGGCTGCCCACTGTCATCCCCAGCTCCCAGGCCATCTCGCAGCTCCCAGGCTGCTCACTGTCATCCCCGGCTCCCAGGCCATTTCAAGACATACCCTCAAGTCTCCAGTCCCAGCCTGCATCCAGAAGACCAGGGCAGGGGGCCGCGAACTGCTTGTCAGATGCAGCTAAGTCCATAGTTCCTTGCGGGGCTCCCTGGTGAATACCGCTGGCAAGTTAGACTCCACGCCCCTGCTTCTGGTCTCTGCCAACCCTCTGATTCGCTGTGCCCTGGTTACCCGTGCATGTCATATATCAAGCCTCCTGCTTTCCGCTTACCAGTGCCGTCCACTGGTCCACCACGGTCACAGCCGGGAACACAAGAAACCCCGGTGCTGACACATTGCTCACACCACATCTGATCTGACCGCTAGGCTTTCAAGTACATTAATGTAATGTACATTATTAAGTGATCAACATCTGTGCATTAATGTCTAAAGGTGGCCATGCACTACGGTAAACAAAACAAACAATATAGCGTCAGGGCCCACATCCAGTATTGCTGTCACTCAGATTAAACTGCATGTATTGACATCAGAGTAAGTAGTCTCCCACTCGCAGGAGCGTGCATACAGTGCCCTATACAATGTGAACGATTTATCATTAAGAATTAGCTCAAAGCCACCCAGTGTGTATGGCCCAGCTATGAGCAATGATAAACGCTCTGGTATCATATACGGGAAAGCCACTCATCTGCTTGTATTACCAGCAGATGAGCAGCTTTTTGGACAGCTTTGCACAGGGCTGCGTTATGCAAAGCCATCTGACCTCCGCTGACAGCACCGGGCAGGGGGAAAGCCGCTCAGTGGGCGGGATGTATTAAAATACATTGCTGCCCCTCTGCAGCGATGCTAGTGCATATGTATTAACATATGTGCCTAGCATCGCAAAACGGTGATGGAAGCCCGCCGCGATACCTGTGATGTGGTGTGCTGAGGGGTCTCCGTCACATCCCCGGCTAAGCAGCTGTCTCCGGCGCCTCCTCCTCCCCCTGCAGTCGGAAAGACCTCCAGCTGTGATACGGGATGGGCTAGTGGGGTCGGCATCTGCGGTAGGCAGTGATAGAAGCCCATAGGTTTCTGTAGGGTATCGCCACCCAAAGGTGGCGATACCCTGTGAGGACAGGTCGGCTGGGTTTTAGTACATTTGAAAATGCAGTAAAACCCCCGAAAATGGGGGTTTACCACATTTTTCACTTAGTACATCCCACCCAGTGTGTATGCACTGAGTGGCTTTCCCCCTAGCGATGACAGCAGTCCATACACACTGGGCATAATCGCCCAGTGTGTATGGACCTTAAGGTTTTCTTTTACATTAAATGTCAGAAACATATACATGGAAGTGACAATATAGCAGTGACAATGTAGCAGAATGCAAGGTTAGCCAGTAGGTGGAATAGCAGGCCCCTGTTGTTACTGCAAACTGTTCTGGTAGAAATATTAACAATAAACACATTGTTATTTTAGCTGATATGAGTGGCAGGTACAAACTAACATCTGCTAATATGGCCAAATGAATATAAATGTACTATTTCAGCTGACATACTGAGATGGAAAATGGCACAGCTTGAATCATGTTATGCAGGCTGAAATAATCATTACTGAATTTTAACATATTTTATCTGAAGCAAAAACAGTTTCGGTGAATTAATAAATACCAGGATTAGGTTTATATAATAGTAATGTGTTATACTTAAATTGTGCCAACAATGGATGGAATTAATTTACTAGGATAGTGCATAAAGTATCCATATTTCAGTAAGCACAAAGTTGTATTTACTGAATACAGTAAATTACTTGTTTTTATGAAGATTTGGAACTATTGTAAAGATGCAGAAGGTAATGTGACTGTAATAAGTTTAAGGTGCCTCCATAGCAAAGAGCTATAAACCACTACTGCAGATTTCAAGCCAAGGTTACAGAAAGTGTGATAATGAAATTTTGCCATTTTATGAAAACAACTTTAAGAAAGACAATTAAACCCAAAAATGTAATTGTCCATAACTGAATCTTGAAGGATAATATATACAAAAATAGAGCACGCTACAAGTATACCACCACCGCCAGTAAAAGTTTATATTGTTTTTATTTCATTAGCAAAACCATTACACCAATCAGTAGGAGTAATTTATATTTAATATAACAAAAATAGTTTAGTAACAATGTCTTTCAAAGTCATTGTGAAGTCAAATCTTGATAAAATGGAACTAGAAACTCAACGCGTTTCGTCATAATGACTTTATCAGGGGTAAAATATCTGGGTGGTAAGAAAAAAGTTGTTCAAATAATGGTCAGATTTAGTTTGTTAAACAAGAGCATTGATAGGTATACATACCCAAACGTAATAAAAGAAGTCAAGCTGTAAGTAGGTCCCGCTAACTGGGCTCTTCGGTTTTGTAGATGTTCAATAAAATCTGTAAATATCGAACCATAATTACATGATTTACATTTGTCTGTAAAGTGCTGCGGAATATGTGTGCACTATATAAGAAACTGTTAATAGATAAATAATGGTGTCACCATGCAATTACGGTTCAATACAGTGTATATGTACCTGTTATTTCTTTTCCCCTCTGGTTAGTAGTTATCTTGGTAATGTCAGTGAAATATCAGATTACTTTATTTCACAAGCCTGGAGTGCTTTAAATTATGTCACATGTTTCATACTCTCTTTTCCAGCTAGATCAGGGTTGCCTACCTGACCCTCTCCTTCAGGGAGAAAAAGCTCTGTTCCTGGACTTCCCTGGTAATGTATGAATGCCATCAGCTGTGGTGAAATACCTTTCTTATCAATTACCTAGCTCCCCACAGGTGATAGTAATCATACAGAGCATTTTCTCCCTGAAGGAGAGGGCCAGGTAGGCTAACCCTGAGCTAGCTCTTTTCTACCATCTACACCAACTTGGTAATACTGTAGCTTTTGTACAGATATTGTGGGTGACATTTATTGAGATGCGAAAATGTGGCTTTTGTGATATTTTCACCAAAAACGGCCGAACTCGCACTTTTTCACGAATTCGCATATTTAATGAGATGCGGAAAACTGCAAAACCTGCAGATTTTGCTGCGAAATCGCACTTTCTGAAATTGCGATTTTTACTCGCGCCGGAACTCGCATCCAGATGTTTTCCCATTGAAAAGTATACAATTCACATTTTTAATTAGACCAGGTTCTGATATGCGAATTGGCTAGAACACTGCACAGATCATTGAGATCTGTGCATGGTCCTGTGTTAAAAAATGTGTTAAAGTGTTTTTTGGGGGAAAAATGGCGTGAGGTCCCCTCTCTTGAGCATAACCAGCCACGGGCTCATTGAGCCGGACCTGGTTTCAAAAATACAGGGGACAAAAAGCATAGGGGTCCCCCGTATTTCTGAAACCAGCCCCGGACTCTTGGACCGGTCCTGGTTCCAAAAATACGGGGGACAAAAAATCTGGGGGTCTGTGATTTTTGGAACCAGGTCCAGCTCGATGACCCCGGGGCTTGTTATGCTCAGGAGGGGGGACCTCACGCCGTTTTTTTTTTTTGTTACAAACACAAAATCGCACATTACCTCAAATTCGCACATTTTCATGCCTACAATTCGCACATTTTCATGCCTAAAATTCGCCCATTATCGCATTTAATCGCACTTTTCTTTCCGGAATATGCACCTCATTAAACATGCGAATTCGCGGCAAAAATGTGATTTTAAAAAAGTGTGATAATGGGAGATTTTGAAAGAAAAAATCGCATCCTATTAAATGTCACCCTGTGCTTCAGAAAAGTATATGGGAGCATGAGATGTGGGTAGTCCAGAAAAGTATTTTATTTAATTTTTGTACCATTTTCTCGTCCGGATTAACTCAATTTCCCCATTTACTTTACCATCTGACCTTTGTGGGCAGCCATTTCCTTACTATATGTACTGCATGAACAATCGCTGCCTCAAATTAGACATATGCTGGTTCAACGTTAAACATTATTACATGAGCAATAATCACAGATTCTCATACCTCCCAACTGTCCGGCTTTTTGTGAGACTGGCCTGTTTTTTGGGACAGTCCTGCCCAGGGCCAGCAGTGCTCCGCGGTGGGTGGGTGTGTGTGTGTGTGTGTGTGGGGGGGGGGGGGGTTAGGCATTGCCCTTGCCTGGTGCCGCAGAGTGGGGAAGACACTGTGCGTGCGCACAGCATCTATTTGGAGGGGCAGAAAGGCTGGGGGCATGGCCTGAAAATTACACAGCGCTGGCCATACACCCATAGGGATGGGAAATGGGGGTGTGGCCTGCATCCCTGCAAGATTACACCCCCTAAGCCATAGGTCACATCCAAGCAAGTGCCACGATTTCTGAAATGGAAATGTTGAGAGGTATGGATTCTCCAGAGAACTTTTTGCTATTTTCCATCCATAGCACCATGAATTATTAATTTATACAGACATACAGTATTATATATACTGTAGCTACAAACTTTCAACTAGCTTTATATGTATACAATATGAAGTAAAGTATAGTACATAACATAGTAACATCAAGGTGAACCTTTTACAGGACCCTTTAGAGGATGTTGTCCAGATGTTAAATCCCAGCTTGATTTTTTTACTTCGATTCCACTTTGGGCTAAATTATGTTTATCGGTTGTACTTCTGGATGTTTTTATCCAAGTAATGCTTGTCCAACCTGTGTTTATTGTGTCTGCCAACACCACTTCTTCTGGAAGAAGTTCCATACTTTTACTGCCCTGAATGTGAAAAAGCCTTTCCTTTGGAGGGTATAAAATCTTTTCTCCCCCAGCCTGAGAGCAAGCCCACTTGTCCTAGCAAAATAAATTGGGTACTGTATTTGACATTTCGGTATATTGTCCCCAGATATATTTGTACATGTTAAGCATCTGACCCCTTAAACGTCTCTTTTACAGTGTAACTGGGCTAATCTGTCCACATAGCTTAATGATTCCTTTTATTAAATTGGTTTCCAGTTCTATAATGTCCTTTTTGTAGTGAGGAGCTCAGAATTGTACTCCAAATTCTAGATGAGGTCTAACCAGTGCTTTGTACAGTGACATAATTATTTTGGTGTAGATAGCTTGCATCCCCCTTATTGGCTGCTCCATGACACTGTGTACTGCACCCCAGTTGTTTGTCAATTTGGACTCCTAGGTCCTTCTCCAAATCTGAGTTACCCAATTCTACGGCATTTAGATTGTAAGTAGCACACTGGTTATGTCTTCTAAGATGCATAACCTTACATTTATCAACGTTGAACTTCATTTTTCCACCCACTCGTCATGTTTATTTAAATCCCTCTGTATTGTGGAACCAGCATTTCATAAAATATTTCAACATAAAATATTTAATCAAGCAAATAAAACTGTGGAACATCTGCAATGCAAAAAAAAAAAAAACAACAGACAGAAAATGTGAAGTTCTACATTGACGCAAAACTTATTAAGAAGACAACATTTTTTGTATTCAAACAAACCAATATACACCAAGTGTAATTCACCATTATGATAATGTTAAAACTAGCATATGCTGTAAAGTAAACAAATATTCAACAAACCAAATAAATACAGTTACAATACATTGGGTCTAAGTCGACAATCACTGAGTTGACCAACCATAGGTAGACATTGGCAGAAGGTCGACACAATCATAATGTCGAGGTGGAGATGGTCGACATCCACAAGGTCGACATGAATTGTCCACTATTATTGGTGTCAGTGTCAACATGGACACCAGATAAGTGTACCGCTCACTGTGCTCGGAACACTATTATATTCTCATTATATGCCTACTTGAACAATAACGAATAAATCAAGTCGGTCTACACAAAAAAATGTGAAAGGCTTATGTCTACCTTGTGGGTGTCGACCATGTCCATGTAGATATTATGCTTGTGTCGACCTTCTGTGATTTATGGTATGCGGACTATTTCCAGGTGTCGATCTAGTCATTGTTGACCATTAGTGGTCAACCAAGTGACTGTCGACCTAGACATTGACCCAGGAACCGCATACCGCTCACTACACCCCTCGTATGGAGGATTCTGAGGAGAAACCTAGTCACATAGCATATAAAAGTACATTTAAAGCACAGTGCATCTGGGATTTCAGAGCCAGTGGTAATGTATTTGTAAAACTCTAAAAAGAAGGAAAAAAACATTGCAATTTAGGATAATGTGTGAGCACCCCCAAAACTTGTAACACAATGGGTCACCTCAGAATAGCAGAGAACCTGATCATAGAGTACAGGTATAAGTGCCAAACAAGAGCATTTGAGAACCGTAACACATCTTGTATCTGCGAATGCAGAGCAAGCATAATAGGATTGATATCATAGAAAGCAGATCATCTGCAACAGAGACACAGGCAATGCCAATGTCGAATGTAGTCTAATTCTTTTTTCTGCCATGTAAGTCATACAGTACATGTGCTGCATGGTTTTGAGCCAGCAGTTGCAGTGCATATTTTTTTCGAAAAGTGATTGACAGGCAGGGATCATTTGTGTGTGGTAAGAGGCAGTGGACACTCAAACACAGGCATGTTTTGCCCATATTGGGGCATATAATAGCTTGCAACTGTGATCCCATACACAGATAAAATAGCTCTGATGAGGGATTTTCACAGAATGTCGATTGTTGACCGATGTGTTTCAGGGAGTCGAGACGCTTCCAATGTGCATCTTAATACAAATCCTGTGGCTGCAACATTTTCATACTTTCACACAGCGGCTACTTACTAAATCACCTAGGAGTTTGCACACATCTCTGGATTCCAATTATTGGGAATTGGGAACTCATGCATTGTTAGAGTACTTAAGTAGTCATTGCATACGGCTGTGGCCGGATAGGCTGTGGCCAGAGTTTATCTGTGGGCCTAGATTGAAGTGGGCCGTTATTAAAGTGGGAAAACTGATTCATAACTACAGCGTTATACCAGCGTTACATCAAAGTGAAACTGAAGGACAAAACAACAACGGAGAAAACCAAAGTCTGCTTTGAGTGAGTTAAATTCATTCACACAACATACTACTCCTGGCTGCTTAATCTGGCAATTCAACCATAACATCAGCATTTTACATCTGCAAACAACTTTTACTATCACTGTTAAAGCTTGTACTTGCACTGTCAGTTTTGAAAATGACCAGCTGTACCTCTAATGACCTCACCTCTCCTGCTCTTCCATTGATAGTAGGTGTCCCCCGACATTTTATTCTTGGCCCCCTTCTTCTCTTTCACTGTACGTCCTCTCTGGGTGAGCTTATGTGCTCACTCGACTTCCACTGTCACATCTATGCTGATAACACTGAAATCTACCTCTCCTCTCCTGATCTCTCTTCCTCTATCCTCACTCATATCTGTGACAGTGCCCTTGTACGATGTGGTGCAAGATGGCGTACCTTAAATCTGGAGCTGGTGACGGCTGCGGCTTCTGCTGGAGAACCTGTGGCAGGGAACGGCACAACCCAAGGGACCCACAAAAGACAACGCTACTTCGGTTAGCAGCGACAAATATTTATTAAAGAAAAACAACTGGACTAGTCGCTGTGATATACTCGTACCCATATGCAAACAACAATAAGAAAGATAAAAAAACACAAAGACAATGACATCAAAGAGAGCAATATTAAAGACAATAATATGACATCACTAGAATACTATACTTCACATATAACACTATACTGCACCCTGTATATAATGAACTGTAGTCCCTGGTGCAAGGAAAACAGTCAATGAAGAAACGGTCCCACGCAGGAAGATCCTCACAAGTACAAGGGTAGGCCCTACCTTAGTGTGCACACTACTATATAAAGGCCAGAAAATATTAATGGTCCCCTATAACGGGGTACAGGCGAGTCCCCGTTACCTAGGGCAACTCCCTGCTAGACATACAACACAGGCTGTAGATATAGGCTTGGCGGTGGTGGCAAATCTGGCATGCAGCCAGAGGGGCGTTGCAGGTGTCTCTGGGCTGCTAATGTCGCAGGGTGATCAGCACCCCAATAACAGTTGTCCCCTATGCAGTGGAGAGCCACTTCAATAGCTGGGTAAAGTGGGCCAATGTGGGGTGCAGGCCAGCCTGGGGGTAGGGGTGCTCCTGTACCTTAACTCTCAGCTGCAGATGCCAGCTCCTGCTGGTCATGACTCTTCAGGGTCTTTCACTCCTCTCTGGGTCTCTCACTGCTGGCCAGTCACGCTGCCTGGCACCTCTCAGCAGCACCTGATCTCCTCTTCAGTGCCGGACAGGGGAACAGCTTCTCTGTTCACTGCACACACGCTGCTGGACTTTCTCCTTCTCCTCTCTCTGCCTGAGTCTCACCCTGCTCCCAGCATGTCTTCTCACTCTCTGCACACTTCCTCCCTCTCACCTTGCTGCTGGGATCACCTCTGACCTCTCAGCTTCCTGTCACAAGTGCAGGGGAGCTGGGACACTAGCTGAGTTTGTTGAACCCTCACAGCCCTGCTGTTTCTATAAAAATGCAGTTCTTTCTCTGAGCAGCATTAGCTGCAATTGACCTTCTTTGAGGGCACAGGGACACCTCTGAGGTGGACTGCCACATATCTCCAACTGTCTCTCTGCTGTCTACTCTTGGATGACCCAGCGCTTTTTTAGACTTAAAATATCAAAGACTAAGCTGTCATCTTCCCACCCTCCTGCATAAAACCTGACCATCTCTCATCCTTACCTACTGTTTATGCCCACTTCTTTCCCTTCTGCGTCACCCCTGTCTGTCTAACCCTCCCCTTTTAGAATGTAAGCTCTAACAAGCAGGGCCCTCTCTCCTCATGTGCCTTTCTTAGAATATATAAACCACTGCCACCCTGATAATTGCTTCAGTGTCCTGTCCCCTGATGCAACTATCCATATTTACCATGTACTTGTCCTAAACTGTCTTGTACTGTAATTTGTTATGTGTTTTTGATTATAACTATGCTCTGTAAAGCGCTGCAGAATTTGTGTGCGCTATATAAGAAACTGTTAATAAATAAATAAATAATAAATCTCTGAAAGTCTCAAATATGTCCAGGAAACACAAAAGATCCCCATAGGAGCAGGAGATAGCAGAAAAGCCACAAACAACTCTCCAGGCTTGGGTTAACAGCATCCAATAACATCAGCTAAAAGATAGAGTGGAGGCATGAATCAGATGATGCCTCAGGACGTACATAGAGGCCCATCACCACAAGGACAGGGAGGGACCAATGTTCAGGTTTTTTCCAGAGACCATGGAATAACTGCTCCACTGCTGAGAGGCAAGTGTCCTATGTAAACGAAGAGGTCTCAGGAAACAACAGGCCAAGTCAAGATGGCCGCTGTACCGCTCTCAACAAAAAGAGTCAGTAAAGTGTTAGCACACACTCTTGCCTGCAACATACACATCCCCTAACCAGCCAATGTTAAATGGATGGTAGCCCAGATGGCAAAGTGATTCTGGATAGACACAGGGAAGCTCATAAAAACAAATGTACTTCATCCGTGGTCTCTCTACAGTAAGTATAAATCTCACTACTTGTAATGAGCTTTAGACATTTTTTATTATTCTTCCCCTTACATACTGCACTGTAAGTCATAAATATTATCACCCAGGGATTGTCATTAGTGCACATAAATTAAGTGACTCCAATATGTACAGCAAAGACCCATCTCTGTTAGTGTTCATTCTAGCACCCGACATCTTTGAAAACCTATGCAGTTCCTCTTCCCTGCCTGGGGTGTCGCTGTCTGCTGTGGTGTTTCTAGCACAGGTCTGGTTTGCATATTAGTGCTGATTCACAGACCACACTGTTCTAGAAGCACTACAGCAGATAGCGACACCCCAGGCAGGGAAGAGGAACTGCATGGCTTTTCAAAGATAGCGGGTGCTAGAATGAACACTATCTGTAACTCACTATGGACCTTCAATCTCAAAATATCATATTTCACAACGGACAGCCCTACCATTTATTTTGCATGCCTCAGTGGAGCAAATACTTTTATCAACACAAAAACCATTAAACACTATCATATATAAACAAAAGTGTTTTGTCTTTGAACAGAAAATTGTGTTGCTATATATTTATGTATCTTTGTAACAGAACTCTCACAGAGATTTACCTTCTGCGGGATTTATAATGGCACTAAGTATAATAATACTGCAGACTGAGAAAATATGAAGCCGGCAGGTGCCAGCAGCACAGTCTTGTAAATAAAACTAACTGCAGCTTCGAAATCTCATAACTCTGATTTCTTTTCTTATTAACAGGTATCCCTTGCTGATGGTACAAACATTTCAATAGAAATTTCCCAAGTAATTTGCTGCAGACTCATACAATAAAAAAAAATCTTCACCTTTCTCCAAAATACATAATAATTATTGGACACACAACTTAGAGAAGCGATATTAATAAGAAAAAAAATCAGTAAAACGCATTAATCATTACTTGGCCAACATTGTCAAATCTTTTCACTCGCCTTTCCCAAGAATACATACAAAAACAAAATATCTGTGCTTTACTTAAGATGCCACAGCACATACTGAAACATACCAGTACAGATTATTGGCCTGATTAAGAGTTGATGGTTGATCAGCAGCGGCTATTTACTGCAACTTTGCAGGTCAGCATCAACATTATATATACAGGTGTGCTCACACTAAGGAATCCTGCAGCAGGAGCCTTAGTGTGCGCACACTTGTATTATAGACCACAGTACAGTCAATCTTTGGGACGCCCCCTTTTTTCCCTAAAGACTCTGACTTCTTCCAATCAAATTGAAGGATTTGCCCTAAAACAAACATAAGAGAGTTCTCTTCTATGATTTATTATATGGTATGTATGTTGTGTTTTTTCTGCAACTTCCGATAGGCTATCAATCAATGTTTTGTATCTACCAGTGGTGTAACTACTGTAAGGCAGCCCCGGCTGCCCTTGGGGGAGCAAGTGGCAGCGGGGTCTGTGTGGGCGCCGGCACCCGCTCGACGCACTGATATGCTGCTGCCTGCTGCTGCTGGCTGAGCACCGGAGGCGAGTCAGCCACAGCATGGGTGCGGCCATGACAGAGGTGACAAATCCCCTCACTGATTCAATCGACTGTGTACAGAGCCGGCTATTGGCTTCTGTGCACAGGATGGGCAGGCGGATAAGCAGAAATGTATGCTGGTCTCTCTGCCTCTCTCCTGCTTCAGCTTCTCCATTATGCATGTGATGTCATCACACGCTGGGGAAACACGCCTAAGAGGAGCCCGGGGTCGCCACAAACTTTTTGGCAGGGGGAGCAAAATGTATAGTTACACCACTCGTATCTACCCCTGATGAAGTCAGTTCTGACGAAACACGTTGGCTTTCATATTGTTGATGAGTCCATTGCCATCAATCGGTTAACTTCTACCCGGCGGATTATTATCTTCATTATTGATGTCAACAGGCTGACTGTATGCTAATATATACATAGTGTGACGATTTTAACTGAGAAATCACATTTTAGATTGTGAGACATTCTTTTTATAATAACAAAATTAAAAAAAATTTAATATATGTCTAGAATATGTTGTAACATATGAAAGGCATTGATTTGAAAATCATTTACTTTCCCAAGACTAGGTGTGCCCCTGCTTTTTTCCCCTGTCCACACTTCACAGAGGGCACCAGAGCATATGCACAATTGCTGAGAGGGCCGGACCGCACCTACATCTACATATATAACAAGTAGCCACTAGGTCATTTATTCCTCAAACAGCCTAGGTACAGATGGGCTGTACGTGCAATTACCGGTTGAACAAAATATTTTTCATTGCACACACATTAAAAGGAAAAGGTTGGGGGTCACGTACCAAAGTTGGCGGTACAAATCACAGCAGTCAGACAGCTCCGTGCACAGCACCTTACAAGAACTGGATCCGGTTACAAACGACTGAACTTGTTCACAACAACGCTAGGCCATGCCCCTACGCATTTCGTCACAGAGACTTCGTCAGAGTGCTGGCCTAGCATTGGTCAGTAACCTCTATGTACCTGAATTCAGGTGCAGTAATCATCTCCAGCTGGAGTCATAGGCCCTTATTCAGATCTGATTGCAGTACAAATGCTCTCAAAATGGGTAAAACCATGTGCACTGCAGGTGGGGCATATGTAACATGTACAGAGAGAATTCAATTAGGATTGGGTGTGTTGAAATCTAAATTGCAGTGTAAAAATAATGCAGCCAGTATTTACCCTGCACTGAAACAAAATAAGTCGCACAAATCTAACTCTCTCTATACATGTTACTGTACATCTGCCCCTCCTGCAGTGCACATGGTTTTGTCCATTTTGAGAACAAATTTGTACTGCAATCAGATCTGGGGGCCATTATATAAACAGATTTCTACCTTCCGTAGTCAACCATAGCAACCTTCATTGGCGGATTCAGGGGGGGGGGGGGCACCCGGGCATGTGCCCCCTGTCATTTCATTTAGCTGAGGACCAAGGCTTTCCAACGAGCCCAGCCCCGTGTCACTAGCCCCCGGGAACCGGAGATATCGCCTAGCAAAGTTGTAAAGTTTTTCCCCATAGGATAATATGGGACCCATTAATTCCAATGGCTGCCAGTTCCCCCCTGTCATCCCAGAAGCTTGTGGTTGATCTCATTCAATTACAAATCGCTGGGCCTTCAATATGATACCAAGCTGGTCCATATCGGTTAATCGGTTCCAGAGATATTGTGGGTAAACCGATTTTTCTATTTTTGAAAAGTAATTCAATGACTGTTCATGTTCTTTGAGGGCAAATTACCCTGGAACTAAACGTTCCAGTTTCACTGGACCAAAATCATTCAAAGCCCACTCAAAAGTTCTTTAAAATGATACTTGTCTCATGTAAATGGGTCAGTTGGTTCCGAAGATATAGCCGGTTAAATGAGATAACTGGTTAAAGGGGGGAGGGGTGGTTTGGTACTTGTGAGTTATCCGGGCGCCCGACGTTGAAATTGAGTGTCAGTACAATAAGAGTACGATGCGACGTGATTTCCCTTGAAATTTCCTCGTATCCAAAATCGCATCGTAATCGCGTCGCATTGTAATGCCACGCGATTTTAACACTGAATGATATTGGATGTTCACAACCAGGCCACTATCAATGTGAACCCGAAGCGTGGCGAGCGCAGCGAGCCCGCGAGGGGCGGCGGTACGCGTCCTCCAACCTTTTCATGCCCTACTATCCACTAGGGCGTGGATTGAGAATAGAATAGTGTGGCGAGCGCAGCGAGCCACCGAGGCCCGAAGCGTGGCGAGCGCAGCGAGCCCCGCGAGGGGACGCGGATACCTTCACAGGTAAGCGCGTCCCTTCGCGAGCTTCACAGGTATCCGCTGCGCTCGCCACGCTTCGGGCCTCGGTGGCTCGCTGCGCTCGCCACACTATTCTATTCTTACTCCACGCCCTAGTGGATAGTAGGGCATGAAAAGGTCGGAGGACGCGTACCGCCGCCCCTCGCGGGCTCGCTGCGCTCGCCACGCTTCGGATTGGCGTCAATAGTGGAGTGGCGTTAACAATGGGGATGGGATTTAAGTTTTGTCACTTTTTGTGGGTTTTGGCCATTTTTACATTGAAATTAATGTAAAATCGGGTCTCAGGGACCATTTTACATTGATTCCAATGTTAAAATCGGGTACACTGCTAAAATCGGGTGCTGATCTCGTCGCGTCGCATCGCATACCATTTGGTTAACACGCGATGCGACGCGATCCGATCCGATGGTACCCGATCTAAAATCGGGCGCCTGGATAACTCATAAGTACCGGTGGTTTTCTCTCCCCCTCACACCAGAAAATGCAGGGACTAGGCTGGTGTAAAAGGGGCCAACCTGGGAATGCATTTGCTGGTGTGAGAGGGATATTATTTCAAATAGTCGGGACCTGCAGTGCTCTGAAAACAGCGAGGCTCTGCCACTGTCAGTGGCTATCACTTCTGCCTGGCGGCAGCTGTCCCCCATTTGCCGCGAGCATGTATTCCCCCTTGACAATGAGCATGTAATCCCACATGGCAACGAGCATGGAAGCTCTGGCAATGAGTATGGAACCCTTGGCAATGAGCATGTAGATAAGCAGCACTTATGTAGCATAATTTTTAATAGGCATTATGGTGTTTGGCATAATACATAATGCTGTGTAACTTAACATTAGGGTGTAAATGTTTAATGCGCACCTTTGGCGGACCTGTTTATGAAGCGTATTGTGAATTCTGGCTCAATCTGTGTGGCATTATGTGAATTTTGGCTCAATCCGTGTGGCATTATGTGAATTTTGGCTCAATCCGTGTGACATTATGTGAATTTTGGTTCAATCCGTGTGGCATTATGTGAATTTTGGCTCAAGCCGTGTGTTATGTGAATTTTGGCTCAATTCGTTTGGCATTATGTGAATTTTGGCTCAATCCATGCGGCATTATGTGAATTTTGGCTCAATCCGTATGGCATTTTATGAAATTTGGCTCAATCCGTATGGCATTTTATGAATTTTGGCTCAATCCGTGTGGCATTATGTGAATTTTGACACAATCCGTGTGGCATTATGGGAATTTTGGCTCAATCCATTTGGCATCATTTGTAATGGGCAAGTATAATGGGGTCTAGTATTTTGTTGCATAATGTGTAGAAGTTGTATATGGTGTGGTACACTACACTCAAGGACACGCCCCCTGTTGAGTGGCCACACCCCCTTTTCATCCTTTACTACATCCTTCACTTTTGTCGCCATGGTGGGCCTGCGTAATTTAAATGCCAGGGTCTATTTTTAATCCCATTCCCACCCTCTCTCTGCCGCTCTCTTAGCATGTACACTGGCACCACTAACACCGCCCCTCCCCCACCCAAACCCTCTTTTATCATGGTGCCCCCCCTGTCATTTTATCCTGGATCCGCCCCTGCTGGGCCCCATAGCAGTTGCATCCCCTGCACCCTCCATAGTTACGCCACTGGGCTTAATTCAGCATGGATTGTTAATTAGAGAAAAAGCAGTTGTCTGCAAGCAAAATGTCACCGCCCAGTAAAAGAGAATAAATGCCCCTTGCAAAATTGCGAGTGCACTGTGAATAGCATTCGCAGGTCCATTTGCAAAAAACTTAACATTAAAGAGCTTTTTTTACATCTGACCCAGTCTAAGGCTTCCACTAATTTCCTAAAGAATGAGACTAGAACTGGTCATCACATGTAAAAAAAAGGCTTGGGCACACTTGTGTTTTCACAAACACATCCAAAAACCACCATGTTTCCACCCCTATATGCTGGTTCCTGTCAATCAAAGTGGGACTGCACTATGACTGCTATCTGTACGCATATTTATTCCCATATGTGTACATGCAGGCACAGTTTTTTTGACAGCCAGACGGTGAATTCTCTAAATAGTGATGCATGCTGAATTAAGCCCCATAACAGTACGAATGCAACCTAAGTAATGGTTTTCAGGCTGGAACGCTTCCCTTCAAGGCAATATTTGCTGGTTGTGACTGACATGCTTTACTTCCTCATTTCAATCACATCTGACGAGCTGTTTGAAATATTTCCCATTTGAAACATATTCTGATAAATGAGTCCTCCCGTTTTGCACTCATGTATTGTCGTTTACAATGTATCTCTTACGTGTGGACTGCATGCCAAGAAAATCCTTCTCCAGATGAGTAAATTCATGCAAACAATGCTATGCCGTTCTCAAAGCAACTGTGGCAAATTGCTTTCTGATTACCCTTTCCTGGGAGCCACATACAGTACCAGCCAACTTGATATATTTTCACAAGCATTCACATTATAACCATACAAACTAGAGATGTGCAGGATCGGATTTACCCGGATCTCAAAATGGGATCTTACTGGCTATCTGGCGGTCACATATATTAGAGCCAAAACATGTGTCTGTCGATAGCCAATAAGAACCCATTTTGAGATCTTGGTAAATCCGAGTATATCCGAACCTGTACATCTCTAATACAAAGTGAATATTGGGAGTGTTTTCCTGTGTATATGTTTACCAGTTGGTTACAAAACAGCATTGGACATGTACTTGATGTACTTGACAGGCACCTTGTGACCTTGCAGTATTAACTTATTTCTTACAGGCATCAGATAATATATGTCTGTTAGCATACCTACCTTTAGCTCAGGAATGAAATTGGGGCGCATGACTCCACAGGGAATGACGCATTGTGAGCCACAGCTGGTGGCCTCATTTCTTTATATAACACACGTATCAAGTTCATCCTATGCAGAAGAATTGACACATATTGGGGTGTATAGAAATGAATGAACTCTAGTATATGATAACTAGGTCTCTTTCAAGAAACCTCACAACCAGAAGGAATATCAAGTTAAAATTTATCAATGTATTTATCCTATGTAGTTCCTTCTGGGGGCTGCTAGTCACTTGAGCCTTATTTAACATGGAGCGCTAATCATAGAAATGGCAAATTAAGCAATTATCGAACGACTACACACACTCAGAACTTACTACATAGAACACAGTATTTTTATTTGTCCCCTTTGGTCTCCCACTTAGTTGCCTTTCCTTACTCCATTCTAAAATGTCTGCATTGTCAAATCAGGACCTTTTACATTTAGCACCTTGTCTTGTCTGTTTTTCCACTATAGAATAAATTCATTGGCCATATTGAAACCCCATCTAATTCCTAGAAGTGTGATAATAATACAGCTTTAGAAATGTAGCTATACTTATATTCTATGTGATGAATCACCAAATGCAGACCTTGCCTTGAGAGTTATTTGATTTATTTATTTTTCTCGGATTATCATACACATTTATATGGAACTTTCCTGTGCCCTGTCTCTTTCAATTCTACATCTGGCCTTTTTCACTCTTATGAACTTTTAACTTGACAGATCAGCTTAATCACCAGTTCATCTCCTGCAATATTTATTGTCATCCATCTGGCAGCAGATATCAGTGCTTTCAAGAATGATTTTATTAGTGGCAAATTAAGAGCTTGAACTTAAGAAAGTTATACGTGCATTGCCCATTCATTATTCCTGCCAATAGTAAGTACTAAAAAGGGAATTTCATTTCTAAAGTCTTCACAAAGCAATGCACCTCACTAAACAAAGGGAATCATGTGTAAGATGATTTATACCAACCCAACATTATGCTCGTTTCCTATCCAAACACTTTACATCTCGGGATTAGTCTAACCCATTAGATATAATATTAGCTGTGCCTTCTTCTGGCAAAAAAAAGCCATATCTAGGTAATATCAGATATTACACGACACTATCGATTTGGAAAAATCAGACTTGTTTCTCCTCTTGGTTGCAGACCTTTCTTCACATAACCAAGGAGACATTATTAAAAATGTATCTTATTCTATGCGAACAATGTCATCATCAATGTATAGGAAAATGTTTTATAATATCTTTCATAATGGATACCTTTCACCACATTATAGATTTTTAATGGTAGTATCAATTACTGGGGCACATGTATTAAACCTGTTGAAGAGATAAACTGGAGATAAAGTGAATGGAGATAAAGCACAGGCCAATGAACTGTTTAAAAATGACATTTGTGAGTGGATTGGCTGGTGCTTTTTCTCCTTTCACTTTATCTGCAGTTTATCTCTTCTCCAGGCTTAATACCTCTGCCCCACTGATACATGCCCAAATGCTACATTTATACATTGCATGTGGTACACTTATATCACATTTTTGGAAAGTCAGAGGATATGCAATGACTTATCTTCTAAATGATCTCTCTTTGTCAGCTGAATGGGCAGATTTAGGGGTTATTTCTCCTGTTTACCAAACAAGACAAGATAATAAAGACTAATGATGATAATATCAGCAGTTGCGATAAAAATCTATTTTACAACAATGGATATATAAGGAACCTCCTAACATAAATCTCCTTAAAACTAAATTATTTCCTGTATTTCATATGAACTGTTTAGAATCTTCACTCTATAAAGATAAACATACAGAATTTTTTTTATTTTTGATACCTGGGAGATATTCATTGATTATCAGAACAATCAAAAATCCAAATACATAAATGATTTCACACAACCCAATGGTATGAGACATGCTTGCTGTTAGGAGATGTTACAATTGCTTTAGTCTAATGTCGGTCCTGCCTACATGTCACCCATGATGTATTGTTCTGATTGCTTTAATCTAATCTAATGTTAGCCATGCCGTGTGTCGGCCATGCCTACCTGTGATGTATTGTTCTGATTGCTTTAATCTAATGTTAGCCATGACATGTGTCGACCATGCCTACATGTGACCCGTGAAGTATTGTTCGGATAGCTTTAAGTCTAATGATGGCCATACCATATGTCGGTCTTGCCTACCTGTGATGTATTCTTATTTTCTATTTTTAAATTAACTTAACATACATGAAATTAACATTAGTGATAAATATTATCATTTGTTAACTTTATTACATGCTGCTTGATCTTTCAGAATCTACAAATGTCTGATGTCGCCCGCGCTTGCCTATCATTTTATTTATTACTATACAGTAATTGAAAATTCCACTGGTGTTACATTATCTTTATTATATGCTGCTTGACTATTTAATTATCTGAAAGTGTATGAAAAGTTCTGTGCTTATTGTTCATACTGTAATGAACACTATATGACTATTTTCATATCTGCTTTGAATAATAATAAAAAAAAGTAATACTGACTTTGGGGCACATTCAGAGATGCACTCAAGTTGGTCATAACTACACCTGCATGAAGCTAACTCTTAATATATAACCATAAACATCCATGCTACAGCTCCACATGCCTGATCTTATATCCATCATGCATGGGCGGATTCAGAGGGGGGGGCACCCGGGCACGTGCCCTCCCCCCTGTCAGACATCGCTAGCTCCCGGGAACTGGAGATATCATCTGGCAAACTGGAACATTTTCCCTATAGGATAACATGGGGCCCGCTAATTCCAACCCCCACTCATTTCCGACTGCTTCCAGCCCCCGCCCACCCCCCACCCCCGGCATCACAGAAGCTTGTGGTCAATCTCTTTAGAACTCAAATCTCTGGGCCTACTATCTGATAACAGGCTGGTCCATATGGGTCAATTGGTTCCGGAGATATTGCAGGTAAACCGATTTTTGGCTGTTCATGTTCTTTGACTGCAGATTACTCTGGAAGCAAATGGCCCAGTTTCACAGGACCAAAAGTTCCTCAATATGATACTGGTCTCATGTAAATGGGTCAGTTGGTTCCAAAGATATAGCCAGTTAAACTGGATAGCCGGTTGGGGGTGGTGGTTTTCTCTCCCCCTCACACCAGAAAATGCAGGGACTGGGCTGGTGTAAAAGGGGCCAACTTGCGAATGCATTTTCTGGTGTGAAAGGTGCATTATTTCAAATAGCCAGGACCTGCAGTACTCTGAATACAGCCGGGCAGCCCCTTGCTCTCTGCCAGGCTGTCAATGGCTGTTACTTCTGCCTGGTGGCAGCTGTCCCCAAGTTACCTGGAGCATGTATTCCCCCTTGGCAATGAGCATGTAATCCCATATGGCAATGAGCAATCTCATATGGCAATGAGCATGGAACCTCTGGCAATGAGCATGTAGGTAAGCATCACTTCTGTAGCATAATTTTTAATGGGAATTATGGTATAAATATTTAATGCGCACCTTTGGTGTGCAATGTCCCTGTTTATGAAGCATGTGAAATTTGGATCAATCCATGTGGCATTATGTGAATTTTGGCTTAATCCATGTGGCATTATGTAAATTTTGGCTCATTCCATTTGGCATCATGTGTAAGGGGCAAGTATAATGGGGTCTAGTATTTTGTTGCATAATGTGTAGAAGTTGTATATGGTACACTACACTCAAGGACACGCCCCCTTTTGAGTGGCCACATCCCCTTTTCCAGAGCACGCCTTCGGCTCGCACAACTACATCCAACTACATCCTTCAATTTGTTGCCAAGGTGGGCCTGTGGGCTTATTTTTAATCCCATTCCCAACCTCTCTCTTGTCGTTCTCTTGGCATGTACACTGGCACCACTAACACCCCCCCTCCCCCTCCAAAACCCTATCCTATCATGGTGCCCCCCTGTCATTTTCTCCTGAATCTGCCCCTGCCATCATGTGTAGGCTACAGGCAAAAGCAGACATCATATAATCTAAATAAAAAATATTATTTAGCATATCTTGCATTGTAACATGGTTTGTTCAGGTGCAAAATGACTAAAATGGCGGTCTGTACTGTATTTATTTGTTAAAAAAAGAGAGTGAAGTTTGAGAGTGTGCATTATAACAGTATTTGGGATCCTCTTTCATTATACAGTGGGGTACCATGTTGTATTACCATGTGCATAAAAGTCACTCTAGCTATTGATACATAATGAAGACAAGGAGGTTTATAAATGCATACATTGGTCCAAAATTTATATAGAATATAAAAAAGCGGCAGCAAAACAATAGTTACACTCCAGCTGACCAGAGGACAAGATATAATACAGAATCCCGATGCCAGAATCCTGATTGACAAAATCCTGGCACTTTGTCCCTCTATGGGTGTCCACGACACCAATAGAGGGAGAATAAATTAGTGTGCCGAGCGCAGAGAGGCACCGGGCCTGCTGCGTGGTGAGCGCACCGGGCCTGCTGCGTGGCAAGCGCAGCAAGCCCGCAAGGGAGGGTGATCCACGTCCCCCCCTTGTCGGGATTTCGGCGTCGGAATTTTGACCACCGGGATTTCATACCGATCCCCAGTACATGTATGCATGTGAAGTTGTTTTTATTTTCTTAATTGTATCTGAACTATCTTTGGAACGATTGTCCCAAAGGGTTAGCCAATTTTGAGCAAAGACTGCACCTGCGCTGTCTCATTTGGTGGTGAAAAACATTCCAAAGAGTTGAAGTAATTTCGTTACTGCTGTTTGCTGACAGATTTGTATTTGATGTGCCAAGTACTGTATTTTGAGACACCTTTAGTCTGACAGATACTTCGTTTGGTACGTGTTTAGTATTGTGATATTTCTATCTATTTTCTATAGAACATATTTTTAGAAATAACAAATTATAATAACTTAACTACAGTATCTAACTACAAATCAGTTGCAAAAAAATTCTATCCAAGATACATCAGTATTTATATAGAAAGATCCTTATTTTTAAGATATTTACATTTTTTTTACCTTGATGAAGAATGTTCAAAAGCTTAAATATAAGTAGTGAGGACTCAATCATCATACTACTAGAGGCTTGTGGCCAATAATGGACATGAGTATGCGGACAAAGAATGAAAAGTGATGAGAAGAGGGCTTTGACAACATGAAGGAAGAGGGCCCTGCTCTGAGGAGCTTACAATCTAGTATGAAGGGGAGACAGACAGATTACACGAGGTGCAAACAAGTGGGAGGTGGCTTGATAGCAAGATGTAGGCTGTCTTGGTTCTAAAAATGCATGGGGAAAAAATGTGCAGGGGATTTAAAGAACCAACAGTAGGCTCTTGGACTGGCCCTGGTTTTAAAAATATGATGTAATATAAAGATGTACAGTAGGGGTCCTACATAATTCTGAAAACAGCACCAGGATCCACTAGTCAAGAAGGTAATGCCACATTTATATTGGTCTCAACAGCTGTAGCATTACCCCCAACTAGTCATCCCTGGCCACAATTACCAGGACCAAAGCTCTGGGCTATGCTAAGCACCCGTGGCCCAATGGGTGCCAAATGCTTAGATTTAAAGTGTAAAAATTAGAATATTGTCTTTTTACAGGTGAAACTACCGGTCCCAGCAATCCTGTCCTGCATGCTGGAACTTGGATAAAAACGGGTCCCAGCTTGTAGGGCATTAAAATGTCTACTGTTACCTGTAGCCTCCCCTGTAAAAGAAACATGACATAAACACAGTACACACACACAGTAGAAAATACATAGTTAATAATGCATACATGTGCACTTATACTCGCACATAGTTACCTACATCCTCCATCGCCTATCACGTCCTCTTCTCCAGTAGAAATTCAAGTCACCTGTAAAAAAAAAATTACCTATTCTAGATCACGTCTTTGTTCCAGCTGAAACAAGTGTTCATAGGAAATCTATGCATACACTGTACCCCAGGTTCTCAAAGTTGGTCCTCAGGAACCCACACATTGCATGTTTTGCAGGTCTCCTCACAGAATCAAGTGAAATAATTAGCTCCACCTGTGGATCTTTCAAAATGTGTCACTCAATAAGGAGTGCACCTGTCAGATGACCTGGAAAACGTGAACTGTCTGGGGTCCTGAGGACCAAGTTTGAGAACCACTGAAATATACTATGGACCTTATTCAGGTCCGTTTGCAGTGGCCAATTGTTCACATGGGAACCGATGTTTGGCGCATGCACCGCTGCATTTCTGCGTGTTGTGCATACGTCGGGTGCATGCAGCCACAGCAAACAGACTGCTCACACCCAACATTGCAGGATGTGGCAGGGGGGGGCGGCGGGCTGGAGTACTCGCCCATGGGAATGTCCAGCATTTCATGGGTGTTAGTCAACGTATTCCGTTTCCAAGGCAACCGAAAACTTTTTCAAGACAGCTCTTTCTAGTTACCTTGGAAGCGAAATGCATTGCCGTCACTTCCACCAACATCATGTCCGGAGCCTCTGTCCCGCTACCCAGTGCAGTGCATTCTGCTGCTTTGTCCGCTGTCTAATTACAGCCATCACCTTCATTCTTGGCCGCTGATCAGCTCCTATCACTTGCCAGCTATTTAACGTCTCAAGGATCACCTTGAAACAGATATACCGCCACACGGCCAGCAGCATCATCATAGAGGTTGATTCTGAGGGTGATCCATACCACGGACAGTTGCGCTAAACTGTGCAACACTCTCTAATTTTAATACACACTGAAGCCCACTGCTCTGTGCCTGATACCTCCATCTGCTGATTTAGCATCTACAGCTGCAAACTAACTGCTTAATGCGTGTTTTGCTTCCATGCTAACTGTCCAAGATACTGCTATGAGCTTATTAACCATTATATTCTCAGCTTGAGCTACTAAAACTGTTGGTTCTCTGTAAAGACTTTCTGATTAACACTGTACCATGTAACACACTATTTTTCATATTTGTGTATTTCTTATCTTTTCAGTTGTTTTATATATGGTTATTATTATTTTAATGTAATATATTTTCATAAAAATGATTTTATTTATCAGTGTGTCCAGTGTCTATGTGAGCGTTGTGGATCACTCAGAGATTACATTTACCCAGCAGCGCATTGTGTTAAAACCATTTTATGGGTCTGCCCATAAAAATGCTGGGCGTACCCCTGCAGGTCCAGGCGTGTTGTTGCACCACCTTCTAGCAGCAAACTACCCTACACTCCTCACTCATCTGTCTCCCTCAGGCACTCCTCACTGCCGACAATCACCTCATTACCCTTGAAGTTCGGGGCTGCACGTGAGCACCCAGTTGTTTGGGCGCCTGAACACTCAAGCACACGAACACTCAAGTGTGCCCAACACCCCCACACAAACAAATCACCACCCTGAGTGGCCCCGATCTTTACCGAGTGGCCACTCGGGACCGTTGCTGCTGCTTCTGGCTGCAGCACTACCTGCAGAAGGTAGTGGCTGCAGCTTGAGTGGTGGGTTTTCCTGGGGCAGGAAAACCCACCACGCAAGTGTTTAGAGTCTTGTGAGTCAGTAAAAATGAATATAAAAAAAAGTGTTTAGTAGGCAGAAAAATAAAAGATGGTTGTTGAGATCAGAGATTAACATGAAAAATGTGCTAGCTTTCACTTAGCCACATGCTACTGCATTTTTGTCCTGAAGAACTTCCGGTAGAGAGCACACTGGTTAAACAAATAGGATACGAATGGCAATATACACAGAAACCAAACTTAGAATATTTTCAGTTGGCAATTGCATACAAACTCAATTTTGTGGATGTGACCCTGTACTGTACCTCCCTCATTTGTTATGGAGCAACAGACATACTGTATGGTGTAGATACATTCATTGGACCCTTTGCAAATTGGAATCCAGAGACATACTGTACATCTTTGAGCAGAAAAGAGGATTAAAAAAAAGACATTAAAAACAGATTGATGCTTTATAAGTGATTGGTAAATTGGTAAATGACCTCAATAATGTGTGTAAAGTAATATAACCCATGGTTTCATTTTGAAATGGGAAAAGTGAAAACTGCATTATCATTGTGAAAACTAGGTCTAATAAAAGGGCCTCTAAATATTTGTCCGAGCATTTTTACATAGTACTGTATATTATTTATTCTGCATTGTTACATGTATGGAGTCCTGAAAAATATGTACATTTACTCTCATTTTGTACACTCATTTTTCAGCTGATTTTGGCAACAACAAGTAAGGCAATACTGTATATAAGGTTTGAGGTAAGCAGAAAAGTCAGCATTTATCTTTGTTTGCATAAGCAAAAAGATGTAATGCTCACTACATATACGCGTAAGTAATTCAATTAAACTTTCTTTGTGCTGAGTCCTATGTTACTTAAAATGCAAACATAAAAATGCAGTCTACATACAAAGCAAAGGTAACTCATTTTAAGTAATTGCCTCCTGTTGCGCTAACTGAACCACAAATTAGTTTTCCTAGATTCAGTAATTACAATACAGGCTATTCTTGCTTGCCAAATGAGTGTCACCCTGATAGGGTATATGTCACTGGCAGTGGAAAAGCAGGAGATTTTAAATGTATTTGTACATAACTTGCAATGTCTGCTTTCATCTGACTATTCTTATATTCTGATAAGAATAGTTTTCGATAATTAAATGCGTTAAAAAAACATTGACAAATATTAAGGCCTGTCGGACAAACTGGTGAAAGTTTATGCTTATGCAGTTCTCAAAAGTTTTCAAAAATGTTTTTAATTTAATGTAACTTTATAGGCTTTTAACCCCTTTGTGGTATGGACACAAATTTCTCAGGCTGAGCTGCCACTGCAAAGAAAGGGCGTGTCAGTGGTGCCTCCAGTGGTGAACCACTGGTGCACCACCATCCCACCTCTGTCACTGATCCACCCCCCCCCCCCCAGTTGCGCTCGGGGAGGATCAGGGCCACTCAGGGAGTATCAGGGCCACTCAGGGAGGTTCAGGCGTGCTCAGCCGTTTGTGTGTTTGGGCGTCAAAACACAGGAGTGCCAAATGGCTGAACGCCTGAACACCGGAGTGCTCTCCAGCCCCCAAGTGACCAGGAACGTCTCCAAGCAGGCTGCAAATTGCCAAAGTCAGCAGCAGACCCAGGAGAGCAGGGACTGCTGCAGAAGGCAGCGGCTGCCCCTTCTGTGGTGAGTATTTCTGGGGCAGGACAAACCTGCCCTGGTAAAACCCACCAATCAAGGGGTTAAAGGGTTCACTTAAGGGAGTCTGTTTATAGTGTTGTATTCAGTGCCATTGACAGGGGGGGAGTGGGTACTTTTTACAAGGGCCCGGGTCTGCTGCAGGGGCCCGGGTCCTGTGGCCCCCTCCCCTGCTGCAGAGATTGGGCAGTGGGAGTAGAGAGCAGAGGCTGCTGCAGCAGCACAGCCTCTCTCCCCCGCTCAGCACACGCTGCTCAGTGAGAAGGGCAGCTGCAGCAGTAGCCTGTGCGCCAGCACACAGCCCACGCCCCCTACAAAAAAATCACCCTTTATACCAGGGCCTGGAGGTGCTTTTAGCAGCACTGGTTGTATTCAGAAAGTCATAAGCTTTCCAAAGGCATATCACAATGCATGAAAACAACACAAAAAGCATGGACCCTAATGACAGAACCCTTAGATTGTCCCTTAAGATGTTAAGTTAGTGTGCAAAGTTTGAAGACGGTTAGGAGAACTTTTTTAACTTTTAACCCAAAATAAATGTAGATATGCCAATGGTATCCCCTTGATTTGAAAGGAATGAAATCGTATACTTTACCCCCAGAAATGTATGATATATCCTGCTAGTATGGTACACAGACAGGCAGCAATTGATGATGATGATGATGATGATGATGATGATTACCATGTATGGCTGTGTGTGGTACAAAATGATTACATGGTAATCATCATCGATGGCTGCCAGGCTGTGTGAAGTATAGCCATTGATAATGTGACTTCCAGACAACTATTAATGTCAGTATTTCAAGATGATATAGTGACAGTCTGTGCAAATTTTGTTCCCTAGCCTATAGATTGGTATAACTTGACAAGAGCCTATAACCAGACAAAGGACCTCAGCGCTGCAGCGGCAGCAACTAGTCGACTCTACTGAAGAAGCAGGTGGACTTGGAGGCGGAGCCTGGGGCATTATGCAGGGAAGTGTGTTATACACAACGGCCTGATGCACTAATTTCCAGAACTGATGCTCCTCAGAAAAGCCCTTCCTTTTTGTGATTTCTAACAAAGATGCAGTTCATTAATTTTAACTTTAGAAAATGTATTTGGAAAGACAAGGATCCATGGATAGGATTAAATAAATTGCAGCAAACTGAAATCAATGGGGGAAATCAATTTCGCCATTGTTCAGCTATATTCCTATGCGGGTCACATTAGGTACTGTATATAACAAGGTGATATGAACGAGACTCATATGGTAATACATCTATGGAAACAGAATTTCTGGGAGGAATTACTTACTACTGTAGTTTTCTTCACATCAGGAAATTTCCCAACATTGCGGGACAATCCATTACTTTGGCACACCAGGAAAACCTGGCACATATTGAGGCACAAATTCAGACTGATGGCACATAATTCTCTTTACCTTTCTTTTATTGACAATCCTGAATTTCAAAATGGACAAGCATCTTAGACATTCAGCATTTGTCAAACACTGATTTGTGGGTCTGTAAAAGAGGCCTCCCGTGTTCCAAGAGGTCAAGGAGCAATACCCCCAATAGCTGTTTTCCATCTTACATTTCTGCAGGACCAAAATCATGCTAGTTTTGTTATTAGAGCTTTTTCAAATTAAGATTGGGAGAACCCAGTAGACACTTATAAAATCATTCCTTAACAAGTAGAGCTATCTCAACAATCTATACTTGTATATGAAAGATTCCATGATAATTATTCTTCAAATTTTACCCTTGGCTTTTTCAATTCCACAAGATATCATCAAAAACCTACTTAGTTCCCATGCTAAGCCTGTGCACCATTACCCTAATCATCTTAAACTGCTATGTTCTTAAATATATGGCATAGGGCTGATTTATCTACCCACAGGAGAATTTTAATAGGGGGGACTCATTTTACTCAAACAGTCAAGTGTGGTACCCAATCTGCCCAGATATAGCACTGCCTTTGGGCATGCCCAATAATATGTGGCTTTTAGCTTCAGGTTATTAACTATTGCACAGATAATTTTGTGAATTATATCACTATAACAGCAGAATGGGCTTTATTTGATAGTCTTCCCCCACACACTCACATTACACAGGGCGACAAGCTGCTCTTGTTGGGTATCAATGCGGCAGCTAGTAAAACTATCCTACACACTTGGTTGTAGCCTCTCCCACACCCACTCTGACTTTTTACAGCTAAATGACACTATTTGTTCAAAACACAATGGGTTGAGGTTATCCTGGACAAAGAAATCCAAACATCCCTATTCCATATTTTGTATTTTTACTGAATTAAGTTTTTTTATCGGTTAGGTTGTAATATTAATAGTTACGTCCTTTGCGATTATTATACAGACAACTTATGGCAATTTTAACTTATGTATCACTCTAAAATGTTGTCCCTTATAAAATGATTATAATAACATAATAGGACTGATTCATAGTTGGGTGGATAGCATAAAAGCAGGTAATCATTGTGTATCATACACAAACCATGGGTGTCATTTAGATACAGTTGGTTAGAGTTGCTACTATATGACTGCTACAAACTGCATCCAAGAACACAGAAACGGATCATCTCCAACACCATCCGCTGTCTGCATGACCCACATGGTCACACAAACCAGTCACAGGAGTTGCTACATAGAGGCCATCAAATCTCGTTCCCCTGTAGAAGAAATTGTCCTCTTCTCTCCCCCATAACAGTGGCAACATTAACCCATTTGGAGAAATGGAGGCCGTTGCCACCCCCTCCATCTCCTCTTATGTCCCTCATAGCCACATCTTACATGACTTATGTTACAAAGCAAGGAGTGCAAATCATTTAATTTTTTTTTGCAGGGTAAATACTGGCTGATTTTACTTGTAGCGCAAACATTTGAAACATTATTTAAACATTGATACAGTAACTCACCATAAAGGAGCGCAAAATATTTAAATGTAACATTTTAGCAATATTCCTTAAACATGCATAAAACATAATAAAAATAGTATAAAATCTTAAATAAACCACAGTATTACCAGTGTCTCTTCAATCTCATCAAAAATTGATCTCCAATATTTTAGAGCAATTGGCAATTATTACTCAGCAGTGGATTCAAACAAAAAAAGTTATTGGAAGGTAAGAGCTCTGTGTATCTTTGAATACAATGAACTGAAGCTCATTACCATCCTTAATACAGTTGGAAACAGTAGCCTTCTCAGCCTTGTGTTGTGCACATATTCTCAACCTCCCCCTGTGCGGAGAGATGGCATGCTGTCCCTGTACCGTGATCTGGACCGCAGCAGTTTGCAACTATTACAGATGGTAATAGGCATGAAATAATTGTATTAATAAAATGGATACACAAGACTTTAACCTTCCATTAACAGTATTGTTTGGATCCGAAGGACCCACTGCTGAGCAATAATTTCATAAAGCCTGAAAATAGCATATTAATATTGTAGAAACGCTAGTGTTACTGTGTGGTTAATTTAAGATTATTATTTTTACAGTATGTTTTATGCAAAGGCACTTTGTGCACACTACACCTGTGCCCCCTGCTCTCTAGCTGGCTGCACTATAGACTCGGGGGACGCTAGTGCTCAGGGCCTGATTAAGGGTACCAGGTGCCCTAGACTAAGACACATGTAGCTCCCCTTCCTTGTAATGCTGCTAAACACGTGTATGGTTGTTAATGGACTCACCAGTCATACTGCCCCATATGCATGTAATAAAGATTATACAACAGGCATATATGATCTGAAGCTTGTGGCTTATAAAGGAGACTTTGGCTTTAGGCTGCCCAGCTGCCCCTGTAGCACACTGTACATAAACTTTTGTTTCCATCAGTAAAGATCTTCACTCCCCAAAGTACATTGGGACAGGTGATATCCAACAAGCATGGAATAAATTAGGCCTTTATTTCATTCCTCGGCTGTCACCTGGATGTCCTGGCACCCTAGGATGCAGCCTAATCAGTCTATTAGTTAATCGGGCAATGCTAGCCCTGTCCCAGAGTCTATAGTACATCCACAAGTAGCTTGGAGAGTGGTGCTGTAGCCATTTCCCCAAGGATTTTCTTACTGCGCATACGTAAAAATGCTGAGGAGATGGCTGATATGCCCCTTTCCTGGTGATTTCTGCAGCACTGTTGCTGTCAACGTGGGACTCTAGGTACGTTTTGAAAAAAAATGGATGCAGAGTGCCTTGGAGACCATGTGCACCACACACAATGCATCCATTATAAATGTGTAGGTGATTTTAAGCGTGTCTAATACATTTTTTTAAATATTTCTTAATAAACTGTTTTGCGCTCCTTTATGGTGACTTAACATCATCTAGCCACAAAACAACCGCTCTAGACCCAGCATGCTCATAGCATGTCTTGTAGCGCCGGGTGTCATTTCGGACTGAAGTATGTCTTACTGAGAAACACTAAACTGCAATATTTCCTACTCAGATACAGACACAGTTACAACTAAACATTTTTTGCACATATTATTATAAGGAGCCTCAAGTGGTTCGCATACTGTATGTACATATGGCACATTTTAGAACACTACAGGGAACACAACTTGTAGAACATGAGGTACAGATGTATGTGGACACATCTTCAAGAGAGGGATCAGTGGCAATTTCTTTACTCCAATATTGCGCCCATATTTGTTGATCAAAAGATGTTTACTAGATTTATTATTACGCTGCAATTGTAAGATTGTAAGATGCACACATCCCTCTCAAATATAAATCTCTCTGTACAGATATCTCCATTAGATGTTTGAGTCACATCAGTCAGGCACTGTGTAGTAACTTTATTTAGAGACGATAATCAACAAAGTAACAAAATTCTTGCAGATTGATATCTCTCAAAAAGTTTGTAGCAGGATATTCCAAAGCACATTGCTTAGGCTGGGTACACACCAGAACGATTAGGGCTCAATTCCATCAATCTTTATCCAATTCCGACCGATTGGATGCAGATAGTATGTAGATTGGGCATGTTTTTGCATGTTTAGATCCAATTCCGATCCGATCCCAATCCGATGCGCGTCCCCGCTGTTGTTTGGTCGTTTTACAGATCCTACCTGCTGCAGGTAGGATCTGTAAAAGATCCATTCAACTTGATACAGACTCAGATTGGATTGGAATCAGATTGGATGCAGATTGTTAGCAGATAGTGTGCTTAAATAGATCGTGCGACCATCACACAATCTGCTAACGATCTACTAACAATCAGAATCATTCTGGTGTGTACCCCGCCTTATAGGGTTATCTTTACTTTCACCCTTGTTCCAACACAATATTTATCTTACAAAGAGATAATAATTTAGCACGCCCTTAGCCTTGTGATGTACTGTACAAGTGATAAAAAAAACAAATGTATCAAACAAAGAAATGGTTAATGATATAGGTCACATAACAGCATGGGTTACATCATCCACTTATCCCATTGGTCAGTCGACACGTAAAGGAGAAAGAGTGCGAAACACTACCATAATCATCAGAATGTGGTAATGAATATCACCCACAACAGGATTGTCTCACATGTGTTATATCAATCATCGGTACCCAAAGTATCCAAGTGTGCTGTAAAGAGGAAGGAGACCCATTTGCTTGAACATTGTGACCTGTGGTTGCAATATTCCTCTTAAACTATAATCACAGTCTAATGCAAGCGCAAATGTGGGCAGGGTGTGGTATGCACCTCCTTCTGCATTTGCATTGGTATGGATCATATATGATAAGCTGCTGCAAGTAGCTCATCATATGCTATCCATGCTGAATCAGTCCCTAGGTTTCTTAGCATTGCGACATCAGTAGCCATGATACCCAAATAAGCAGTGCTGGTTAAACCTAAAGGTTAGGTGCAGATGGGAGGAGATGATGGAATATGAAAAGCAAGGAAAAACACCTGAGAGAAGGCCCTGTGCATGAGAGCTTATGAATTAGAGTGGAGTAGTGTACAGACAAGGGTGGCACAGAAGGGAGAGACAGTGAGCAAGAAACATGTAGCAATGAGTTAGGATGAGAGCTTGAAGGCTTTGATTAAAAATTCCTGTGAATGTTACAAAGAGAAGTAAGTGCCTGTTACTTATAACCACCCTGATGCAGAGTTACATCACATTTAGCCACATAAATTGTCACACAGCATGCACGGAGCCAGTTGCTAAAATTCTGCAATATGCAGAGTTGCATGCAACTATACAGCCATATCTGCTATACCCTTATGCAGGATTTCATAGTCATCATCATTGTCAGTGCTCTCTTGCACCAGCCATATCCTTGGTGCACAAAAATGCGTCTGAAGTCAGGGAAACCCTGAAGTGGTGGCGCGGGAAACCCAGAAGCGCTTCCCGCGCCGCCACACGGCGGATGATGATGGACGGCAGCGGGCAGCACTTCACTCCGGCTGGGCGGCACAGCGGGCGGCTCCCTCTCTCCTGACCGGACGGCGGCACCCGATGGGGCTCTGTAAGTTGCTGTTCACCTCTGCTCACTCCATCGGGGGAGACATGGGGGACCGAACTTCCGCCCTCCAGTGGCCGGCGCCCTAGGCAAATGCCTAATGCTGCCTAGTGGTGGCGCCGTCCCTGGTAGTGCTACTAGTTCCCATCTACCGCTGGGATCCCGCCGATGATATCCCATTCGCCGAACGGACCCTACAGCACACTGCATGATCCCTGCTGCCCGGACCTCTCTCAGCTTCTGACAAGTAGCAGGAGAGGGGGGGGAGTGGGCTCTGCTGCAGCTCCTGAGATGCTGGTGCAGCAGCACCAGCACCAGCATCCAGGAGTTTTTTGCTGTTTTTTTTTTCCAGTATTCACTCCATAAGACGCACACACTTTTCCCTCCACTTTTTTGGGGTGAAAAAGTGCGTCTTATGGTGCGAAAAATACAGTATATAATATTTTAATAAATGTTTTAGGTATAAAAAGTGATTTTCTATTTATGGATTTATGAAGTAAGGAGGGACAGGAATTACCATCCACTACGGTAGGGCACCTTATAACACTATTGTGGAGATATATAATATATACGCTGATGGAGGTAGGAGAGGGGTCTTAACAAAGGTCTTGGTAGAGACCGAAACGTTGACCACTAACCCACTGTCATGTTATAAGTGTCTTTCACGCTATGGTATGTATTAAAAACTACAAGCAAAAAGAAGACTGGAGAGTGCGTCTGTTTTTGAACATTTTGTATCTTTGGGAGTACCTACCAGGTAGGCCTTCTGGACTTTGACACCCCGGCTGTTTTATAGCAAAGGAGGAGAGTGCTGTCCTATGTGGATGGATGGTATCTGGGTTTCCATTCCAAAAAGGTAGGGACACAGCACGTCACTGTATATATTATATATGGGATACGGTCATATTGTCTACAGCATTTAGGTCTACAAGCATTAGGTCTACACCACTAGGTCGACCTGCATTTAGGTCGACATGACTTAGGTTGACAGGGTAATTAGGTCGACTTTTATAAGGTCGACAGGGTCATTAGGTCGACTTGTGGAAGGTCGACAGGCAAAAGGTCGACATGGGGTAATTTGACTGTTTTCTGAGTCAACATGTGCCAACAGGCGGTATTTCATGACTAAAATAGTGTGCCAAGCGTAGCGAGGCACCGTGCCCGAAGCATGGCGAGCGCAGCGAGCCATTTAAGGGGACGCGGTGCTATGTTGACTGTGTCGACGCTTGAAAAAATGAAAAAGAGGGGCGTGGCCTAGCAGCCATCACAGGCAGCAGCACGGATTTAGCGCTCCTGCACTGTCCTTCATTAAAGGGGCCTCCTGTACAACTATAGCTCATCTCCTGTGGACAGGCGGCATAAGAGGGCTCTCCTGCCCATATCGACTCCGGGAGCGGGCATCTGCGGGGTCCGGGGATCCTTCCACGGGCTCCCACGATTTGCAGCCTTTTCGCGGCTCCGGAGCCTCAATTTGCGGAGGTACCCGGGAATCGGGCTCCGCGGCGGGAAGGTGCCGCCGAAACGACAGTGAGGGGGCGGACAGACAGCCCAGACATCCTCCAGCACTCCCAGATGCTCCCTGGACCAGTGGAGGGGCAAGTAATAGCACTGGGGGGGCGGCTAGAGACTCCCCAGGACCAGCAGATCTCTGCTGTGTGGCGGTGGCCATATTGGATGTGGCAGCAGTAATCCTCTACCCCTGGGGGACAACACAGTGCAGGAGCACTTGGCAAGGGACATCCTTCACCCCAGTGAAACTGCCAGGGAACTCCCCTGCTATCCTGCAACCAGAGCTAGACACCTGACAGTCTCTCCACAGAACTGATAAGGGCTGCAGGTTCGGCCATCTTGCATGCTCCACAGACCTGGTCACAGTAACCCCCCATCACGCAGCATCTAACCAGTATCCCACTGTACTTAAGGGAAGAGATCTGTTGAATACTATCCCTCCCTGAAATATTGCTTCCTAGCCAGAGCCTACGCTGTGGTTTACATTTATATTCCAATTGGTGACAGTCAGGACTTCACAGCTCCATCTGGTGGCTCCAAGCTATATCCCTAGACTACATGTATGCTATACCTGCTGAAAATGTGACATGATCTAGACTGTCTTCACCTGGCTATGTAACGGCTCACCCTCATGTCACCGGTGCACCACACCTACCTACCAATCTAATGTGACACCTCAGGCCTATATCACACTGGCATTATACCACATACTTCTATTTTACTGTAAACGGCAACAGAGAGTTCACCCCCTCCTCTACAGGTGGGATGCCTACTAAACGCAACAAGGGCTCCTCCCAAGTACCTCCGGTGAGCTTCTTCAAACAGTCATCACCATCTTCTGGTGCATCTGACAAATCCCATCCTAATAAAACTCAAAACCCTCCTCCCATTACCAGTAACCCTCCGGGCCCTTCCCTCCCCAACCCCATCAACGATGTCTGAGATGGCGGACGATGCCCCACTCACGGTTGGCACAATGAAACAGCTACTTGCCTCCTTCAAGATGGATGTCTCACAAGAATTTAAGCTGGCCCTGCAAAGCTGCCAGCATTCCGTTAATGCCCTAGGCCAGCACACTGACCACATAGAGAACAAACTGGAGGAGGTGGTTAAATCCCATAATGAGCTCATCTCACTTCATGAAGATCTCCAGGTACAAGTTACGATGCTTCGCAGCAAGGTCGGAGATCTGGAGGATAGATCCCATCGGTATAACTTAAAAATAAGAGGAATCCCAGAATCAGTACCTAATTCTGAACTTAAACAATTTGTCACAGATATCTTCTCAAAATTGCTTCCTACAGTTCATATCACAGACTTTCTACTTGATCTTATCCATCGCCTCCCCAAGGCGAGAGCAGCACCGAAGGAGGCACCAAGGGACACTCTTATGCGTCTGCACTACTACCACATCAAAGAACGGATCCTCCAAGCTGCCAGATCGACAGGCGAAAGCGAATCTATCCTGTTTTCCGCAGGGGACTGTACGGACTGTACAGTCTTCAGTACCTGATCTGAAAGATCCACTCCGCCCATGTACTTATTGTAATCTAGGATACAATTAGGTTTTGAGGTGTGGGTACTGGTACCTCGTACAGGGATGGAGGTGGTACTGTCTCCATGAATTGTTGTCAGTATAAGGACATCCCTCTTGTCCTTATATTTGACCAACAACATATTTTCGGTGCATATTCCCCTGCTTTCACCCCTTCTCATTACTTGGGCAATGTGCGTTTTTGGGAGGCCTCTTTGGTTCTTGCGCACAGTACCGCAAGCTGCTGTACCTCTTGAACCAAGGGCCTTAAACAGGGGGATGCTAGTGTAAAAGTTATCCACATAGAGGTGATAACCTTTATCCAGGAAGGGGTGCACTAAATCCCAGACAATTTTTCCACTAACACCTACGAGGGAGGGGGGGCATTCTGGCGGTTCAATTCTTGAATCCTTCCCTTCATATACCCTAAACCTGTGGGTGTACCCTGAGGTGCTTTCACACAGTTTATACATTTTTATGCCATACCTTGCCCTCTTACTGGGAAGGTACTGGCGGAATTTAACCCTTCCTTTAAAATGTATAAGGGACTCGTCGATACAAATACATTTTTCAGGGATGTACATCTCTGCAAATTTGGCACTGAAATGATCAATGACCGGCCTGACTTTGAATAGCCGGTCAAAGGTGGGATCATCTCTGGGTGGGCACTGTGCATTATCGGTGTAATGTAAAAATTTAAGGATTATCTCAAAACGAGTCCGAGTCATGGCCATACGGTAAAGTGGGGTGCTGTACAGAACATCTGTACTCCAATATTGCCTAATTTCTGGCTTTTTTACTATGCCCATATGTAACACCAGACCCCAAAACGTCATCATCTCTACTGCATCTACAGGGGTCCACCTAGCAAATGATGACGTGGGGTTTTGAGCAATAAACTGCTGGGCATATAAATTACTTTGGTCCACCATTAAATTTATAAAATCATCAGAGAAAAATAATTTGAAAAAGTCAATTTCTCTGAGACCTGTTGAATCAAATTGGATTCCTGGGATGGCCAAAAACTCAGGAACCTGGGGCTCAAAATTGTCTGGTGGTGGGGTCCATACGGGATCAATCATTTGGGGGGGGGGGTCTCAGCTGCTCTACGGGGGCGTCTTTGAGGGGGTCCCTCATCACTAGAGGAGGAAGAGGAGCTTAAGATGAATCCTTCAAATTCCCCGCTTGCATCACTGGCTGTGTCAGAGTCAGAGGCAAGCATGGCATATGCCTCCTCCGCTGAATACATTCTTCTGGATGACTGGGATGACATTTGGGATGACATTTGGGATGACATTTGGGATGCCATTTTTATTTTTGTGTTTCTGTAAGTGTAATGTTTCAACACGTGTATAGTGTAGGGGGGGTACAAACTTTATTTCAACACGGGGGGTATGTAGTGTGTAGTGTGTATGTAGTGCAAAAAAAAAAAATACTTTATACAGAAATTTGATCCCAATAATAAAAAAAAAAATTGAAGGGGTTAAAAAAAAAAAAAAAGGTCCTGCGCCAAAAATTGAGCACAGATGTTGGTCAGTAACGTCCGTCACTGAACAGCGCTCAAAGGCAACAGGACACCCACAAAAGCAACGTGGGTGTAAAAACAAAAAAAAAAAACAATTTAAAAAAACTGCAGAAAAAAAATTATATCAACCCTGTGCCAAAAATGCTGTTCAGTGATTGTACGTCACTGATCAGCGGCCACAGGACACCCACAAAAGCAACGTGGGTGTAAAAACAAATTAAAAAAATATACCACAGCACTCTCCAAAAAAAAAAACAATTTAAAAAAACTGCAGAAAAAAAATTATATCAACCCTGTGCCAAAAATGCTGTTCAGTGATTGTACGTCACTGATCAGCGCTCAGCGGCCACAGGACACCCACAAAAGCAACGTGGGTGTAAAAACAAAACCCCACTACACTCTCCAAAAAAAACAAAAAACTGCAGATCTGTGATGCAGTGATGCAACACTGCAGATCTGTGATGCAGTGATGCAGTGAGGGGCAGCAGGCACACAACTGTGGGTGCAACCTGACAGGGTATATATATAAAAAAAAAAAACCTGGACCCCCAAAAAGTTGCTGATTAATTAATTTAAACTGATCAGCACAAAAGGGGGGGCAGCAGGGGGGGCAGCAGTCAGTTGCACACGCAGCACAACCTTTGGTGCAACTGACAGGTATACATATATATTTAAAAAAAAACCTGGACCCCCAAAAAGTTGCTGATCTTAATTAATTTAAACTGATCAGCACAAAAGGGGAGGAAGCAGGGGGGCAGCAGTCAGTTGCACAGGCAGCACAACCTTTGGTGCAACTGACAGGTATATATATAAAAAAAAACCTCTGCACCCCCAAAAAGTTGCTGATCAGCTCAGATATAGTGATCAGCACAAAAGGGGGTGCAGCAGACACAAAATATAGCACTCTCTATCACTCTCTCTCACTATATCTGACTATCTCTGACTATCTCTGACTATCTCTCACGATCTGTGACTCTATGACACTGCAGCAGCAGGACACAGGAAGTCACAAGATCCAGGAAGCATTCAGCTGCTGGCAGCACGCTACCAGCAGTGATCAGCGGTGATCAGGTAAGTATCAGGCAAGGTTCAGGTATGTATAGCAGGACAGAGTGGCCGGTGACCGCTCTGCACGCAATTCCAGACCGGAATGGCGTCTGCAGCGCAGTCACCATTAGTTTAAATGGCGCGCCTTGGCTGTGATTGGTCCGTCGGTCCGACGGACCAATCACAGCCTTGGGGGCAGGTGGGGTGAGGTGTCGTCGTCACCGATGACCCCCTCATGCCCCCTCACACCCGGCGGTGATTGACACCTGTGTTACCGAGCGTCTGATTCGCTGGTAACACAGGAAAACGCTGCGACTGGCTGTTCACATTGAACAGCCAATCACAGCGATCGCCGACGGGGGGGCGACATCGCCGCCCCCCCTGGGCATGCAGGGACATGTCTGCTGTCAGGGACAGCAGACATCGTCCCTCTGTCACTGCGTCTCTAGACGCAGTGGCACTTTGAAGTCATGACGTATATATACGTCATGTGTCGGGAAGTACATCCCGGCCATGACGTATATATACGTCAAATGTCGGGAAGGGGTTAAACAATGATACAGTAACTCACCATAAAGGAGCGCAAAATATTTAAATGTAACATTTTAGCAATATTCCTTAAACATGCATAAAACATAATAAAAATAATATAAAATCTTAAATAAACCACAGTATTACCAGTGTCTCTTCAATCTCATCAAAAATTGATCTCCAATATTTTAGAGCAATTGGCAATTATTACTCAGCAGTGGATTCAAACAAAAAAAGTTATTGGAAGGTAAGAGCTCTGTGTATCTTTGAATACAATGAACTGATGCTCATTACCATCCTTAATACAGTTGGAAAAAGTAGCCTTCTCAGCCTTGTGTTGTGCACATATTCTCAACCTCCCCCTGTGCGGAGAGATGGCATGCTGTCCCTGTACCGTGATCTAGACCGCAGCAGTTTGCAACTATTACAGATGGTAATAGGCATCAAATAATTGTATTAATAAAATGGATACACAAGACTTTAACCTTCCATTAACAGTATTGTTTGGATCCCAAGGACCCACTGCTGAGCAATAATTTCATAAAGCCTGAAAATAGCATATTAATATTGTAGAAACGCTAGTGTTACTGTGTGGTTAATTTAAGATTATTATTTTTACAGTATGTTTTATGCAAAGGCACTTTGTGCACACTACACCTGTGCCCCCTGCTCTCTAGCTGGCTGCACTATAGACTCGGGGGACGCTAGTGCTCAGGGCCTGATTAAGGGTACCAGGTGCCCTAGACTAAGACACATGTAGCTCCCCTTCCTTGTAATGCTGCTAAACACGTGTATGGTTGTTATTGGACTCACCAGTCATACTGCCCCATATGCATGTAATAAAGATTATACAACAGGCATATATGATCTGACGCTTGTGGCTTATAAAGGAGACTTTGGCTTTAGGCTGCCCAGCTGGCCCTGTAGCATGATGTACATAAACTAATGTTTCCATCAGTAAAGAACTTTACTCCCCAAAGTACATTGGGACAGGTGATACCCAACAAGCATGGAATAAATGAGGCCTTCATTTCATTTGTCGGCTGTCACCTGGAAGTCCTGGCACCCTAGGGTGCAGCCTAATCAGTCTATTGGTTAATCGGGCAATGCTAGCCCTGTCCCAGAGTCTATAGTACATCCACAAGTAGCTTGGAGAGTGGTGCTGTAGCCATTTCCCCAAGGATTTTCTTACTGCGCATACGTAAAAATGCTGAGGAGATGGCTGATATGCCCCTTTCCTGGTGATTTCTGCAGCACTGTTGCTGTCAACGTGGGACTCTAGGTATGTTTTGAAAAAAATGGATGCAGAGTGCCTTGGAGACCATGTGCACCACACACAATGCATCCATTATAAATGTGTAGGTGGTTTTAAGCGTGTCTAATACATTTTTTTATAATATATGTCTTAATAAACTGTTTTGCGCTCCTTTATGGTGACTTAACATCATCTAGCCACTAAACAACCGCTCTAGACCCAGCATGCTCATAGCATGTCTTGTAGCGCCGGGTGTCATTTCGGACTGAAATATGTCTTACTGAGAAACACTAAACTGCAATATTTCCTAGTCAGATACAGACACAGTTACAACTAGACATTTTTTTGCACATATTATAAGGCGCCTCAAGTGGTTCACATACTGTATGTACATATGGCACATTTTAGAACACTACAGGGAACACAACTTGTAGAACATGAGGTACAGATGTATGTGGACACATCTTCAAGAGAGGGATCAGTGGCAATTTCTTTACTCCAATATTGCGCCCATATTTGTTGATCAAAAGATGTTTACTAGATTATTACGCTGCAATTGTACGATTGTAAGATGCACACATCCCTCTCAAATATAAATCTCTCTGTACAGATATCTCCATTAGATGTTTGAGTCACGTCAGTCAGGCACTGTGTAGTAACTTTATTTAGAGACGATAATCAACAAAGTAACAAAATTCTTGCAGATTGATATCTCTCAAAAAGTTTGTAGCAGGATATTCCAAAGCACATTGCTTAGGCTGGGTACACACCAGAACGATTAGGGCTCAATTCCATCAATCTTTATCCAATTCCGACCGATTGGATGCAGATTGTATGTAGATTAGGCATGTTTTTGCATGTTTAGATCCAATTCCGATCCGATCCCAATCCGATGCGCGTCCCCGCTGTTGTTTGGTCGTTTTACAGATCCTACCTGCTGCAGGTAGGATCTGTAAAAGATCCATTCAACTTGATACAGACTCAGATTGGATTGGAATCAGATTGGATGCAGATCATTAGCAGATCGTGTGCTTAAATAGATTGTGCGACCATCACACAATCTGCTAACGATCTACTAACAATCAGGATCGTTCTGGTGTGTACCCCGCCTTATAGGGTTATCTTTACTTTCACCCTTGTTCCAACACAATATTTATCTTACAAAGAGATAATATTTTAGCACGCCCATAGCCTTGTGATGTACTGTACAAGTGATAAAAAAACAAATGTATCAAACAAATAAATGGTTAATGATATAGGTCACATAACAGCATGGGTTACATCATCCACTCATCCCATTGGTCAGTCGACACGTAAAGGAGAAAGAGTGCGAAACACTACCATAATCATCAGAATGTGGTAATGAATATCACCCACAACAGGATTGTCTCACATGTGTTATATCAATCATCGGTACCCAAAGTATCCAAGTGTGCTGTAAAGAGGAAGGAGACCCATTTGCTTGAACATTGTGACCTGTGGTTGCAATATTCCTCTTAAACTATAATCACAGTCTAATGCAAGCGCAAATGTGGGCAGGGTGTGGTATGCACCTCCTTCTGCATTTGCATTGGTATGGATCATATATGATAAGCTGCTGCAAGTAGCTCATCATATGCTATCCATGCTGAATCAGTCCCTAGGTTTCTTAGCATTGCGACATCAGTAGCCATGATACCCAAATAAGCAGTGCTGGTTAAACCTAAAGGTTAGGTGCAGATGGGAGGAGATGATGGAATATGAAAAGCAAGGAAAAACACCTGAGAGAAGGCCGTGTGCATGAGAGCTTACAAATTAGAGTGGAGTAGTGTACAGACAAGGGTGGCACAGAAGGGAGAGACAGTGAGCAAGAAACATGTAGCAATGAGTTAGGATGAGAGCTTGAAGGCTTTAATTAAAAATTCCTGTGAATGTTACAAAGAGAAGTGCCTGTTACTTATAACCACCCTGATGCAGAGTTACATCACATTTAGCCACATAAATTGTCACACAGCATGCACGGATCCAGTTGCTAATATTCTGCAATATGCAGAGTTGCATGCAACTATACAGCCATATCTGCTATACCCTTATGCAGGATTTCATAGTCATCATCATTGGCAGTGCTCTCTTGCACCAGCCATATCCTTGGTGCACAAAAATGCGTCTGAAGTCAGGGAAACCCTGAAGTGGTGGCGCGGGAAACCCAGAAGCGCTTCCCGCGCCGCCACATGGCGGATGATGATTGACGGCAACGGGCAGCACTTCACTCCGGCTGGGCGGCACAGCGGGCGGGCTCCCTCTCTCCTGACCGGACGGCGGCACCCGATGGGGCTCTGTAAGTTGCTGTTCACCTCTGCTCACTCCATCGGGGGAGACATGGGGGACCGAACTTCCGCCCTCCAGTGGCCGGCGCCCTAGGCAAATGCCTAATGCTGCCTAGTGGTGGCGCCGTCCCTGGTAGTGCTACTAGTTCCCATCTACCGCAGGGATCCCGCCGATGATATCCCATTCGCCGAACGGACCCCACAGCACACTGCATGATCCCTGCTGCCCGGACCTCTCTCAGCTTCTGACAAGTAGCAGGAGAGGGGGGTAGTGGGCTCTGCTGCAGCTCCTGAGATGCTGGTGCAGCAGCACCAGCACCAGCATCCAGGAGTTTTTTGCTGTTTTTTTTTTCAGTATTCACTCCATAAGACGCACACACTTTTCCCTCCACTTTTTTGGGGAGAAAAAGTGCGTCTTATGGTGCGAAAAATACAGTATATAATATTTTAATAAATGTTTTAGGTATAAAAAGTGATTTTCTATTTATGGATTTATGAAGTAAGGAGGGACAGGAATTACCATCCACTACTGTAGGGCACCTTATAACACTATTGTGGAGATATATAATATATACGCTGATGGAGGTAGGAGAGGGGTCTTAACAAAGGTCTTGGTAGAGACCGAAACGTTGACCACTAACCCACTGTCATGTTATAAGTGTCTTTCACGCTATGGTATGTATTAAAAACTACAAGCAAAAAGAAGACCGGTGAGTGCGTCTGTTTTTGAACATTTTGTATCTTTGGGAGTACCTACCAGGTAGGCCTTCTGGACTTTGACACCCCGGCTGTTTTATAGCAAAGGAGGAGAGTGCTGTCCTATGTGGATGGATGGTATCTGGGTTTCCATTCCAAAAAGGTAAGGACACAGCACGTCACTGTATATATTATATATGGGATACGGTCATATTGTCTACAGCATTTAGGTCTACAAGCATTAGGTCTACACCACTAGGTCGACCTGCATTTAGGTCGACATGACTTAGGTTGACAGGGTAATTAGGTCGACTTTTATAAGGTCGACAGGGTCATTAGGTCGACATGTGGAAGGTCGACAGGCAAAAGGTCGACATGGGGTAATTTGACTGTTTTACGAGTCAACATGTGCCAACAGGCGGTATTTCATGACCTACCATCCACTAGGGCGTGGTGGGAGACTAAAATAGTGTGCCAAGCGTAGCGAGGCACCGTGCCCGAAGCATGGCGAGCGCAGCGAGCCATTCAAGGGGACGCGGTGCTATGTTGACTGTGTCGACTGCACTGTCCTTCATTAAAGGGGCCTCCTGTACAACTATAGCTCATCTCCTGTGGACAGGCGGCATAAGAGGGCTCTCCTGCCCATATCGACTCCGGGAGCGGGCATCTGCGGGGTCCGGGGATCCTTCCACGGGCTCCCACGATTTGCAGCCTTTTCGCGGCTCCGGAGCCGGTGCCTCAATTTGCGGAGGTACCCGGGAATCGGGCTCCGCGGCGGGAAGGCGCCGCCGAAACGACAGTGAGGGGGCGGACAGACAGCCCAGACATCCTCCAGCACTCCCAGATGCTCCCTGGACCAGTGGAGGGGCAAGTAATAGCACTGGGGGGGCGGCTAGAGACTCCCCAGGACCAGCAGATCTCTGCTGTGTGGCGGTGGCCATATTGGATGTGGCAGCAGTAATCCTCTACCCCTGGGGGACAACACAGTGCAGGAGCACTTGGCAAGGGACATCCCTCACCCCAGTGAAACTGCCAGGGAACTCCCCTGCTATCCTGCAACCAGAGCTAGACACCTGACAGTCTCTCCACAGAACTGATAAGGGCTGCAGGTTCGGCCATCTTGCATGCTCCACAGACCTGGTCACAGTAACCCCCCATCACGCAGCATCTAACCAGTATCCCACTGTACTTAAGGGAAGAGATCTGTTGAATACTATCCCTCCCTGAAATATTGCTTCCTAGCCAGAGCCTACGCTGTGGTTTACATTTATATTCCAATTGGTGACAGTCAGGACTCCACAGCTCCATCTGGTGGCTCCAAGCTATATCCCTAGACTACATGTATGCTATACCTGCTGAAAATGTGACATGATCTAGACTGTCTTCACCTGGCTATGTAACGGCTCACCCTCATGTCACCGGTGCACCACACCTACCTACCAATCTAATGTAACACCTCAGGCCTATATCACACTGGCATTATACCACATACTTCTATTTTACTGTAAACGGCAACAGAGAGTCCACCCCCTCCTCTACAGGTGGGATGTCTACTAAACGCAACAAGGGCTCCTCCCAAGTACCTCCGGTGAGCTTCTTCAAACAGTCATCACCATCTTCTGGTGCATCGGACAAATCCCATCCTAATAAAACTCAAAACCCTCCTCCCATTACCAGTAACCCTCCGGGCCCTTCCCTCCCCAACCCCATCAACGATGTCTGAGATGGCGGACGATGCCCCACTGACGGTTGGCACAATGAAACAGCTACTTGCCTCCTTCAAGATGGATGTCTCACAAGAATTTAAGCTGGCCCTGCAAAGCTGCCAGCATTCCGTTAATGCCCTAGGCCAGCACACTGACCACATAGAGAACAAACTGGAGGAGGTGGTTAAATCCCATAATGAGCTCATCTCACTTCATGAAGATCTCCAGGTACAAGTTACGATGCTTCGCAGCAAGGTCGGAGATCTGGAGGATAGATCCCATCGGTATAACTTAAAAATAAGAGGAATCCCAGAATCAGTACCTAATTCTGAACTTAAACAATTTGTCACAGATATCTTCTCAAAATTGCTTCCTACAGTTCATATAACAGACTTTCTACTTGATCTTATCCATCGCCTCCCCAAGGCGAGAGCAGCACCGGAGGGCACCAAGGGACACTCTTATGCATCTGCACTACTACCACATCAAAGAACGGATCCTCCAAGCTGCCAGATCGACAGGCGAAAGCGAATCTATCCTGGGCGACCTACAGATCTTCGGGGACCTCTCAGCTGCCACACTGGCCCTCAGGCGATCTTTCACCTCGATCACAAGAACCGGGAGGCAGCTATACCCTATTGCTGGAGCTTCCCTACCCGTTTGATTATCAGATGGGACGGCCGCATCATAACTGTCTCCTCCCCGGCTGAGGGCTCCCAACTGTTGTCATCCTGGAATTTGAAGGTGACATTGGGCGGAGGATCGCCTATGCCAAAATTGACACAAGACTGATCAATGGTGGCCGACGCGACTTGAGAGATGATATCCTTTGGATGGTATGTTTGGTTTAGGGGATGTCCTCTGAACTGTATGTTCAATTTTGCCTTAAGCTAGAATCTTCTATATGTAGGCCTCAGAAAGTGCATATCCCCACCCGTTTTCTCTCCTCTAGGAGGCCTACATCTTCCCGTTAGAAGCATTATTTACAGAGTATGTGTTACTATTTATGGTATGTTTTATACGCTGTGTTGCCAGTTTGCTAAATTTTATTGTACAAGCCCACCTAACACTCCCTATATTTGATGTTTTGGTTACTAAGTCTGGATGGGCTCCAGTTTTCTTCACCCCATGGTCCTAATTTCCTTCACAACTGGAGGGGGTGGGACTTTGGGGTCATAGATGTTTGAGGTTTACTATGTTCCCTAAATATTAAGTGGAGCATTGGTGGCACTTTTGGTCGCCACTTCCCCCAATGTGATACCATTTACGGTGGCCCACAGTCGCTCCTATATGGTGCGCAATTTCAATTTCTGTTTTCTTTTTGTTTTGCCTTACTACCTTATTTTTCCTCCCACATCCCCACCCCCTCCTTGAGATTAAAATAGAGAGACACATCAAGTTAAATGTTGATATTCATGTGACTGCAGGGATATATATCTGCAACGTTGCTATATCATATTGCCGCAGGCCGGCTCTGAGATGCAACTTACTCATATTTAATAATGGTTAAGGTACTTTCCTTAAATGTTAAAGGCTTAAATTCACCAAATAAACGCCGACTGGCCCTCGCCCACTTTGCCAAGCTGAAGGCACATATTATTGCCCTACAGGAAACCCATTTCATTTCCTCCTCCCCCCCAAAACTCTCCAATCATAAATTCCCCACATGTTATACAGAATGTCCAATGGACCGACTAAAAAAGCTGGGGTAGCTATTTTATTGGCCAGTTCCTGAGAATTCACTGTAACTAAGCAGCTCTCAGATCAGGACGACAGGTACTTAATTTTGGTGGGCAAACTTCAGGATAAACCTGTCACTATAGCCACTGTTTATGTCCCCAACGCCATACAGGTTCCCTTTCTCCGCAAGTTCTGTAATGTTCTACAATCCTGCTTATCGGGAGAATTGCTCCTTTTAGGGGATTTTAATATGGTGGTTGATTCGAGTACTGATAAATCCTACATACAGATAGTGGTAGATGCTCAAATTAGTTCAGTAAAACTTTTCAGGTGCATGCAAGGGAGGGGTTAATACATAGTAAGTAACAAGTCATTGGTTCCCCCGGCACACTGAATAGTTTTAGCAACCAATCTTGAACACTACATGATAATAGAATTCAGAGATATTGGTTACATACACCTGCGCAGGTATATGTAACCAATATCTCTGAATTCTATTATCATGTAGTGTTCAAGATTAGTTGCTAAAACTATTCAGTGTGCCGGGGGAACCAATGTCTTGTTACTTACTGATAAATCCTCTAAGCTCTGTCCTTCGAAAGCCCCAAGTAGATGTGATAACTCTGCGGCTTTTCATCCGGTTATTCATGAATACGATTTATATGACATCTGGAGAGCCAAAAACCCTAAAGATAGAGACTTCACATTTTACTTCCCGGTCCATGGGTCGTTTTCCAGAATCAACCTGGCATTTTCAGATAAGTGGACATTGCAACAGATGTGTAAGGCTTCTATCCTGCCAACGGCATGGTCCGATCATTCTGCTCTCCTTTTGATTTGGTATCCCCAATCCTTTAGAAACCCACCCAACCCCTGGCGTTTAGGTGAACACCTCCTAACACATCCTGAAACTAGAGAGATAATCGCCCAATCTATTACCATGTATCTGGACACTAACGATCCGATGGACACCTCAGTATTTACACAATGGTGCGCGCTTAAAGCGGTAACTAGGGGTGCGGCTATCCAGGCGGCAGCGCAGTTGCGTAAAAAGAGAGGCTCGCCAAAAGGAAGTTGAAACTAGACTTGCAGATTTAGAAAATAGGCTTAAATCCTCTCTGTCCAATAAAACGGTCTACCAAGATCTCCTCAAAACCAGGGAGGAATGGAACATTATTGCTCTGACAGAATTTCATACAAATTTATTCCGTTTAAAGCAGAGGTATTATACCCAGGGAGATAGAGCAGGTAGAGTATTGGCAAGGCAATTGAGGGCAAAAACGGCAAAAGAGAGAGTGAAGGGGATAACCAACCCTCAAGGGGTGAAGGTCTCTGACCCGGCAGACATTGCAGCTGCCTTTCCCAATTACTATTCTGATCTATATAATCTAAAAGAGGATGCTAACACACCTTAACCAACTGCTTCAGATATAGACTCATTCTTAAGTAAGCTATCTCTACCTAACTTAAAGATGCCCGATCTCCAAGCCCTAGATCTTCCCTGGACAGAGAAAGAACTTATACAGGTTATTAAAAGCTTACCACAAGGTAAAGCCCCAGATGGATTTATTAACAAGTTTTACTCCTGCTTCCAGGAGGTTTTGTCTCTGGTACTACTCTCGGTTTTTAATGAGGCTTCTGTAGCAGGCTCATTCCCCTCTGAAATGCTGGAAGCCAGAATAGTAGCGTTTCCCAAGCAGGGGAAAAATCCGGCATTAGTGTCTAATTACCGTCCAATAGCCCTTTTAATTGCAGATGTGAAGATCTATGCTAAGTTGATTGCAAATAGACTCAGCCCCCTATTCCCCTCATTAGTCTCACCAGATCAGATGGGGTTTATTCGGGGTCGCCAGGCCCCGGACAACACTAGGAGACTTATCAATTTGTTGGATGCCTCCTCTGCTTCTCGGAGGCGCTCTTATTGCTTTTGCTGGATGCAGAGAAGGCTTTTGATAGGTTACATTTGGGCTATCTTCATGCAGTTTTGAGGAAATTGGTTATAGAGGGAAGAGCACATTCTTCCATCTCAGCACTGTATTCCAACCCCTCCGCCAGAGTATACGTGAATGGCATCCTCTCTGCCCCATTTAAAATTCCCAATGGTACTCGTCAGGGCTGCCCACTGTCCCCATTGGTTTTAGCCTTGGCAATAGAACCCCTCGCGGAAGCTATCCGAAGTTGATTCAGGGCCACACCGGCTTACTCCTGCCTCTGCTGCCGCATTACCAGCTCTGACGAGCGCAAGCAGGACACGCTGTTACCCTGCCAGTCCCCCGGATCATCATATTGGGGACGTCAGCTGCTAGCGCTATCGAGCGCCAACATCACTGCCTCCATTCTCACCGATTTACCCAGCTGTTTGTCCCCGCTACTTGGAGGTACCCTCACTTTAGGGTTGAGCTAAACAAAAATCTATTTGGCTCCCCGCTGCCGTCAATATATGGGTGAGAGAAATTCTAATATTACCCTTCTATAATTACATGAACTGCCTTTTCATCTAGTGCATGTCTGCCTACATGCTAAACTGGCATTATTAATCCATGACTGCAGGATACCCCGTTTCATTTGATTATTAACAATCTATTTAACATCTGAACTGAGCTACCCCAATTACTGGGATTATATTATACCTTGGAGACACCTTTTACCATTCAGGATTTAACCCTATATGTTTTTATATTTATGTTTTAGTGTTATTATGTATGTATATGTGTTTATCTCTTTTTACATTTATAAAATAATACAATTTACAAGCGTGTCCAGTGTCATTTCTTTCTGGCCGTACCTAACTAGACTTGGAGTTCTCTTTTACTACACTTACCCAGCAGCGCAATTGTGTTGAAACCCCCCCCCCCCCCTGTATTCTGTCCACCTTATGAGCTTGGCTAGCTCATCCAACACGTGCAGCAGCTGGGGAATTGTTTAATAGGTGTGGAGTATATAGCACCAATATAATTATTATTATTCTTTCATTGGAGCGCCAGGAAAGTGAATTGGTTGATGCCATTTGGTATCAATCTTAATTCACAACCTCTGACCTAATGACCATGTCAACCTAACACATGTCGACCTAATGACCCTGTCGACCTTCAGTCAGGTCGACCTAAATGCAAGTCGACCTAATGGTGCAGATCTAATGCTTGTAGACCTAAATGCAGTCTGACGAATGATCCCATTCCTTATATATATCCTCACTGAATTTAGCCTATGTACAAAAACCCTCCCAGTCACCTAATTACTCCCATTAATCTACTGGCTGGGATAGGTCTCATATTATTGAGAATTGCCAACAAATGTAAAATCAACTTGCATGAAACTCTGCATTGGCTCCTTCTTCAAATACTTCTGTTTCTGGCAATGGCAAGTGCTCAGTGTACAGCATAACAAAAAATGACATTATACACCTAAGAAACTTCATTTATCTCACTAAGTAATTCGTTTTTGTATACCAAGAATAATAAAATGTCATCACTGCATTTGCTTTAATAAAATAAAAAAAATTTTACTTTATTTTTTGCCTCAGAGATACTTTAATTCTATATTGAAATGTTCTATAATATAATAAGTGCTTACACAATAATGTACTGTAACTCTGTTTGATTATAGTTCAGCATGTAGCTTCTCTACTAAATGTCATTACCATTTACGCTTCTGGGACAATTCCATAAGTATAAAGTTATTCTTTTCAATGCACATTAAAAGAATGTGCAGCAATTTATATATATATATATATATATATATATATATATATATATATATAAAGTACATATACTGTATATATATATATATATATATATATATATATATATAAAGTGCATATACTGTATATATATATAATATATATATATATATATATATATATATATATATATATAAAGAGAGAGATAGATGCAGTATATCTCATCTATATATCTGCCTAGTCTAGTGTACCTGACATACTGCATGTGTTAAAAGAGGGAGCACTCATCTTGCATTGACCAAAATGCCCAACAAATCTTTACACATTGATGTGCCAGATTGTAGTTCACCAGTAGCACAAAACAATTAGTGAGGATATTAAAGATGATGACCATCCCAGTAGGCTTTGAACATAAAAAAACAAAACATTTATTACCTGTAATGTAACATGGGTCTTCCAGTACTATCCTGAGACAAAACACCAGTCCATGCACTTGAAAACACCAACATCACCAAGAATGAAAACCCACATCAAAGCAAATTCAAAGTTATGTTAATTGTTTTCTTTGCCAGTAACAGCGTTATTTTGACATTATTTTACATTTTTTAAAGCTGTGACGCAGCAGATCACTTAACAGCAGAAGAATATCCAAAGGCCAATAGCCCTCCAGGAGCACTGGGTTGTGGCTTGTGGAAGTAGTCGCAAATGGAATGGGGGTCAGCGGCAGCTACACAGCACATACTGTTACTTAGGGTATTTTTCATGAAAAATACCTGGAAAGGCTGTGGAAGGTGTTCACGGGGATACAGCTTTCTCGCAATCTCTGTCCCTAATAACACTGCTCCAATCTGTAATAAATTATCATATCCGCACCCTCAGATGAAAATGGTGATAAATCTGCCCCATAATGTTTTCAATCAAAAAAATATTAGGTACTCTTTACTTAGTGCGGCGCCCGTCGCGGGCATCGCGGGTACATTAATGTATGGCCGCGACGCGACCGACGCGATGCCCGCGATTTGCCATTGAAATCAATGTAAAACATAAAAATCGTGTCGGTCGCGTCGCGGCCGCACATAAACGCACCCGCGATGCCCGCGACGCGATGCTCACGATTTCCCATAGGGAACAATGTTAAAAGTCGCGATGGACCCGATTTTAGTGTTAAATGGCTCAATCAACCCGATTTGGCCATAGGAATCAATGTTAAATGGGCCACAGAGCCCATTAACCCTTAAATGTCCCCCCAAATTTTTAACGCCACCCCACGATCCACGCCAACCCGAAGCGTGGCGAGCGCAGCGAGCCCGCGAGGGGCGGCGGTACGCGTCCTCCGACCTTTTCATGCCCTACTATCCACGTCGGCGTGGTGTGAGAATATAATAGTGTGGCGAGCGCAGCGAGCCACCGAGCCCGAAGCGTGGCGAGCGCAGCGAGCCCCGCGAGGGGACGCGGATACCTTCACAGGTAGACGCGTCCCCTCGCGGGCTTCACAGGTGTCCGTGGCGACCCGGACACCTGTGAAGCCCGCGAGGGGACGCGTCTACCTGTGAAGGTATCCGCGTGCGCTCGCCACGCTTCGGGCTCGGTGGCTCGCTGCGCTCGCCACACTATTATATTCTCACACCACGCCGACGTGGATAGTAGGGCATGAAAAGGTCGGAGGACGCGTACCGCCGCCCCTCGCGGGCTCGCTGCGCTCGCCACGCTTCGGGTTGGCGTGGATCGTGGGGTGGCGTTAAAAATTTGGGGGGACATTTAAGGGTTCATTGGCCCTATTTGGGCTGTGTGGCCCATTTTACATTGATTTATATGCCAAAATCGGGTCCATTGAGGCATTTAAGTGTCAAATCGCGGTCAATCAGGCTTTTTAACATTGTTTCCTATGGGAAAATCGCGGTGATCGCGGTAATCGCGGGCATCGCGACCATCCAATTTTACCCGCGATGCCCGCGATTACCGCGATCACCGCGATTTTTACCCGCGATGACCACGATTTTGATCGGCGGCGCCGTTCTAGGTAAAGAGTACCAAATATTAATATAAAAATATAATACGGTATATTAAAAGATTTTAACATTGAAAACATAGTACAAAGTGAGGAAATGTTTGATATATTCTAGTGTAACTATACTTTGGAAAATAGGGGGGTCAAATATAAAGCAGAGATAGTTGTGTGACATCAAGTAAGGAATATATGCTAAGGGACATAGGTCCCTATTCTGGTTAACTCCCAAAGGCAAAATTCTTCTCAAATGGACAAAACCCTGTGCACGGCAGTGGGGGGGGGGGGGGGGGGGGGAGATGTAACGTGCAGAGAGATTTAGATTTGGGTGGGTAGTCTTTTTTGTGAGTGAACCAGAATAAGGGCCAAATAAAGGTGATACAATGTATGCAATAGGTTAGTGCAGATGCTGTAGACATGTACATTTGTTGATTTTCCTATCTGTGATTCAAAGCACAAGGAAAACAATGTGTGTTGGGTGATGTATGTGAAGAAGAATTTGCTATTTGTATGGAATATTGTGAAAGAAAAATGTGGTGGCAGATATAGTGGTGCTTGTGGTGTTGTTAGACAACACACGTTTTGGAAGCTTATCCAGGAATGTGGTTTATTTGTAGTAATGAGTATAGAGTTAACAGTAGTACTGAAATGTTACCAAAATACAAATGGAGACACACTGGCGCTAAATATGCAATGCTACTTCCCTTCTGGTGAAGACAATATTCATAGGGGTTCCTTCCAGAGCTTTTTCATATATCCTCATATGTAGATTTTCATATGTGGAAAATGTTCATGCAAAGAAGAATGTAAAAAACATATATGGTGAAGTACGTCTTTAACACAATTCTTTCTTAGCCAGAAAGAATTTTGGTAACATATGTGTTTTTTTTAAGAGTTGGAGTCTCTTTTGCAACTGTTGAGACTAAATTGGCAGCTGCACCAGAAGGTGGTCCACTTATATTCTTTTAGTAGTACTGAAATGGTTACCTTGCAGTTATACCATATATAGCATTCAGGTATAGCTGTAGCAGGTAATTACAGGCAGGTATACACAGGTGTATGGTGCAGGTACTTATTGTATCCTTGTAGCTTCAGCGGATACAGGAGTGTATTGTGGTCTCTTTGAAAAGGCTTTAAGTCTGCACAGCATGCAGACTAATAGCTGTGGTCTGTGAGGGTCTGTGGCTCTAACACTGCAGGTGCTAAGTGCAGGGGAACTCTGTCGGTGACCGACAACGGGGCTCTCCCTCTGGCGGGGTAGACAGCGGGACTCAGACCCCAGACCCATACCCAGTATTAGGGACCCCCAGTGACAGAGATGCCTTGACGTACGGCCTGGGGGCTTAGCCCTATATCTGCAGATATACGCAACCAAAATCTCTGTGTTATCTGATTATTAGGTACTTGTGAGTTATCCGGGCGTCCGATTTTTTGATTGTATGCCTTAAGTTAAGGCATACAATCAGCTGCGATGCGATGCGATATCGCATCGCATCGCATGCGACCATCGGATGCGATGACCCGATTTTTCCATAGGAATCAATGTTAAAATGATTCCTATGGAAAAAGGGGTCCTTTTCATACCCCTACTATCCAAGTGGGCATGGAGTTGGATATAAACCTGTGGCGAGCGTAGCGAGCCACCGAGCCCGAAGCGTGGCGAGCGAAGCGAGCCCCGCGAGGGGACGGTATTCCGTGTCCCCTCGCGGGGCTCGCTACGCTCGCCACGCTTCGGGCTCGGGGGCTCGCTACGCTCGCCACGCTTCGGGCTCGGTGGCTCGCTACGCTCGCCACAGGTTTATATCCAACTCCATGCCCACTTGGATAGTAGGGGTATGAAAAGGACCCTTTTTCCCATTGAATTCCATGTTAAAATGGACTCAGTCCATTTTAACATTGATTCCTATGGAAAAATCGGGTCATCGCATCGCATCGCATCGCATCCGATGGTCGCATGCGATGCGATGCGATGTCCCGATCCGACCCGATTTCAAAATCGGACGCCCGGATAACTCACAAGTACCGATTATTATGTAGATATCTCTCACTCAGTGTGCAATTGGGATACAAAATGTTGTTTTCCTAACCAGAATTGCCCCTCCCTTTTGGCACCTGAGTGACAGACCTCTGATTGAGCAGCTTACCAACAAAAGTGTTGTGGGGCTCAGGATGCGCTATCACACTAGCTCTCCCTGTCACACACACACTGTGGGAGTGCCGTGATAACGGACAGCACAGAGACACACATAGGAGGTAAGCAGCATGCTGACTGGTCTAAAAGGGCACGCTGCCTGCTGATGGGCTAAGTGTGTTGTCACTCTGAGTTGTGACAGCGCGCGTGAATGCTGGGGCCGCCTACCACTAACAACGATGGCTGCAAGGGGACAAAACAGCCTGCTGGTGTTGCCATGGGGACAGGTGCAGAGCGCACCTTACTAACACTCCCTCTTGCTCAAGGCTGTCTCTGGTTACGTATAAAAGAACATGACATTTTAACGTGGTCATACCTTTAACGGTTAGGAGGAGCAAACCGTAAAAAAAATATCAACATTAAACACATTCAAGTCCACAGTCTTTATGAATGTAGTCAGCAAGTGTGTCGACAGTCCTTTCCTCAACATGTCAGCAACGTTCTTTTCACTTGCGATTCACTGTTGTCTCCCAGGATCGATCACAAACTGGCTTGCCCTACCTTATCTTTGAGGAATCAGTGAAGTCAGGGATGTATACTGAAAAAGGGGAGTAAAACAAACCCTACAAATTATAGACTGGTCAGTCTAACATCCATTGTAGGGAAAATACTGGAGAGGATAATTAGAGATTGCATTAAAGATTTCTTAGAACACAACAAGGTGATATGTAAAGCACAGCATGGGTTTGTTAAAAATAGATGATGCCAGACAAACCCAATTTGTTTCTACGAAGAGGTCAGCAGGAATGTGGACTTAGGGAAATCAGTGGATGTAATCCTTGATTTTGCATAGGCATTTGACACAGTACCACATAGGAGGCTGTTATGGAAGTAGGTAAGGTAGGGATGGGGAATAAAAATTGTACTTGGATAAATAATTGGTTAGACGATCGAGAAGAGAGAGTAGTGGTTAATGGGAAATTTTTGATTTGGCGAAAGGTGTAAAGTGGTGTCCCATAGCGTTCCGTATTGGGTCCCACCTTGTTTAATATATTCATTAACGATATAGGTGATGGCCTGCAAAGTAATATTGCAATATTTGCAGATGACACAAAACTGAGCAAGGAAATTAACTCAGAAGGGGATGTGGAAGCACTGCAAAACAACTTGGTTAAACTTGCAACGTGGGCAACAAGGTGAAAGATGCAATTTAATGTAGATAAATGCAAAGTAATTCATTTTGGGAGCAAAAATGCTCACGCTAGTTATAAATTACATGAGGTTAGTATTGGGAGCTCTGCAGTGGAAAGGGATTTAGGCATTATCACAAATGATAGAATGGATAATAGTGCACACTGCTCGAGTGCAGCAGCAAAGGCTAGAAGGACCTTGGCATGCATTAAAAGGGGAATGGAATCAAGAGATGCCGATGTGATAGTACCACTTTATAAATCATTGGTAAGGCCTCATTTAGAGTACTGTGCCCAGTTCTGGGCACCTCACCTTAAAAAATATATAAATGAACTGGAATCGGTTCAGAGAAGGGCAACTAAATTAATAAGGGGTCTTGAGTCAATAGTATATAAAGATAGGCACTAAGGGGTATGCACTAAGAATTAAATTAATTAAGTTCTGGAATGCTTTGCCAGAATATGTGGTAACAGCAAACACAGTAAAGGAGTTTAAAATAAAACTGGATGCATTTATGGACACAAAGGGAATGATATAGTTATTCACTAGTCTAATAGACAATTAGATAGGTTGAACTGGATAGATATCTTTTTTCAAACTAAATTACTATGTTACTGCATGTATGATGTCAGAGCGAGCCCCAATACTTGTGTAGATCCAACTACCAACTAAAAGTCTTGCATCTCCTCTATCTCCCCTTGAATATTTGGTGACATGGCTTCGGCTTTCTGTACACTTGTCAACGGGAGATTTCACTGGTTTTGCATAAACTTCTTCCATCAATTCTCCATTTAGAAATGTAGAGTATGCAGTAGATTATGTGGAGTGGCGATGGCAATCTCCAATTTTAGGGTGCTGTATCTTGCAACTGGAGAATAGATTTCTCCATAATCAATTTCCATCTTTTGGGTGTATACATTGGCAGCAAGCAACGGGCAATTCTCCCAACTGAATTAATCATCTTGCAGAAGACTCACTTGTTTTTAATCATTTTACGGTTACTTGGCCTATCTACTATAGTCCATGTACTATTTTTATCCAGTGCTAACAGCTCTGTATCAATTGCGGACTTCCACTTTGTGCAATCATTGCTTGACTTTGCTTCTTTCAGGATTACAGTAAGCAATACTCGCATACTCATTGCTGTATCTTTTAGCGGGTACGCCTTTTTTACTCCTCATGGAAACTCTGTTACCAGATAGAGACTGTAAAATTGGAAAACCTGTTTCAGACATGCTTTCTGCTGCCTGTACATCCAGCAATACATTATTTTGTTTCTCCACTGCCTTAGTTAGTAGCAATGTTTCCTGTAACACCACATCTCTGGATTTAGAAAAAAAATTTGTATCCCAAAGTCTGTATCCTTTACTTTCTTCGCAGTAGCTGAGCATTATGCTTTGTATGGATTTTGGATCTAGTTTTCTTCTTTTTTCTTTTGGTATATGGGCAAAAGCTTTACTCCCAAAGATGATGACCGACACTTGTCTTTTTCCCGGACCAGGCCTCCAGTGGCGTTTTACCTTTAACATATACTTTAGGTGCTCGATTCTTTAGGTAAGCTGCGGTAGATACTGCTTCTGCCCAAATTTTTTTTTTGAGACCAGCTTCACTCAGCATCGTCCATACTCTCTCAAAAATTGTGCGGCTTTCACGATCACTCAAGTCATTCTGTTATGGTGTGTTAGCAATTGTTAGTTGGTGCTTTATGCCATATTTTTTAAGGAAATTGGCTAATACTTTGTTGTTGTACTTTCCACCATTGTCGGATCTCAGGATCTTTAACTTCAGACCTGTCTGAGTCTCCACTAAGGTTTTGTATGCCACAATTTTGCTGACTACTTCATTATTTTCTTTAATGAAGTATATGTGTGTCATTCTTGTGGTGTCATCGATGAGAGTCATAAAGTATCTGTAGCCACCTCTTCCTTTGCACCACACACGTCAGTGTGCACTAGAGCTAATGGTGTCTCTGCTCTACTGACTGATTTGGGAAATGGGTTAAGGGTTTGCTTTCCTTTAATGCACACTGGTAATACAGAGTTGCTCATGGTGATACTTGTTGCCATTCCATGCATCAGTTTTGGACATTGTCATATCCCAGATGACCTAAACATTTGAAACAGCTCCTTTGATTTGTCTTCATCAGAGGCCATCATAGCCAAACCCTCCTCTGTGTCTAGTACAGTTGGTTGCATCGGGTTGCGGAAGTAATTACAGTTCCTCTTTTATTATGCGCCATACTGTACACCTGCCCTTTTCAAATTGGACTCTGCAACCTTTTCCCTCCAATATGCTAATGGCGATGAGGTTACTTACCCAAATCTGGCACGAACAATACCTCTTGGATGTCTGTAACAACTGTTTCTCCTCAAATTCTTAAATGTACTGTGATTGCCCCAACTTGTGATGCAGTAAGGACCCTGTCTCTGATCCCTGTAACTGTATTGGGTAAACATGACATTAAAAATAGAATTATTGTTGATTGCAGCTTAAATGCCTAGTGGCTCCTGAGTCCACATACTAGCAATCCTTCCTGAGCTTGTCTGCTACATTCAGTGCTGAGTCGTTTTTCTGGTAACGCAGCTTCTGCATGCCACAGGTATTTTTCATCCTGCAATTTGAAGCTTTGTGTCCTACCTTGTGACATACAAAACACTAACTTCTAATTCTTGAATTTAGTGCCCAGGATATGCTCCTGGAATTGTAGTAGCTTGGCTCTTACAATTTCAGTCATTAACTTGGTATAATTTGACTCTAAAGCAACTACTAAGAAGTCAAACTCTGCAGCATCACCATCGTTACTTCTTTTTGATTCATCTGTGCTCCTACAGATGCCAATTGCTATTGATAAGATTTTATTGATGTAGTCGTTCATGTCCTTGCAGGCACTCAACTTCGTTCCATATAGCATGCGCCTGAAACGCCTTCTTCTCATCAGACCTTTATATTCATTAACACTTTGCAGGGCTGTCCACATGTCCCTAGCAGACTCTATCCCACTAATTAACGAATAGACATGCTGCTCCACAGCTAAACCTATTGTACTGATGACTCTGTCTACTTCTTTTGAGTTTGGGTGGTCCCCTGGTTTTACTGTGACCTTCCATAACTTCTCCCCCTTAAGCTGCATTTTCATAGCAAACTTCCACGTAGTGTAGTTCTCGGAACCTTTTAATTAGAAAATTTCATACTGTGCACTGTGTTATACATCATGTTAACCTTTCTATAAAAAAATGTCACTTAGAGTTATCTGTGCATTATTTTATATACAGTGCTATAACTCGTCTTTTAGGGGGTTAATCTTCCAAGCACGCAGGGTCTGGACCTATAACCTGTTGGCAGAGTATATTTGCAGTGCTTGTGGTGTTGTTGGATGAGACACATTTTTTAAGCTTAACCAGGTTGTGGTTTATTTGTAGTAATGAGCATAGAGTCAACAGTAGTACTGTAAATGGTTAACTTGCGGGCATGCAAGCAGGTATACAAAGGTGTATGGTACAGGTGTATGGTGCAGGTATTAAAAAAATCCTATCATAGTTCTTCATAGCAGTTCTTTTTTTGGTACTTATGTAATATCTGGGCTCCCGTTTTTCGGTACTTATGTAATATCTGGGCTCCCGTTTTTCTTATGAGACCGCATCCCCTCGCTGCGCTCGCCACACTATATAAAATCAACTCCATGCGTAGTTGGATAGTAGGGGTATGAAAAAATGGGGTGCATTTAACATGGGAGCCCAGATAATACATAAGTACCCGTTTTTCTTATGAGACCGCGTCCGCTCGCCACGCTTCAGGCACGGTGGCTCGCCACACTATATAAAATCAACTCCATGCGTAGTTGGATAGTAGGGGTATGAAAAAATGGGGTGCATTTAACATGGGAGCCCAGATAATACATAAGTACCCTTTTTTTTTTTAGAATTTCGTGCTGTAGCCTCTTTCTTTTAATCTCAAAGAAATTTCAATACTTTTTTTTACATATACATTTGTTAGTCAGCACCCTCAGGAATTCACTTTTAGGGATATTTTTTAAGTTTTACTGTGGTTCGCTGCTGGCCTACATATTCTTGCCACCTTTGTATATAACGTCTATAAAATATTTTTGGGGCTAATTTGCTAATTTTGCTCATAAAATACTATTTTTCACTCCGAACATTCAAGAAAGAGGTCTGTGTACACTGGTGCATCAGCCTTCCCATCATTTCTTACTTGGATAAAATATTTGTGAAACGTAAAAATTCTTTACTTAATTCATGCAAACAAAATACCTTCTCCACAACATTTGCTGCCCTCTTCCTTGACTGATCACGACACACATGATGATTTACATTACTTACAAGTTAAGTATCCTTTATCCAGATATCTTTTATCCCAATTAGTCCGAAAACCATGGTTTCTGGAACATAATTTTTTTCTAGGGGCATAATATGTAACGGGCACTAAATATGTGCTAAATTATTGCTTTGCATTCAAATTCAGTACCTGAGATAGCACACAAACTTCGTTTCATGTTTTGAAACCTTGTTTCATGCACAAATAAAATATATTTGTATGTGTTACATGTGTTTGTACAACATAAATACATTTTGTTTTCATACGTGTCCCATCCTCAAGATAACTCATTGAAATATACAGTAAAAACATTATTCAAAATGCTTCTGGTCCTGAGCATTTTTTTTAACCATTACTTGACACTACTATCCAGCATCCACAACAAGATAATGGTTATATTATGCAGATGTCACAATAGTTCGAAAGCGAGGTCTAATGCTGTGTACACACAATGAGATTTGACTATATAGTCAAATCTCATGCAGATCGCATAGTTTTTTTACCTTGCGATCCGGATACGAACTCCCGTGACTGCACAAATCGAAACCCAGGTAGACAGGGCAGCAATGACTATATAGTTCAAATCTAATGCAGATTGTATGAATTGTATGTAAAAAGTACATAGATAGCAAAGATTGCATAGCACTAGAATCTTAAGTCGAATAGCAAGGGAATCTCAACGTGTGTACACACCATAAGAAATGTGGAGGTGTATCAGTGGGTTAAACTTGCTTTTAGAGCTTATATCTTGCTGTGTGTTTTACTTTTAAACTTAAGCAGGGGGAAAACTCTGTTTTGTGCAGGCAAAACTGACTGACAATAACTGTGTTAGTATATCTCAGATCGTCACGAATAGAAGTCACAGTGTAAGCTTTATTATTATTATTGGCGCAATGCTTTTAAATAGCTTGTGACCAAAAAGTAATTCATTTTATTTTCATCCTAAAATGTATGCAGATATGGTCTGTGAGTAGGATATTTTATTTAAATGGACAGTAAGACATAAATAAATTACAGATAATAGACAATCGACATGAATGCAGCATATTTCCTTGAGAGAAATAAAGAAAGACATCGGTCAAGTTCAAGCTATTCATATTTCCAATTACAGAGTATAGAGGTTCGATATGAATGCAGCATATTTCCTTGAGAGAAATAAAGACAGACAAGTTCAACCTATTCATATTTCTAATTACCATCAGCATATTTGCTTTATTCTGTATGATTGCTTAGCTCTATGAGAAATACAAATATAAATAATTCCAAGATGAAAGCATTAACAGCAATAACTACTGTAATTAGAACAATATTACACTCATTTTAAAAATTAGCTTCATTTTGAGCTAGCTTTAAAAGAAAGGATGGAAGAAATGTGCAAGAAATACAGTATGTTGTATATGTAAGATCTACAGTAGCTAATACATATAGTATGTATATCATAAAGCTGTACTAGTTATATAACATGCAAAGGATATTGTGCTGATGGGATATGCAAAGATACCATTGGGCAGATGCGGAGGTGAATGCCAGTTGGTTTGGTGGAGGTTTTTGCACTGTGCCACTGCGAAGCAATCACAAGTACTGGTGATACAGAGCTATGTTCAACATCTCCACTTGTGTCCTAACGGATGTAGCTATGTATTTATAGGACATTCAAATGTATAGTTGTGCACATGCATAATGACACCTGTTTTCAGATGGATGTTTTGGACCAGTGGTAGGGTGGGCAGGTGCACACTGATGATGACAGTTTTAAAACCAAGCATATGGATATAGGAGCTCTTTTTTTAAAACATAGAAATACAAAACACCATACACAAACAACAATGCATACATCCCAAAAAAAAGAGAGCGTGTTATTCCACTTGCTCTATCAAAGTAGACAGTAAACATTATATCATAGCTAAATGCTTATTACAACTTATTGCAGATACAAGAGGATAGGTTAATATCGTGTTACACTATTTCCGTTTACTTCCACCATATAAATGGGTTTGAAGACAAATTGTCAGACAATTTAGGGATTTATACAGTCTTTTATCATCATATCCTAACCAAAGGTGATTACTGCGCGCGAAGTGTTTCTGTGACATTATTTATATACAAAATTTTATAGATTTATATACTTTAAACTACCATGTGCTTATACAAGTGTATAAATTATTAGTTACCAATCCATTTTTTTTAACATACTTTATTACTTTATTATATTATTACTTTATTATTACTTTATTAGTTACTTAGCGATCTTGCCTGTGAATTTATAGAATTCTGATTCGTGCCAAACGTGCCAAATCAAGTGAAATTTAGTGCTAGAGATTCTAGAGGCATATATAAATTTTTCGTGCTCATATGTGGTGTTTACAAGATTAATCCATTCTGCAAATACGGGGCTTTTTTGTGCCATCCAATATCGTGCAATAATCACCTTGGCTAGTGCTGTAAGGTTCAGTAGCAGAGAGCTCATCTCTCTCGAGATGTTCTCCTCCTGCCATGTCCCCATTATAACATTATTTTCCGTAAACACATCCCGTGTTATCCCCATACCCTCAATAACCTGACATACCCTGTCCCAGAAACATTTCACTTTACAACACGACCATAGTAGATGCCAAAAATTAGCCCCGTCCTCTCCACACTTTGGGCATGTATCTGTTTCGGACCTATATATTTTTTTTTAGCTTATGTGGGGTTAAGTATGTCCTATGAAAAATATTAAATTGGACTTGTTGAGTTCGAATAGAATTTGTTGCCTTTCTAGGGGAGGCTAAGGCAATCTGCCAACTGCTCTCTTTTAACTCTGGAATATCACTAACCCATCTTGACATTAACTGCAACAGCCCTTCCTCGTCGGCATTGGCCGATAGGTACTTATATATCTTTGAAACTTGTTTCCGTAGCGGTAGTTTATTAATGAGAAGTTTAATTGGTGCTTCTACTAACCACCCTTCTTTCCCTCTATGGTGTTGAGTCACTGCACTCCTAAGCTGGAGAAATCTATGAAACATGGATCTTGGCAATGCAAATTCACTCTGTAATTGTTCATATGATTTAAAGATTTTATTTTGGTATAGTTGACCCAGTGACACAACACCATATTGGGCCCATAATTTACCCCCTTGTTGCTTTTAATCTCCTTTGCTACCGGGAGGGAGAGAACACCCTCATACTTTCCCTGTTTACCGACTGCTCTCCAGGTTTTAATAGCTTGGTTTATAATCGGTGGGTAACTTCTACGGGTGGAATTTAATAGTAAGGTCTGCAAGGGTGTGATATTTGGGTCGACACACTTTATCAGTCTACTTAGTTCTCCTGTTGGAGCTTCTGTCCTAACCCAAGCGCACAGATGTGTCAATTGGGCTGCTTGGTAATATCTTTTAAAGTTAGGCAGCGCTAATCCCCCATTTTCCCTGTCTCTCCAGAGTGTCGCTAGTTTAATTCTAGGGCGCTTGTTACCCCAGATAAATGAGGACAAAATACTATTCAGACTTCTAAAGAAATCATCTTTAATATATAAAGGAGAATGCTGTAATAAGTACAGAATTTTCGGTAGAATTACCATTTTGATAATATTTATTTGTCCAATTACGGACAGTGGAAGTTTCGCCCAGCATCTACACTTTGTCCTCACTTCCACTAGCACAGGAGCCATATTATCTTTCATAAACTCGTCCGTATGTCCTGATATCACTATCCCGAGATATTTAAACCTAGTGACCTTCTCTAGCGGACTATTTGCCCAGCTACCGCCCAGGCTATCTTCGCCTACTATCAAGAGGTGGGATATACTCCAATTTATTGTTAACCCTGAGATTTCCCCAAACTGCCTGAGTACCTCAGTCACTGTTTTAAGATCTCTACTTGGATCCGCCATTCCGACAAGCAGATCATCTGCATATAGCGATACCAGATTATATCCCATATCTACCCGCGGATTTTGGCAATTCAGTTTATGTATTAAAAGGCAGGCTAGTGGTTCTATAGCCACGGCAAATATAAGTGGAGAGAGGGGGCACCCCTGCCGGGTTCCTCTATACAATGGGATGGAGGATGATGAGTACCCATTAATGGAGACCCTTGCTCTTGGATTCTTATACAAAAGTGTCATCCATCTAATAAAGCCCTGGCCGATTCCAAATGCCTCTAAGGTACGCCATAGATATCCCCATTCGACGGAATCAAATGCCTTGTTTGCATCGAATGAGGCGATCGCAGCATTCAGCCCTCCCACATTGGCATGTTGTATGTATGAAAGGACTCTTCTTAGGTTAATCATAGTAGACTTCCCTCGCATGAACCCTGTTTGATCAGGGTGGACTAGATCTTGAATTACTTTACCAAGACGATTCGCCAGAACCTTTGCGATTATCTTGGCATCAGTTGGAATCAACGATATTGGTCTATATGAGTCCACCCTGGTCAAGTCTTTTCCTTTTTTTGGAATAACCACTATTAAGGCTTCAGTCATAGAGGGGGGCAGATCATCCTCCACCATCATATTCTGGAAGAGCATAGTTAATCGGGGTGCAAAGATTTTAATATATTTTTTATACACCTCCCCAGGTAGTTTGTCTGTTCCCGGGGCTTTTCCTGAGGGTAAGGAGTTAATTGCTCTTTCTATCTCTTCGTATTCGATAGGGGCATCTAAGAGACCCTGGGCTTCTAGGGATAGTCAAGGAAGTTTTATTCCTTCGAGAAAACCACCTATTTCTTCTTCTCCTACTTTTAGCTGTGATTGATACACTTTGCCAAAATGGGACACAAACTCATCTGTTATACTAGGGGTAGAGTCTGAGTTAGAGTACCATTGTTGTGAACTTAAGTGAAGTCTACGACTATTTACCTCCTGCAGGTACTCCAACCACTTATCCTGGGCGCTTTGCCATCTAATCTTATCTAGTTCTGCCTTACTCATGAGAAATGCAGTTTCCAACTGTATCATCTGTCTCAAAATCTCGTTCTTTCTTGCGGTGAGTTCCCTTAAGATAAGAGATCTTTTTAATAAATGCTCCTCGCAAGAAAGCCTTAAAGGCATCCCAGATATATATATTTGGTGCAGAACCCACATTTGTGTCAAAGAAAGCAGTCATTTCCCCCTCTATCTCTTCCTGATTCATCTGTGATAGCCAAAAAGGCTGAAGCTTCCAGTATCGAAAGCCCACCGTTACCTCTAAGTCTAGCTGCATAATTACCGGGGAGTGATCCGATATTCCCCTAGCCTTATATTCTATATATGTGATTTTGTTCAGTAATTTATCCGATGTTAAGATCATGTCAATCCTGGAGAATACCCCATATGTTGCTGAGTAACATGAAAATTGGCGACTATCTGGATATCTCAATCTCCAGGGATCATTCCATCCGATCTCCCCTATAAATTCCGCAAATCTATTCCCCACTTTACTGGCTTCTTTATGCCCCCCATACCATCTATCCAATTGGGGCGACATAATATTGTTGTAATCCCCTAGACAAATCACCTGATTGTTTGGGAAGGATATGGTGAAATCAATTGCTGCCCTCAGCACCTCATATGTAAAGGGGGGTGGAATATAAATAGTTAGAAGGCAAATATCAACATGGTTAATACTACAGTCTATAAATATATATCTGCCCCCAGGGTCAATTTTGACTGTGCGACTTTCAAAAATCACAGATTTTTACAGCAAAATTGACACGCCTCTAGACATTGATGTAAATGGTGCGTGAAACATCGCCCCCATCCATGGGGGCCTCAGAGCGAGCAGCCGATCCCCTCCTAAGTGGGTTTCTTGAAGGCATATAATTTCAGCTTCTAAGGTTTTACAATGATTTAGTACTAATGATCTTTTAAATTTATCGTTGAGGCCTCTAACATTCCAGGTCATGATTTTAACCATCCCCACTAATTTTTTTTTACTTTTTTTCCCTTGTTTTCCACCTCTATACCCCTCCTCCATTTTTTCCCCTTTTGATCTTGCCTTTTATTTTTCTGTCTCCTTGTAAATAATTAATTTCAATTATCATTTTAGTTGATGTATAACATTTCATACAAACATTCAAAACATGTACCCCCCCTCCCCCTCCCTGTACTACCTATATCCCCGCGGCGTACCTGAATCCCCCCATCCCCAATTCCTCTCATACCCTCCAATTTATACTTTGGGACAATTAATTAATGGACACCAAAGGCGCGTCCGGCTCTCCTATATTTTACCAAATATCTAACCCCTGCTATTTAACTAGTACTCCCCCCCCTGTCTCAAAGTGCAGAATAACATTATAATATTTACTATATACTTGTGGTCAACATATCATTTCACATTATCACTCTATCAAAGAAAGAATGAACAGAACAAAACAAAAAAAGACATTTTTTTTTTTAACAGAGTTACCGGATGGAATATACATATCCTACTGCAATCATTTAGCAAGCTGTTTTCGACCAGGATATGCCCCATCCAGCCAGCCTGCGGCATCTCCTGGGGAGAAAAAAAATTTAGTCTCCCCATTCGTCTCAATCCTCAATTTAGAGGGATATAGCATTGAGTACTTAAGATCGAGTTCTCTGAGCCTTGATTTTACATCTCTAAATTTCGCTCGCTCACGCTGGATTTCAATTGGGAAGTCCGGAAAGGCAGAGATTTTTTTGCCCAGGTACCCAAGATCTGCCTTACTCCTTTACATTCCCGGTCTCTAAAATGAAGGATCTTAGCAATGATTGTGCATGGGGGGCCCCATGGTGGTGCTGGGCGTGCCGGCACACGATGAGCCCTCTCAATTGCAAACTGGGCCGAAAAAGGCATCTCTACTGAAGGAGTGTATTAACCATTCCTCTAGGAATTTTTCAGTATGGTTGCCCTCCAAACATTCTTCAAAGCCAATAAATCTAACGTTATTACATCGTAACCTACCCTCAAAGTCTGACATTTTGAGTCGCATATCGGCCAAATGCCCTGCCATAGTTTTCACTTGGGACTGGAGAGGGGCCACTACATCCTCTATTGTAGAGATACGACTTTCCGCCTCTGTAATTCTTTCTCGTATTTTTTGAGCGTCATTTCTCAACAACATTATGTCCGACTGGACTTTGTTAATCTGTTCCATCAAGTGTGTTTCACAAGTATTAACTGCGTCCAACACCTGTTGTAGTGTCACATCCGTAGGGCGTGAATCATTGGACCCCTTAGACGGTGTGGACTGTGGGGTAGATTGTGGAGTAGTAATCTGGGAGCTGCTCCCTGTCTGTGTCTGGGAGCGTGCATATTTTTCAAGTCGTGCAGCTGCAGCACTTTGGCCTGTTTTTCCCATCTCTCTTTTTTTTATATATATATGGAAGTTGAGATATGCCACCAGATTTAATCTCACACTCAGTTTTATCCCCCACCCCTGGTACCGACACAGTTCGCTATTATGTGTGTGCGCGGGTTTTGGGGTGCTCCTTTTATGACAACAGCGGCAGTATATAACGTAGTATTAAGTCTCCAATGATTATTTAACTGAGATACCTCCCCACAATTTTAGCCAACTATGCAGACCCCTCTTACTTGCAGCTCTGTTTTCCACCAGAGCACTGCAGCCTCCTCGGTCACTTGTCCCTGCTCAGGATATTCAGCAAGAGAGTCAGGGTACAGCTGGTTAGTCAGATTAGAGGATCAGCTTATACACAGGGGGTCCAGTCGAAGGTCTGCAGCCACAGAGTCTCCCTTCCGCCACCAAGACACAGGCTCTGGAGCAAGGGGGACCAACTTCAGTAGGCTTTGGTGCAGTTAATACCTCACTGCACAGCGTGTGTGGCTGCAAGCACCGCTCACTCCCGCTGGTGTCCTCCGGCTCGCGACCCGGAAGCAGAGCCCAAACAGGGGGGTCACGCCAAGAGAGCAGGAGAGTATGTCCGGCAGGGACGCCAACCACCACCGCCGCATCCGCAAGCAAACTCCGTCGCAGGATACCAGTCCAGACACCAGGTAGGGGATACAGAGAAGGGTCCAGTCCTTGCTATGAGCGATCCCAGACTATCGCCACACTTTTCAGTCTGCACATGTGTTTGAGACACGGAGGGGACCGACGTGCACAGGAGAGCCGGGGCAAAGCTTCCCTCACTCACATGCTGCCGTGACCACGCCCCTGGATATAGGAGCTCTTAACACATGTGTGCACATACACGCAAATGGTGTAAGTCATTATTATTTCTGTGCAAGCAAAGCAGGAGCAAAGACAGCCAACTTGCATTCAACACTGTGCAGTGCAACTGAATCTACATCTACCTACAGTATATATCAGCGAAGGGGCGGTTCTATCAGTATTGCAGCAAGTGTATTGCACTGTGGAGCCTGGGGACTAAGGGAACCAACTGCTGCCCTGACCAGCAAAATGTTTTCCCCTGCCCACCGCCCAACAATTTTGATCAATGTCGGACAACTGGCCCAACAGGAGTAGCAGGGTTTGCCCCAATGCATGAGAGCTATGCCCAACATAACTTTGAGGAGAAGCTGACCTTGGCCCTGATTCTAATTGATTTGCCCCGTTGCGAATTTGCAACAGGAACTGATGTAGAAGATCTGCGCATGCCCATGCCCAGAAATGCTGGTCGTACCCACAAAAGTGTTGGGTGCACCGAAGAGAATGCTGAGTGTTCACATTCGTATCGAGGTGGCTACTTAGCTTTCGTGGGCGTGCAGCTGAGGTCACCGGATGTCAGCTGCCCACCCTGTTCATGGAGCAGGCGCCGCTAATCTAAGTCACCAGGGAGTGACTTAGATTAGCGGGGTGCTTCTGAAATCATTCAATGGTAGGCGACCATCAAATGATTTTAGGCACCCATGCAATACTGGGAATGGAGTTACATGCAAAACTTCCATACGCATCACTGTGGGGACAAAATGTGAATAGTGGAGAATGGGTGTTTGGGCGAATGGCACTACATGGCTCACAGAACAGCAAAATCAGGCTGCTTTGTGAGCCAACCAGAATAAGAGCCCTTATGCACTGTATGTGCAGTTTAATTAATCTGCTATCTGAACCAGACTGATATGGGGTTTGTTGGGGTGCCTCGGGTGACCCAAAATCTTCTCTGCTGTTTGTTTCTTACATTTAAATGTGCAGATTATAATGCACATTTCTCTTATAGACTGACACTTTCCAACAAAGTGTTTGCAATTCCACTGACATGTCATCTGGCCATGCACAGGACCCATAGCCTACTTCTGTTCTGCAGGACATTATCTGACTTGTCATACTGTTGTTCCTCAACATCTGATCCAATGAATTATGCATCACAATTACAATGCTACTGTATAATAATTTTAGCCAAATACATGTACTAAAACGGAATACTATACAAGACGCATTTATTCTGCATCTTCCTTTGCTACTCACTACTCTAAATTGTCAGTGGCAGGTGGAACTAGGAGTAATGTCTTCCAGTTGATATTTCCTTTGCCAGCAGTAGGCATTACCAGTTAGGGTTGGCAGAACACTAGCAGGGGTATACTTGGCATGTGGTTGGTATTGCTAAGAAAATGGGGTCCAATTGGAACAAACAGCAGTAATAGAAATATGGCAATTCACAACAACCCTTGGATAATAGAGGTGGGATTATACAGCATTTAATGTACAGTACATATAAGAGATTGTAAAATACTGTACATACAGTACTGGTAAATATAAAAAAAAAAACACAAACGAAATACCATATTGCATTAGTCCAGCCAGCACCCTATTGCGACAAAAAGGGGGCTCCCTTTTTCACAGTTAATTCGAGGACGATGTATATATACGGGGCAGGACGGATGGTGTAATGCTTAGCATTACTGCCTCACAGCACTGAGGTCATGGGTTCTATTCCCACCATGGCCCTAACTGTGCGAAGTTTGTATATTCTCCCCGTACTTGCGTGGGTTTCCTCCAGGTACTCCGGTTTCCTCCCACAATCCAAAAATATACTGGGATTATGGCGTGTACATGTGGTAGGGAATATAGATTATAAGCTTTACTGGGGCAGGGACTGATGTGAGTGTTCAAATATTCTCTGTAAAGTGACAGGAGACAGGAAATTTATTCCTACATCCTCACACTGGTTGCCATATCCCTATTAGTCAGGTTTTGACGTGTACTGTAGTATTACTTTTGTCATATATATTATTTGTTGCCCATGTGGTCTTCTCTACGTAGGGAAGACTAAGGGGCAGATTTATTAAGCTTGGTGAGGTGATAATGTGGCTGGTACTTTATCACCGGCCAATCAGCTCTCAACTGTGTAGTTACAGGCTTGGTTTAAAAAATAACAGGTAGGAGCTGATTGACCGGTGATAAAGTATCAGCCACATTATCACTTCACCAAGCTTAATAAATCTGCCCCTGAATGTCAGTTAAAGAGAGAGCTGCTAACCATAGGTCAACAATATGTGCAATATAGGGTGGAGTGAAAAAGTTGAAATTGAGATATTCAAAATCGGCTAGTGTGGAAAAGTTGGGACTTCACCTGAATAAGAAACGTGCAAAATAATTTTGATCTGAGTCAACATCTTCTGTTCTGGCAAGAGACCTAAAATTTTACTTTTTAGACGAAAATAACAAAACGTATTTAGAAGCTCCGATATTGTTAAAATTATGTCAGGATGTCTTAGAGTGGTTCATTAATATACTCTAGCATAGTAAAAAAAAAAGAGTACAAGCTTATCCTAGTGCAAAGTGACTGAAAAAATCCCTGATAATTGACCCATTTTCATGGCCACAATTGTGAATATTGTGTGTTTTCTCCTTAATGTGTTTTTGTTTTTGGAGAGGATGCTCTGTAATTGAAGTGAGCAAGAAAAAAAAACTAGGGGCAAAAAAATCAGGCTACAGTAAATCCCTTTTCTTTGCCCTTAATAGAATAATGCACACCTGTGTCTTCTAATGTCCAACACACTCTTTAATGCTACAGTAAGTTCAGTAAACAATGCATTACACTCTGTTCTTATGGTGCAGTATTTTAAACACTTCTGTTTATTGTCTTTACTTGTGGCAGTTTATTTTAAACATAAATTGGTCTGAAAAACAGACGCCTGGGGTCTGAGTCTATAACCACACTAAGGGTAAAGTACGTTACTTGGGGTTGCCTGGGAATACTGATGACTTGGAATGATGATTAGAACTTGAAAAATGGTTGGAACATTGATGACTGGAACGATGGTTGGAACATCGATGACAGGAACGATATTTAGAACATCAATGACTGGAACGATGGCTGGAACATCAATGACTGGATCGATGGTTAGAACATTGATGACTGGAACGATGGTTAGAAAATTGATGACTGGAGCGATGGTTAGAACTTTGTCAGGAATGATGGCTGGAACATCAAATGTGGAACAATGGTTAGAACGTCAACAAGAACTATGGCTAGAACATCGAATGCGGAATGATGGTTGAACCACCAAGAGCTAGGCACGGAACTGCTGAGGTAAGTATCCTTTTTCCTACTTACTGTAGCATTCAGTAAAGAGTTGGACATTAGAAGACACAGATGTGCACTATTCTATTAAGGGCAAACAAAAGGGATTTACCCTGATTTTTTTACTTCAATTACAGAGCATCCCCCCTCCCCCCCCCCCCAAAAAAAAACACTTTTGGGTGAAAACACACATCACAATTGCGACCATGAAAACAAGTCAGTTATCAGGGATTTTTTTCTCCCGCCAAAGTCAGTCACTTTGCATTAGGACAAGCTCATACTCTTTTTACTATGCTAAATTATATTAATGAACCACTCTAATGCTGTGTACACACTTGTACAATCTGCATGAGATCCAGATGAGATTACAATTTAGACTATCTGCATACAATTTTGACTATTTGCATACAATTTAGCCTATATAGTGCAGATCTGCACTATATAGTCTATGCAGCCAAGGCTGTGTACACACTTGTACAATCTGCATGAGATCCAGATAAGATTTTGAAAAGTCTTGGCTGCATAGACTATATAGTGCAGATCTGCACTATGTAGTCTAAATTGTATGCAGATAGTCTAAATTGTAATCTTATCTGGATCTCATGCAGATTGTACAAGTGTGTACACAGCACAAGACTTTCTGGCTGAGATATGGGAGCGCGCATCTTGAACGCATCTGGATCGCTTGGGACAAAACCCATACAATCTGCATGAGATCCAGATGAGATTTTGACTATATAGTCAAAATCTCATCTGGATCTCATGCAGATTGAAAAGTGCGTACACAGCATAAGACATCTTGACATAATTTGAACTATATCGGAGCTTCTTCATAGGTTTCATTATTTTCACCGAAAAAGTGAAAGTTTAGGTCTCTTGCCACAGAACAGAAGATGAGATCAAAATGCTTTTGCATGTTTCTTATTCTGGTCAAGTCACAACTTTTCCACACTAGCCGATTTAGAATATCTCAATTTCAATTTTTTTACTCCGCCCTAACGTGCATTTTTGGAAGGGATGTGTAATATCATTGAACAACTTGTTCCCTGACATTTTCGAAAGTTACGACATGGGGTAGCTACTCTCAAATATAAAATCCTAGATCAGGTTCAAGCCAGCCTGAGAGGTGGAAACCATGACAGGCAGCTGCTTCAGCGAGAGGTCAGATGGATACACCGGCTTAACACAGTGTAACCATTCTGGCTGAATGAAAGTTGCCATCTATCCTGATTCTTATAAAAGTTTGATATATTTACTGTATAGTAGTTCTTAATTGTTTTGTTATTTTTTATAGTTAGTATCTTATAGCTTTATCCGTTGTATTTTTTATATATTTTTTTACATTTCTTATTTTTTATTTATACACATGGTGTTTTATTTGTTATCATTGTGGCTACCAGTCAATGCACCGGAGGTCTGTGCGTAGCAGGTGCAATGTGTCGCTGTTGTGTGACGTCATTTGGACCAGACGGCTGGTGCGTGCCTGGGACCGAATCATGGTGAAGGTGGTGGTATATAGTTAAGTTGTTTATTTGTACTTGTTGTTCAACCCGAAGGAGGTAAATAAAGCCCAAAACATTGTTGTGCGCTATGGAGTGACCGTGATTATTACAAAATCCTGTGATTATTAAAAAAGCCGCTTACATCCCCCGCCTACGTACCCTTGTTTCTGACACACCTGAGGGCCCCAGGGTGACCATTATGGTTTACAACCAATAAAGTGCAGATTAATTTCTACTATATATATATATATATATATATATATATATATTACAATCTGCTAATGGTACAGTAGCTCAATCACAGGCACTTCCACAGAAAATGGATCCAACCTGATTGAGCAGAACATGGGTTCTGACCAATGAGAACCCTCCTAACTGTACTTCTGTAATCCAAGCTAGTTATAGACGTTTGGGTAAGGCCTCCTACAGTGTATACATATACCTGATAAAGCTGTAAAATATGTGGGTGGTCTAAAGCTTGGGTGAATGCACTGATGCGTGTACATGCCTGACTGAGAATGTACTGTATTGTTGACATGGAGATATATAGGTCTACATACTTTCTATTATATTGACATTAATACTATATTTAGCCTTTGGATTTTTGTGACTAAAGTACAGATTTGTTATAGAAATTCAAATAAAAAATGCATATACTGTAGATAAAAATCCCTACAAATGCCAAGCATAATAATGTACTTGAGGTACGGTAGATGATACACAGACGAAGGAACCAGGAATACTAGTCTACTTCAAATACTGTAGGATGCCAAACGCAACTCAACCTACACATTTTGAATACAAAGTAGTCTTTATCAAGGTCTTATTTGTGATATCCTGGAGAGAAACATGGATCCAATCATAAAGAATGCTTCTATATGCTTCTGTGTACTGCATGCTACTGGTAACTTTTTCTTCTCTGTTCAAACATGCAGTGATTATTGCCATTCTGAAAAAACACAATTCTGATGCTAACTCTCTAACTACCGTCCCATCTCTCAGCTTCCATGATTCTCCAAGCTACTCGAGAGACTTGTCTACTCTTGACTCACACACTTTAACTCTCACCCCTTATTAGACCCACTTCAGTCAGGCTTTCGTTTCCAACACTCCACTGAGACAGCATTGACTAAAGTGTTGAATAATAGTCATTGCTAAATCTAAAGGTCATTACTCATTACTTATTCTTCCAGATCTTTCCGCTGCTTTTGACACTGTTGATCATAGTCTTCTCATACAAACTCTACACTCCCTATGTCTCAATGATACAGCCCTTTCCTGGTTCTCATCTTACCTATCTGATCGCTCTTTCAGTGTTCTCTTCTCTGGTTCCACCTCCTCTTCAGTCAGAGTTCCACAAGGCTCAGATAGAGGTCCTCTGCTTTCTCCATCTATACCTCATCACTTGGCAAACTAATCAGCTCTTTTGGATTTCATATCACTTGTACGCGGACAATACACAAATCTATCAACCCCAGAGTCCCCAATCTACCCTAACCCACAAGCTCTCTAGCTAGGAGTTATCCTAGACTGAACTGTTCTTACACACTGTAAAATCTTTTATCCATACACTCATTATATAACGCATTGATTATTGCAGTAGTCTCTCTGGTCTTCACAAGAAAAGACTCTTTTTTTTATAGTATTCAGTATAAAATACTTCTACTCCCATATAAAGCTATTAAACATACTACACCAACATATACTGTATCTCTAGTTACAGTATCTCAAAATATCTCCCAACCCAACCACTCCACCCTGCACAAGATCTGTGTCTTTCTTTACATGCGGATTACTAGCTCCCATTCACTATTACAGGTCTTTCATTGGGCCGCCCTATGGAACGCCTTTCCACACACAAGAAGACTCTCCACTAACCTCCAAACTTTCAAGCGTTCCCTCAAATCACACCTCTTCAGGCAAGCCTGATATTTAAGTACCACTCACATAACCCGCAGAGGCACTTATGTATTTTATAGCTTCCATTCTGGATTTGGTGGGACTTCTATGCTATTACTGCTGCCTGTCCTTGTGTTTCCCTCCTATTTCCCTAGATTGTAAGCCTGCAGCAGGGTCCTCCTACCTCGATGTCTGTCTGTCTATTGTTACCCAGTTTATTCTATCACTGTGGTCGATCCTATTAACCCCAAGGGGTGCGAGTTGCCATTCAGGTGCCATTTTAACACTGAAAACGGCACCCAAATTAAGCCTAACTTGCACCCTTCGCAGGGCTGAATTTGCTGAAAATTGCTCACACCCCAATGGAGGTGCAAGCACTTTTCAGTGAATTTGGGCCGCTATAAATTGTGCACAGTGTTGTGATGATTCGCAACTCACGAACAATATGCACCGTTAGGATCGACCCCACAGTCTACAATTGTAAAGTGCAACGTAACAGTGAACCTCTTTTATGAATCTTGTGAATGAAGCAATCAGGACTGAGAACACAATAATAATATTTGGCGGAGTCTTTCTGTATTACTATTAATGTTTCGTATTGAAAAAAATATCTCCATTACACAGTATTTTCATCTGACATTTGTGTGACACTTACCTGAGCGCCAAACCTTTTTTTTTCTTTATCTGCTGCAAACTGGTGCACATTCCATTTAGCCTCCAGACTATCGCTGTTACCATGAGAACTCTGAACAAGAGACATTTACATCATAATAAAAGAAAGCAAACCACCAGTAACTGAGTAAAGCATTTTTTTTTTTTTTTTACAATTCAGAAAAAGTATAGTAGATTAAATTCTCCATCAGAGGTGGTAGAGTCTAATACAGAATATAATTTAAACATGCATGGGATATAGATAAGGGGGTGCCAGATTGCCCAACAGGGGGGATCCCGTCAGTTGGAATCCCGAGGGCCGGTTCTCCGACAGGGGGATCCCAACCCACAAGGGATATTCTCCTTTGTGGGGGTCCACGACCCCCATAGAGGGAGAATAGAACCCGTAGCGAGCCACAAGCCCGCAAGGGGCTTCTTTGCACTCACCTTCCTGTCAGAGCACTGGCAGTCGGGATTTACTGACCGTCGGGACCCCCCTGTCGGACCGCCATACCACACCCGACATAAGGATATCCGGTCCTTGTTTCCTAGCACGGCCACAATCGCGGCCATCGGGTGTAATTTTTAGTGGCCTGCGACGCGACCGACGCGATGCCCACGATTTTTCCATTGAAATGCATTGAAAACAGTGAAAATCGCGTCGGTCGGGTCGTATGCGGCCAAAAATGCTTAAATGGTCCACACGCGATGGCCGCGATTTCCCCATAGGGAACAATGTTAAATGGCTAACTTTACCCCCGATGACCGCGATTTCCCATAGGAAACAATGTTAAATGGGTCAATTTACCCAAATCATCATAGGGAACAATGGTAAATGGGCCAGAAACCCCAAAAAACACCCCTGAACATTGACATGTCCCCCCAAAAGTATTTCATGCCACCCTGCGATCAACGTGAACCCGAAGCGTGGCGAGCGCAGCGAGCCCGCGCGGGGCGGCGGTACGCGTCCTCTGACCTTTTCATACCCCCACTATCCACGTCGGCGTGGAGTTGAGAATAGAATAGTGTGGCGAGCGCAGCGAGCCACCGAGCCCGAAGCGTGGCGAGCGCAGCGAGCCCCGCGAGGGGACGCGGATACCTTCACAGGTAAACGCGTCCCTTCGCGGGCTTCACAGGTATCCACGTCCGCTCGCCACGCTTCGGGCTCGGTGGCTCGCTGCGCTCGCCACACTATTCTATTCTCAACTCCACGCCGACGTGGATAGTGGGGGTATGAAAAGGTCGGAGGACGCGTACCGCCGCCCCGCTCGCCACGCTTCGGGTTCACGTTGATCGCGGGGTGGCGTAAACTACTTTTGGGGGGACATTTCAATGTTATGGGGTGTTTTTGGGCCATTTACCATTGTTCCTATGATAATTTGGTTAAATTGAGCCATTTCACATTGTTTCCTATGGGAAATCGTGGTCATCGCGGGTAAATTGAGGCATTTAACATTGGTCTCTATGGGGAAATCGCGGCCATCGCGTCTGGCCCATCGCACCCGATTTTTTAGTGCATGCGATGGCCGCGATGCCCCCGATTTTACACCCGATGACCACAATCATGATCGTTGTGGCCGTGCTAGGAAACAAGTACCGGATATCCTTACCTAGAAATAAGGATCAAGCAGGGTTTAAGGTAACAATATAATTTAAAAAAAAGGGGGGGGGAGACTAGATGGGACAAATGGTCCTTATCTGCAGCTGTAGTCACAGGAAAAGAAATTCACCCCTATTATATATGTCCTAATTCATTATACATTTCTAAACTGAAATTACAGCTAATACAGCCTTAGTATTTCATAGAAATCTATATGATGTGTTGACTAGGTTTTGCTGATGTTTTATAGAATATGTTCAGAATATATTTATTGTAGATATTCTTATTGATTAATACTCACAGCAGACATGAAATATCCAGAAAAAAAGACATGTAATTATTTAAAATCAACAATTTCCAGAACGGACCAGTTGTTTATTTTAATTATGAACTAATAGATTTGGTATTTTTAGCTAATATTCATTCAACAAAGCTCCTTTATGGAAACAGATCCACGTCTGTTCTGTTCTACCATGTTAATGAATGAATCAGAAGCGGTTATGTAGAGACCACAATGACATTCTAAACAATCAGAGGATTCATCTGTTATTTGTCTTGCTATCTTTAATCTCCTAATTAGAATATATTTGCAAGGGCTTTAAAAACAATCTTGTTGTGGTAATAACAATGTTCCATTTTCGTGTTTATCCCTTGACAATCTAAGGTTCTAAGACTTTAATCATATATTATCTATGGATGTTTTGATGTACAGTACTTACTGTGCTTTAATTACTCATTATGTACATGTAATGAGCTACATGATATGTTGGCCTTTTATAACAAAGACTGAATAATAATGTCTGCTCATAAGCCCTGGATAGAAATTGTTATTTTTTTGTCCTGTGTTTGGTTTGTGATTGGGTAACCCAGGCCCAGGGTACCTATTCATGCTGTGGTATTACTGTAAAAACAGTATATAATACAGTATATAATATAATTATTATTAAACCTGCAAATTTTATATAACCAATGCATACTTTTATAAATATGTATTAATTAGGTGCTAGCTGGCTATAGTGTGACAGGAGACTGAAGAAGAGTGACAGCTGGAACTACTTTGCAAAATAAAATTTTGGAGGGGGATACAGTTAACACCCTGATGGTCAAGATCAGTGTTCAATATAGCATCCAGACCGCCCTCAGAACACCAAATAGATCAGAATCCCGATGCTAGGATCCCGATCGATAAGTATGTGAGGGTGCCTTGGAAGAGTGGATAGGTTTAGCTACTAGTTTGGGGATTTAGGATTAGGCTGCAGGGAATTGAAGGTTAGACTGTGAGAGGGGGATTATGCACTTACAAAGGGTGGTTATTGTTAGGATGGGGGTGTTAGGTTTAGGCAGAATGGAGGGTTAGGGAGTAGGCAAAATGGTTAGAGTACCTTCCGAGCTCCAGTCAGCATATTTACTATCAGGATGCCTTGGTCAGTATTATGCCGCCGGCATCCTTAACGTCAGGATAGCGTATGGATCCCTTCTGGAGACTGGTCTCTACAACAAGTGCCACCAGGTCCTGACAGCACAATGGGGTAGAGAAAAGCAGCAGCCATTCTGTGTACTGAGAGGAGTGAGCAGAGGTAAGTGATGGAGAAAAATAACTAGCTACTTTCACAAAGTCTAGCTTTATCAGTCTGTATCGCTTAGACTACCATATGTGACTCGGTCACATTGATGCTGTCCAGTTTTAGCATAGGCCCAGCCAGATGTCAAAGGCAAAAAATTGGAGCACTACTACCACACTGCAAGCATAATATATAAAACATTAAAAACCAATAACATCTAAAAACAAGCACATACACAAAACCAAATTTGTCAAATAATAACAAATACATCAACAATACTACTGTGCATATATGTATAATAAAAAAGCCTCATTAGGTTAAAGTCCACACCTTATATGGTGTTCTTATTTGTTGAAGGATAACCACCAAACAGTGTGCCAGAATTAGAGGGCTCCAGTTAATAAAACAAAATCGTGGATGCCATGGAGACTTTCGTGTGGAACAATACCTCTGGCTGGTGAACCCCTTGCAAGCGGTTTCATTCTGTGCAAAAAGTCTCTAACCCTATACAACAAACAGTTTATGCTGAAGTCCATACCACTCTGGCTCCTATCATGCTTGAACCGTTAAGATCTTGATCTCAGCCCAGGACTTTAAGAACCACCATTGATCACAACTGCCACCAGCATGAATACACCTGACCCTCTAATTATTAAGGGTTGTCTGATCTAAATTGTAGTGCAGATTAATTATCTGTGTCTGCAAGTAGCTGATCTTCTGAATACCTACAGTATTTAACAGGTTCCCTTTATTTACTTTACTTTATTTGATCCAGATATCTCCATTTTGTCTAGGGTCTGCGTAACTGCGCAACTTGTGAGACATGGGCCACACAAGTCAGGACTAATACTGAGAGAAATCCAAATCCCCGATACCACCTTTCTCTGCCCACTCTGTGTAAAACTTTCATAGAAGGGGATTTCTGAAATGTTTGCACATGAGCAGAGGCAAATAATCACTCAACTATTTGAACAGCGGCTTTGCAGTGGACTCAGACACAGTGTGTATAATATTTATTATTATTTATTTATTAACAGTTTATTATATAGCGCACACATATTCCGCAGCGCTTTTACAGTAAATATTTGAACATTCACATCAGTCCTTGCCCCAGTGGAGATTACAATCTATATTCCCTACCACATGTACACGCACACACAGACATTCTAGGGTTAATTTGTTGGGAGCAAATTAGCCTACCAGTATATTTTTGAATTGTGGGAGGAAACCAGAGTACACAGAGGAAACCCACGCAAGTACGGGGAGAATATACAAACTCTGCACAGTTAGAGCCATGGTGGGAATGGAACCCATGACCTCAGTGCTGTAAGGCAGTAATGCTAACCAATACACCATCCATAGGCAACTTGCACAGATGCTTGGTTTGTTCTAATATTAATTCCACGCCTAGCAGAACAAAGAGTTATAGTCATGTGAGCTCTAAAGAATTCCACTCATTCTAACATTAGTGTACTTTCCCTTTGAGGAGAGGTCAAGGAAAACAAAGGTACTCTTTACCTAGCACGGCGCCCACGATTTTGATCGTGGGCATCGCAGGTAAAAAAATCGTGGGCATCGCGGGCATTGAATGCACTAAAAATCGGGTGCGACGCGACCGACGCAATGCCCGCGATTTCCCATAGGGAACAATGTTAAATGTCTCAATTGACCCGATTTTCATGTTCAATGCCTCAATTGACCCGATTTTTCCATAGGAAACAATGTTAAATGGCCCACAGAGGCCAAATAGGCACCCTGAAGTGTGAAATGGCCCCCACAATTGGTAACGCCACCCCACGATCAACGTCAACCCGAAGCGTGGTGAGCGCAGCGAGTCCGCGAGGGGCGGCAGTACGCGTCCTACGACCTTTTCATACCCCCACTATCCACGTCGGCGTGGAGTTGAGAATAGAATAGTGTGGCGAGCGCAGCGAGCCACCGAGCCCGAAGCGTGGTGAGCGGACGCGGATACCTTCACAGGTAAACGCGTCCCTTCGCGGGCTTCACAGGTATCCGCGTCCCCTCGCAGGGCTCGCTGCGCTCGCCACGCTTCGGGCTCGGTGGCTCGCCACACTATTCTATTCTCAACTCAGTGGGGGTATGAAAAGGTCGTAGAACGCGTACCGCCGCCGCTCGCCACGCTTCAGGTTGACGTTGATCGTGGGGTGGCGTTAACAATTGTGGGGGCCATTTCACACTTCAGGGTGCCTATTTGGCCTCTGTGGGCCATTTAACATTGTTTCCTATGGAAAAATCCGGTCAATTGAGGCATTGAACATGAAAATCGGGTCAATTGAGACATTTAACATTTTTCCCTATGGGAAATCGCGGGCATCGCGTCGCACCCGATTTTTTAGTGCATTCAATGCCCGCGATGGCCGCCGTGATAAGTAAAGAGTACCAAAACAAATTTTCAGGTTGAGTCTTATGGAATGCTTCTGTTAGCAGGAAATTCTTAACTGGAACCAAAGACCTCTCTTCATTGCCAGAAGTCTTCCACTAGGTCAGATACCGTATGGGTTATGCATTTTTTAGGATCCACTTATTACTGCTGTAGATCCAAAGCAATTCTGGCAGGCATTTAAAAAAATAAAAAAAAATAAAGGTTTATACTGTAGGTTCCGACCTGAGCAAGTGTAACAGGTAATATGTTGTATTTATTTTTCTGACAATTTTTTATATGTCAATAGGTCATTAAGCCCAAAATTTAGATAATGATTGCCTTAACCCAGTGGTTCCCAAACTGTGTGCTGTGGCACCCTGGGGTGCCTGGGGAGACCTGCAGGGGTGCCCTGGGTTGGGGGTCCAGGACCAATGCAAGTTTATGTCCATTATAATAATAAAATTGTGGACAAATAGAAGTGAATCCTGTCCATTACCACATAACTGACCCTAAGGATGCAATATAAACACAATTTATTTAACTTAATATTTGTTTCTGACATTCTCAATTAGAAACCTTCAGCCCAGGGGTGCCACGGAAATATTTCTGATGCTTCAGGGTGCCGTGATTCAAAAACTTTGGGAACCCCTGCCTTAACCTGTTATTTTAAGTTTAAAATAACACAATATCTGCAAGCTTAAGTGTGAACTTGTAGAAAAGAGCCACCTCAGTTTCCCTATAAAAATGTTCTTTGCCCTGATGCACTTTTAAATTTGAGTCAAACATTGTATTGTACCTGATAAAGATGTGGCCTAGGGATGCAGTACATGTACTTGTGATGAAATCTATTTTGTTATTCGTTACTTTGTTTTCCCGCTTTGCATCTTGTTTTGGCAAGTGTGTATGCACTCCCGTCGCTGCCAAGGTCTCTGGGTATACCCATAGGTCCTGATTCAGGACCGCTCACTAAGCAGCTATCATTCTCTGCTTAGCAAGCAGCTTAACGTCGCCCACTGCCTGAACAAATGCCTACCCCCCCTGTTGCTGAATCCCCTGGTATCATGCAAGGGGATGTGAACGTGAACACATACCCTTGCATGCAGATGAAAGGGAGAGAAATCATACGATGGTCACCAACTATCGAATGATTTCTCTCCCTTTTGCAAACAAAAGTCAGTCTAAACTGACTATTATTTCTGTCGGTGTCCACTGAAGAGGCGGCGGGCACTGACGTAATGTGACGTCAGCCCCCCTGTCTCCGGCAGGCATAAAATGGCAGCTGGGGTTGAATCCAGAGTACAATGAGTGATCCCGAATCAGCCCCATAGTCTAATGCAGTGGTAGCCAACCCTAGCCCTCGAGAGCTACCAACAGTGCACATTTTCCAGACAACCTAGCTGCTGCACAGCTGCACTCATTAATCACTGACACATTTTAAAAGATACACAGATGGAGCTAATTAGCTCACTTGTGATTCTGTGAGGAGACCTGCAAAACATGTACTGTTGGTAGCTCTCGAGGACTAGGGTTGGCTAACCCAGGTCTAATGTGTACCCAACTTTAATCATCATACAAAGTGCTATGATGAAGCAGAAATTGATTTTTTCCATGTCAAGATTCTCTGTGTTTCATATACAAATTTGTATACACGTATCATGTACAAACTATTCAGCATTGTCTCCTGGTGCATCATACTGTAAATGCATTATGTTGCATCAAAAATGCAATTTTAACAATAGGGATGATTGGAAGGGTCCCTGCGCTAAATGCTGCCGGTAGGTTTAAATCAGTGGTATGCTCCACCAACCATACAAAGATACAATATTGACATAAAAAAGGTACTGACAAACCCCTTGGCGCAGATTACAATGTTTTTCTCTGGTCTCTCATCGATGTTTGCCAAAAAATGAAGAGAGAGAGAGAGAACACAATAGTGTGATACAGTCAAAACCAATATTTTACATATAGGAAATAATCCATAGGCTGTGACTCGTACCGTGCAGGAAAGTCTACTTTTTAAGGTAGACTGGTATTCGCATATTGGGGAGCGGTCACGTCACCACCATCAATCGATTATTCTCCAATGGATCCAATAATCGCATGTAAATGAAAGAAAGCTAGTAATGGTGAAAGTACCGCTTTTATTCCATTAAAAAAATACAATAAAAACAAAAGTGCATAAGCTGACTCTCACCGAGTGAAGTGGTCTACTCAACGTGCAGTAGACAAACAAGCAGATGTTAAACAACCAAACAGGCGTCCCTGGCAGCTGGTCACTCGGGTAAGTACAGCAGTCCACCTTGTCCTCCGCCAACGCGTTTCGAAACACCTCTGCATGGAAATTTTTATGAATTTATCTCTTTTTTAATATCTCTTTATAATATGGTTTTATATGTCATTTTAGCAATACATAGCCGTTATATTTAATATGTTTTTAATGCGTCTTACTAATGCGCCTTTTTTACATCTTTTCTATAATTCTCCTAAATAACGGATGAAAAATGAGCACAAGTCACTTTATAAAGACGGACAGTATCAGGAATGAGAATGGAACGCAAACAATGCCCGGCTGTGAGACGCAAAATCCACTTCCGTTTCATACAGATCGGGGACGGAATATGGAGAACAAAAGAGTCAGTGACACGCGGAAATCAACGGCCGGTGAACCGCATACGTCACTTCCGCTTCCGGCACCAACAGGAAACCGGAGGGAAACGATCGCACGGCTCTCTTTCCCGCGATCCAAACCATGTGACTTTGAGAAATGCTGAAAACCCGGCAAGAGGGGGGCATTATTTAGATAGGAAAATCCCGGATTATCTCAGTAGGATGAGTCCTTGTCTGGCATTAGGTTGTCCCAGATAGGAGTATATATACAGGTACAGACACCATTCCTCCTTAAGCCTTGATAAAGAAACCAGAGATGTTTCGAAACGCGTTGGCGGAGGACAAGGTGGACTGCTGTACTTACCCGAGTGACCAGCTGCCAGGGACGCCTGTTTGGTTGTTTAACATTTGCTTGTTTGTCTACTGCACGTTGAGTAGACCACTTCACTCGGTGAGAGTCAGCTTATGCACTTTTGTTTTTATTGTATCTTTTTAATGGAATAAAAGCGGTACTTTCACCATACTAGCTTTCTTTCATTTACATGTGATTATTGGATCCATTGGAGAATAAATCGATTGCTGGTGGTGACGTGACCGCTCCCCAATATGCGAATACCAGTCTACCTTAAAAAGTAGACTTTCCTGCACGGTACGAGTCACAGCCTATGGATTATTTCCTATATGTAAAATATTGGTTTTGACTGTATCACACTATTGTGTTCTCTCTCTCTCTTCATTTTTTGGCAAACATCGATGAGAGACCAGAGAAAAACATTGTAATCTGCGCCAAGGGGTTTGTCAGTACCTTTTTTATGTCAAAAATGCAATTTTGTCTAGATCCTCTGCCCAACCCTAGTAGAGTTGCACAGGACCTGTTGGCACGCTCGCACCAGGAATCTCCCTCTGTGTGGCATATAGAGGTTTGATGTATGAAGACACATCTGTACATAACGTACTTCCAGAGTTGCCTATTATTAAGAAGGAGGCAACATCTTAACTTATCAATACCTGGATGAACTAAAATCCCTCTATTAGTTTCAATCAACATTGCGGGAATTGAACATTTCAGACACAAATAATTTAATTATAGGTGTAATACTTGCCTGCTCATCTCTCTAATAAAAACTGAGTGAGGCCCTATACTATCTTATCTCCAGTAATAACAGCAGTGCATAAGGACCAGAGTGTACTTGCAGAAAGCTTACAGAAGATGTATTTGTGTTTAGATTCTTAGACCCTGATCTGCGTTATTTCAAATGAAACCTTGAAGAGAACAAAGCCAACTGGGTACATTCAATATTTTGTGATCAGTGATCCCGCCTCTTTACACACATTATCATTTATTACAGTGGTGTGTAACTGTCTGGAGAAAAATACACAGGGTTACAGTTAATGGTATTTGAAAATTACCAAAGATAACATGGTCCTAGGTCCCGCATGGATGCATCCACATTTACAACGAATAGCAATTCCAAACAGACATAAAACAGATACAGGAATAAAATCCCAATTCAGTTTAGAAAAAGCAGACCATTTGGTTCAATCAACCTTTTTTGACACAGCTGGAAGTATGGAAACAACTACTTTAATTGTGGAAATAGATTAACTGTAGTAATTAGCAAAACCTAAAACATTTTTCGTGAGCTTTTAGAGAGCACTTAAGTCTACATAATCTGCACTTTCTATTTGCCATTAAAAAATCCTTTAGACTAAATCACTTAAACCAAAAATGAGACCCCCTGCAACCCAATCTCACACTTTCCCAGTTTTCTAAAGTTTGTTCTATCTTAGTTTTTGCAAAACCTATTTCACACGGACACTAATGGACTTAAGAGGAGTATCAACATAATATACCTGTACCATTACACATTTTCCCCCAAACTCTCTCTAAACATCATTGATGAGGTCCTGAAATAGAGCAGGATGACTTATTAAGCCAAATGAAATGACCAAAAATTAATCATGTACAGCACTGAATGTTATTTTCCACCTTGGAGGGAACAGTACATTTAAATAGCAAACACCTCATATTTCAAGCTTGGTAAACATAAAAATCCCTTAAAATTGATCTAACAATTCTGAAAATAATAGTGGGTACCATATATACTCGAGTATAAGCCTACTTTACAGAACATTTATTATGCTGAAAAAGCCCCCCTCGGCTTATACTCGAGTGAGAGTCCCACTTGGGTCAATAAGTTTTCCCAGTTTTTTGTTGTAAAATTAGATTACTCGGCTTATATTCGGGTCGACTTATACTCGAGTATATACGGTACTTATTTTTATGGTGATATTATTCAGGACCAGCTCCTTATGGAAACTTGGGTGGCTTTATAAACCCGTTATAAGGTTTTCGGAATGTATTCCACCATATGCTTCAAATCTGTAGCAGATAAATTGAATAATTCACAAGAAGCATAGAACATGTGCCAGACAGTTTCCTGACAGTCGGGATCCCGATAGTCAAAACCCTGACACTTGGGGTCCCGACGGCCACCGGCTATTCTCCCTCGTGGGGGTCCACCACCCCCATTGAGGGAGAATAGAATAGGTGGCAAGCGTAGCGAGCCACCGTGCCTGCAGCATGGCGAGTGCAATGAGCCCGCAAGGGGCTTTGTTGCGGTGTCTGTGTCTGGGCAGTCGTGATTCCGCCATCGGGCTAATGACTGTCGGGATCCCGACTGTCAGGACCATATACCACACCCCATAGAACATGGACAATTGGTAGGCAAATGATCTCTTTTACTACAGCATTAGGACAATCTTGGTAGCTACAAGGTAACAGTACCAAATGTTCAGTTCATTTAAATAATTTATACAGGTTGAGTATCCCTTATCTGAAATGCTTGGGACCACAAGCATTTGGGATAAGGGATTTTTAACGATTTTTTTTATATATACTTACCTGGTCCATTGCCATGACGGTCCGCTGACGTCCACGGCAGCCTTTGGATCCTCTTCAGCGGCATCTCTGGTCCCATTAGCGCAATGCACCCCTGGGACCGGAGAGGCCGCCGAAGAGGATTAAAAAGACTGTCATGGGACAAGGTAAGTATGAAAAAACGTGCTGTGGGGGAAAAAAAAATATATATATATATATTCCGAAAAAACACGGTTTTCAGAATATTTTGGTTTTTGGAATATACGGATAAGGGAGACTTGACCTGTAACCACAATTTACATAACCATTGAATCTCATGGCTGGAGAATGAATTACATATAAGAACATTGATTTGAAATGAAGATACCAAACAGACAACTGAAAATAACCAGTTTTGATCTAAATAGCAGGTTTATTTAATCCTTCATTGGATAATGTTGGATGCTTTACAAAGGACAATAAATGTTTTTTATGATCAGGAAAATGCTCAATAGCCAGTTTATTATACTCTATGTATAAGATTAACCTAACCCTGATGGAGATACAGTACATTGAATTTACCCATTATGACATTTTATCAACCAAACCAGCTAGGGAAGCTTCCCAATCATCACTTTTCTTTGGCAATATATTCTCTCTCAACATTTTTAAAAGCCCTATTTACTTTATATTCTCCTTAAATGTTTTCCTAAGAAAACTTTTTGAAACACCACTCTGCATGGGACCAATATCATTCTCCAGTTTCAAACTTTAAATGGGCATATTTAATCAAAAATATCTTACTAATATACTGTGAAAAATAATGTTTGTGTTTTTTAAGGTCACCTACATTTATTAATATTAGAGACTTTATCAAATTCTCCTCCAAGCCCTTTAATTCACATTTTCTTTAGTATCAATTTATTATACTAGTAATGGAAATGCCATATGTCAAAATACCTTAGGAAAAAAAATGAATGAAAGAAATATTGAAGGGAGCCCCGTGATAATAACACTATATTGAGACCACATTTTCACATTATTGAGACCCTGTGCCTGCATATTCTTCATTGCCTGTTGCCAGTGTAGGCTGAGCTTGGCTCTGACACTTCAGCTGATCAATGTGTGAGAGTAGAAAGAAAAGAAAAAAAAAGTAATACTTACCTGCATACAATGTCTCACAAGCTCTGTCCTTATGTTAGATGATATTATCACACATACAGAATTTTATATATTTGTATTGTTTGTGCCAAATACATATATGTGTCACATACAAACCAAAACTGATCTAGAAATGTGTCCAAGAGTCCCCTGGGCTTTTGTTTTACTATCCCCCACTCCTATCAACGTGAATAGATAGTACAGCTGAGGAAGCCGCTGAGTATAAGGAGGTGGAGAAACGCGTACTTGGAGCTCGCTTTTAGCCCGGTTTACCAGTTACTCGGATTTAAATTTCTCTTTGGTTTTACAAAAGACATTAAGGACACCTATACCTGGAGCCTGTTTCCTATACAAAGGAGAAAGTTGTACCCCCGAAAAAGGGAATTATTGCAGAGCTCGGATAAAGGAGATGGTGCCTATATGAATTTTCTCCTTAAGAGATCTATTATACCTATTTGGGACTGGTAAATATTGCTCACTTACAGCCTCAATAGTTGAACTATTGCCTTATAACCACACAATTATAGCCAAACAAGGCTCATAGCCTGTATGTTGTGTGTCTTGTGTGTCTTTTTTTAGTGTAATTATATATGAATTGTATATTTTATTGTGATATTTGGTATATGTATATTTTTTTATTAAAAAGGATTTATTTTTATTTAATGACTCAATATAATTTGTATATTGAGTAGAGCAGCGCCATCTGGTGGTGATATTATTTATCACCACATACCACTTTTTGTTTCTATGCACGGAGGTACACATTCCCTCTGTTTAAGTGGCTGCAGCTCTATTCAATAAAATAAATTAGTCTGATTCCCCGAACGGAAACAGCGCTACTGTGTGACTTGGTCACTCCCCTTTTGTGAATAGATCATTGCTTAAAATGTTATATAGAACCTGGGACAGTATATTTGATGAAAGCCTCTTTAATCCACCTGGAAAAGGCTACTCTAAAAATACTTAAAAGAAAGATCATCTCATCTGGTAAATGAAATAGAAAACTCTCATACAGTACTGTCACAAGATGTTTTTCCAAAGACCATAGCTCAACCTCTCTGGAGGGTACATTATCTGTGTCATCATATAATATCCAGAGGGATGCAAAAAAGCTTGTACAACGCATCACAGCTCTGGGGTCACGTGTTAGATTGTGGACCATGGCTTTGTTTGTGTAGGGTTTGTATATTCTTCCTTTGCTTGCATGGGTTTCCTCCACTTTGGTCCCAAAAAAAATAAAAAAAATTAAAAATTTAAAAAAAGAAAACACTGGTAAATAAATTTTCAGCAACATTAACCTATTGTAGGAGTGTGTGTGTTTGTGTACATATAATATCTTCCAAGGTTTCATTCTGTGTTCTATGACTTGGGTGTGTTATGTCGGTGTTAGATTGTAGTAACCCCTACAGCTTGACAGGTCTTTACATCTCAGCAATTTACAGATACAATTATTTACTCATAACTGGAAAACATTGACATAATATGTAGAGGGTCATACATTAAATATATATGAATTGTAAATTAAACATTGTAACTGTAATGCACTTTAGATTTCAAGAGTGAATTACACTAAATGTCATTCATTTTTAGCTTTCAAGCATCTTAAACCTTTCATGTACGGCTATTTCAGATTATATTTCTAACATGATTTTAGCATTGACATTTTTCAAAACAAACTTTACGTACTGAGTAAAAACAGTAGATTTGGGCTAAAATATTGCGCGCTAAATCAGCAGCCCCAATAACCACTTCCAAAGAATTGGAGAACCACTCCAAAGAAGTTTACATACAATACCATATAGATTTTGGGCTGGATTTTTAAGGCGCTTAGAGAAATTACATTTTTTCAAGATGATACCCAAAAAAAGAAAGAAAAAAAGCCACAATAGTGTGATATTGTTTGACAATATAATGCGTTTAGGTTGTTATAGTGTTGACTCGTACCCAATGGTGTGGTTTACATGTAAGGTAGACAACAGCGCATAGAGGGAGGGAGGATACTCATCACTATGGAACCAATACTCATTTCACTTACCTTCTCGGATAGAAAGGACATCATGGTGCAGTATACACAATTTTAATAAAACACAAATAAAAGCAGATAACAGCGTTTAGGATCTCAGGACTCTCACCATTAAATTTTGTCCACAGGTAAGTGTAGACAAAAAAAGCATAAGATGTTAATCCAAACAGGCATCCCTGGATATTGGAGTGAGGCAGAGAATCCTTAAGGTCCTTTCACTGTTTCTCCTAATGACCACGGCCGACCGGTTTCAATACCTTGCGGTATCTTTATCAAGGCATCTTGATAAAGATACCACAAGGTATTGAAACCGGTCCTCGAGATCTACCAATGGTCCATGTTTTCCAGATCACCTAGCTGGTGCACAGCTGTAGTCAATACTAACGGTCACATTTTTAAACCTGCTGCATTCTTTTCTGAGATCCTAAACGCTGTTATCAGATTTTATTTGTGTTTTATTAAAAGTATGTATACTGCACTATGATGTAATTTTTATCCTTTGAGATACCACTCTATCCAAGAAGGAAAGTGAAAGGAGTATTGGTTCCATAGTGATGAGTATCGTCCCTCCCTCTATGCGCTCTTGTCTACCTTACATGTAGAAAACACCATCGGGTACGAGTCAACACTAAAACAACCTAAACGCATTATATTGTCAAACAATATCACACTATTGTGGCTTTTTTTTTTATTTTTTGGGTATCATCTTGAAAAATTTAATTTCTCTAAGCGCCTTGAAATCCATATGGTATTGTATGTAAACTTTATGTACTGTATGAAATTAACATCACACATTCTGTAGCTGCGGGGGGGTTCAAGGAATATCATGGTCTTCCTTTATGCATAGTGTGTATGGGTTTAAGCATCTTTAAAATGACACACCCTAACTCAAACATTAAACATGCTCATGTGCCCACATTCTATCCTTCTAATGGTGAATTCCACCTTGATAACATGATATGGTACATATCACATATCTCAAGCTGATTAATTATCATAAATTCAGTATGCTTCACTGGAATCGATCCTCAACAAATTTCAATCCAGTAAAGCACCTTTACCATTTAATGATTTAGGAGATTTGAGACATAAATGTGCAGCTGACAAACCTGCACCAACTGTGTGTCAACATGGACCAGAAGCTCTAAAGGTCCATACACACTGGGCGATTTTGCCCAGCGTGTATGCACAGCGATGATGGGGAGAGAGTCAATGGGCTGAAACTTGCTCAGTCCATACACACTGAGTAATTTCCCCCCCTTCAGATCGATATTCCCTGGGGTGGATGACTATTCATAGCAGGATGCTATGGAAAGCCGTCCACCCCATCGCTCAGCTGCTGGTAATACAGCAGCGATGATGGGAGAGCACGCACCAGCGCACACCGCTAATCGCTGGCCCATACACACTGCTGGTAATACCAGCAGATGAGCAGCGGCCACCAGCGATAATGAGCGAGCGCGCACCATAGTTACATAGTTCCATTATTTGTACACCTGGATGTTTTTAACCAATAAATGTTTGTCCAACCTTATTTGAAAGTATTTATTGTGTCTGCTGACACCACCTCACCAGGATGAGAGTTCCACAGTTTGGTTGCCCTGACTGTGAAAAAAAAATGTCCTTCTAAATCTTTGCTCTTCTAATCTAAACTCGTGCCCACATGTCCTAGAGTCCTTCCTTGTAGTAAAACGGGTGCTTGACAGTTCCATATATTGGCCCCTGATATATTTGTACATGTTGAGCATGTCCTCCCTTAAACGTCTCTTCTCTAGCATAAAAAAAATCCCAATTTGTTCAATCTGTCCTCATAGGTTAAATTCTCTATTCCCTTTATTAGCTTTGTTGCTCTTCTTTGGATTTTTTCCTTTTTATAGTGCGGGGCCCAGGATTGTACTCCATATTCAAGATGTGGTCTAACCAATACTTTGTACAGTGGCATAATTACTTTTGAGTTCCTAGTTTCTTTTTATACATGCTAGTATTCTGTTTGCCTTGTTTGTTCCTATATGACATTGAGCACTGCACCCCAATTTGTTATCTATTTGGACGCCTAGATCCTTTTCAAGTTCTGAATTAACCCAATGCCTCCCCGCTTAGGTTACAACTAGCACATTGGTTATGTCTCCCACGGTGCATAAACTTGCATTTATTCACATTGAACCTCATTTTCCACTTGTTTGCCCATTCATCTAGTTTATTAATATTCTGAAGCGTGGAGACATCCTCAGTTGATCAAATTACTCTGCTCAATTTTACGTCATCAGCAAAGATGGAAACTTTGCTGAGTATTCCCACCCCAATATCATCGTCAATAAATATGTTAAATAAAATGGGCCATAGTACCGACCCTTGTGGCACTCCACTTAGTACTGGTATCATATTTGATACTGCGCCATTCACAACCACTCTCTGTTCTCTATTACACAGCCAGTTACCTACCCATCTACAAATTCTTACCCCTAGTCCCAGTTCCTCCATTTTGTTTATCAACCTCTTGTGCAGCACTGTATCAAAGAACCCCCCCCACATACCCCATTCATCGATGGGGCCTACTCCACACTGTGTTCATGTTCCTGTGACATGAAGAATTTATTTCTATTATTGTCAAACAGTACTTGTTTTTATATACCCATTCCTATATATGATTTTATTGAGTAAAATGTTTACACTGTACCAAACACTTGTTTAAATTCTTTTTATGCATTAGCGCTGCTCTCATGCCTTGTGCGTGATTGGTGGCTTGTGTTTTTGTATTGGTAGGGACTGACTATGCCCCTTGTTGAGCAGCTACTAAATAACAGAATTACAGCTACTGTCAAGCGCCTGAATTCTCCTAGGGATTAGTTCCTTGGAAAACGTCCTTCTACTCTGAGTAAAAGTATGGCCCTACCCAATAAAAGAAAGGGGTAGCTAATAAATTGTCCAGAGTTTAAATGTAATGTGCTTGCACAAAAAACGGATTTAGAACTTTACCCAAATTTTTAATATACATTTACACTGTGCAGCACATTAGACGTCATTAATCTCACACAAACATTAATTTGTAATTTGAGACTGCTCCACGGCCCAGTAAGGCTTAGATAAATAAAGACTCTAACGCTACTGTACATTGCTGATTCTAATCTATAATCAGGCATATTTAAGCACAAGTGAATCATGAATATTTCACAACAGCAATCATTACATTTTTCATTAGAGCTAGTGTTGCTTATTACATTATTTTCTATTGGTAAACTTCTAGTTGCTTGTAGTGAACTGTGGTGATGTACTATCTTTTAGAACCGAGCTGAATTGTCAAGTTTAGTTTCATAGTTGAATTGATGATTACACAGATTTAAGAATTTCAGGAGACAAAACTGAGGTGCACTGTGGTTTTATTGATTCCAACAGAAATGCTTCTCCATTAAGAATTATCTTAATAACTAGTAACTTTATGACAAATCTAGCTAAATGCATCTTAAAAGCCCAACATTCCGAGATTTGTTCACAAAATGTTTATTGATACCACAGTGCAAGGCAATTCAATAGAAAAATATACCACTTCGTGAAAACAGCTGCAGCATTCCATTCTTCCATGAGAAATCTATTTTAGATCTGTTAAAAATAAACAAGCATTAGACAATACAACTGGATCTGAAATATTGCAGCAAACTTTAATTGGGACTGTTGCTTTTCAATATATATCTGTTGCTTTTTATGCTTAACTATAATGAAATGCAAATTGTAGTTGAAGTTATTGTATAACTAGTAGGTTACCATAATTGAAAAAGGTCATCAAGAAAAGTTATAGCCCTGAGAAATAACAGTCTATAAACTTAAATGAACGGAACCTTATTTTTTTTAAATCCGGCTTTGTTTTTGGCAAAATAGGATATAACTGAATTGTATGATACCCCAAAATTATCTCTCTTCTGTGGCAGTCACAAAAAGAGCGCATCCTCACTGTCTTTAGTTTTTTTTTTAAAGGTCTTGCCAGGATATTTTGTTGTCACCTTAGCAATCAGTTCCGTGCTCTGGGAGGTTGATAAAACTGTTGAGTTGGTCTAGTAGATCTTCTTGGTTGTCCATCACCTCCCCTACGGAAATCAAGCGAGTCTCCATATTCTCCCTCTTCTTCCTACACATCAGAAATCATCAATACAAATGTGTTATTAGATGTATATATTTAGCATGATAAATATACAAGAAAAATAATTCCAATATTAAATATCCTTGCCAGACCTTTATTTTCTCTGTTTCCTGTATTTCATGCAAATCTGCAGGTGCGTACACATGGGCTATAATCACTGGCAATATGGTCACTGAGCGACCATACTGCCAGCGATTGGAGTGCGCTTGCCCGTTTTTAGCCCCCTTATGCTCCTGCGACCAGCTGATTCCCTATGTGGCTCCCTTTCATCAGTGACCATCTCTGGTCGCTGATGAAAAGGAGACACGGAGCAATACATTGCTCAGCAATATATCGCCCCCCCCCATGTGTACACAGCTTTAACCATTTATATTAATGGATTCTGCATTTTTTATTTTAAAAAGGTGAGCAGTGTTTTAGTGGCCCTCGGATAAGGATGCTAGGCAGTTGGTCGTGTTTGGACACACAAACACACGCATACAAATGTAGCCTAATGGTGATATGGATGCTTGTGCTAGTTTGGGTGCACAAAATTTGCACCTGCGGCGCATTATCGCCAGGTGCCAATATTGCCGCTCAATGCGTTTCTGTGAGCTGGAGAAGATAAATAGATGCACATGCATGGTAAGGGGATCGCACCAATCACCATGAGTGTACCCTGTGCGGATTGGCTCTGCAAAGATGAGCGTGGCTACATTTGTACACATAAATAGTAGACCCACAAACACATATACACTAGCTATGTCAATGTGTCCATGTACTTCTAGCCTCCTTTCGCATTAAAAAGCCCTTCTAGTCACCTAATTGCATGGCACACATAAACCAGGCATCTCTTTTGCAACTTTTTAATTAAAATGTGTGTTATTTGCAATAGGATGCACAAACAACTTTTGCACAATAAACTTATGTCACAACTGTATTTGCATTTTGAATGCTACAGTATGTTAGAGTTTTCCTGGAAGACACAAACGTATCAGGTGTGCAATTATTAGGAAAAATGCAGAGTCATGTGATCTGATGTGTCCAGTCATGTTAGTGTAAGATCTGTCACACATTTAAATATAGTCTATTTCCAAATCTCCCTAAGGGCCAATCGTGATGATACTTAAAACCTGGCTGAGAAAATGTCCAAAACAATGGTTATAACCACATATTAATTGGTTTAGTGTATAATGTACATGCTATATAAAATTGTAAATAAATAAATAAATAAAACATTGCTTAATATTTATTTGGTCCTATGCAGTACAAACGTTATAGCTAGTTTTTTTAGCCTGCTGGCTTTTAAGATAACCACATTTAAGCAGAATAATTTATTTAGCAACAACTAAATAGAAGAGGGGCTACTTGTTGCAATGCTTGTTCTTATTACAAAATATAATTACCTAAGTGTTGTTAAACTATAAAGCTTATCTCCTTCAATTAAATCTAACTGCGAGCACTACTAAATCAGAGCTTACTTCCACTTAATGAAAATCTGTTTACATGTTATGTGAGATATCCGCTTCTAAATCATTTAGGTTCATAAAAAGGTAATGTTTTAATCACAATTTCCACAATATTCAAGATACCATCTATTTAACCTTAGAACATTTTAATCTGGGAATCGATGGTACAGTGTCGGCCTGTGAACCGATGTTACAGGGTCAGCCTGGGAACCGATGGTACAGGGTCAGCCTGGGAACCGATGGTTAGGTAACCTGAAGCCTAGATATAAGCCTCTGGGATCTCAGGATGTACACAATTGTTCATGGCCATGAGCTGTTCTAAGCGGACAATCCCCCTCAGTGGCAGGTGATTAGAGGGCCTTCATGTGACTGCAGAGTGGTGCACGACTGGAAAGGAAGGTTCACACAGTGACATTGTACTTGCGTCACATGACAAACAGTGGGCTTTGGAGCACATGGGTCAGCTGACCCCCGTGTCATGGCCAGAGGCGGATTGGCCCACCGGGAAACCGGGCCATTTCCCGGTGGGCCGGTCCAGATTTCCCTCTGGCTGGGCTGCCGACCGTTCTTCCAGGGCTGGCGTCATCCTATATATGCAAGTGGCCGCAGCCTGGTCACAAATGGCAGCATAGCCCAAAACAAATATGACCGCTGCATATATGCATATATTATATGCACATGTGGCGGCCATATTTGTTTTGAGCTCTGCTGCACTTTGTGACCAGGCTGCGGCCGCTTGTCACTGTTGGGTGACGTCACCAGCTAGCAGACAGAAGCGTGGTGGTGCGGTGGATGAACCTGAAGCTTGGTCAGTAGTGTACCCCCCCAGTCAGTAGCTATTCCACCTCGACCCTACCCCCCGGGCTGAAGCGTTAGCACGCTCCCCCCACCCCCGGCTGTAGTGTCAGCACCACATCCCCCCCCCTGGTCCTGGCTGTGCCCATGCAACCCATACTCCAGCATGGGACGTCAGACCACATGCCTGACTAAAGCAACGGAGTGACAGTAGGACATTGTGCCAGCCAGCAGCACCAGATCTGTGCCAAAGTACTGACCTACACACTGTAATATGCGTGTGCCAGTGCCACTTTTCCTGACATTAATTATCTTCTTGCAATGAAAACAAATCAATGGAGCACATTTTAGTGTATTTTAGTAGGCTAGACATTGTTGTTTTTTCTGTATTAATTTGTTTATGCAAGATACCCATAGGGGCTATTCAATTAACAGTGGTATTCAAGCACTGAACCCACTGATTCCACAAACTGTGAAACCATTGGGCATTTTATTTCTGGCGTGCTACTTGTTTTTGTGGATTTCTTCTCAGACTTTACTTATGCACCTGTGAGGTTTAGTTCGTCTGCAGGGACTTGCTTATGTGGTAATACATGCTAATTTAAGTACCTCTGGCTCCTGCAAAGGGCCTAATTGACTACTCCACATACAGTCATATGAAAAAGAAAACATTACCAATGAATTCTACTTTTATCAGATCATTAAAAATCATCTAGTCATTACCAAGTCCTAGTCTAGTAAGTGTAATCTATGAAATACACTTATCCTCAAGCTGCATGAAATAGTTGCATTTGGCATGCCAAGGACTTTGCAACTACGAAGTACCATGCGTCCAGCCACAGATGTGGATTCTTTGCAACACTCTGCCAAAAGTACAATGCACAGAAAACGATACTTCACCCAACACATAATTAGGTTTTATCTGGAAAATTATATCACTTTCTCTTTGGCAACACGGCTGCAACAAGAAACACTAGGGCTAAGTGATTAGTAAACTATAAGCAACTATGTTAGTGGCTATGTTATGAATAAGACGGTAAAAAGTTTAGGAACTGCTACTGTGGTTAAGTGCCTAAGTCACACCACGTGGAGCAAAAAGAAGCTATACTAAGCAGGTCTGTTTTTTTTTAATATATATATTTCTCGGATTCGATCTCCAGGTGCTGATATCATGAGAATGCCAATGTCATATACACCGAGCAGTCATATCATTAAAAGCACCTGCCTAATATTATGTGGGTACTCGTTTGTGCTGCCATAACAGCTCTGACATGTCTAGGTATAGACTCGACAAGACTTCCCAAGGTGTCCGGTGGAATCTGGCACCAAGACGTTAGCAGTAGATCCTTGAAGTCCTGGAAAACAGGTACAACCTCTATGGCTTGGGGCAAAACAAGGTGTATGTGGAGATAATATATCCCCACCAGGTGGCGCTGCCCCACTCAATAACATTAACAATAAGACTCTGGTAAGAAGATACAATTAATCTTTTTCTTTTTTTAACAAAAGACCAGGTACTTGTTTCCTAGCACGGCCACAAAGATCTTGATCGTGGGCATCGTCAGGAAAAATCGGGGCCATCGCATGCACTAAAAAATCGGGTGCGATGGTACCGACGCGATGCCCGCGATTTTCCTATAGGGAACAATGTTAAATACCTCAATTTAGCCGCGATGCCCCCGATTTCCCATAGGAATCAATGTTAAATGGCTCAATTTACCCAAATCATCATAGGAAACAATGGGAAATGGGCCAGAAAACCCAAAAAACACAGCTGAACACTGAAATGTCCCCCCAAAAGTAGTTGACGCCACCCCACGATCAACGCGAACCTGAAGCGTGGCGAGTGCAGCGAGCCCGCGAGGGGCGGCGATACGCGTCCTCCGACCTTTTCATACCCCCACTATCCACGTCGGCGTGGAGTTGAGAATAGAATAGTGTGGCGAGCGCCACCGAGCCCGAAGCGTGGCGAGCGCAGCGAGCCCCGCAAGGGGCCGCGGATACCTGTGAAGCCTGCGAAGGGACGCGTTTACCTGTGAAGGTATCTGCGTCCGCTCGCCACGCTTCGGGCTCGCCACACTAATCTATTCTCAACTCCACGCCGACGTGGATAGTGGGGGTATGAAAAGGTCGGAGGACGCGTACCGCTGCGCTCGCCACGCTTCGGGTTGGCGTTGAACGTGGGGTGGCGTAAACTACTTTTGGGGGGACATTTCACTGTTCAGGGGTGTTTTTTGGGTTTTCTGGCCCATTTACCATTGTTCCCTATGATGATTTGGGTCAATTGAGCCATTTAACATTGATTCCTATGGGAAATCGGGGGCATCACGAGTAAATTGAGGCATTTAACATTGTTCCCTATGGGGAAATCGGGGGCATCGCGTCTGGACCATTTAAGCCTTTATTAGCCGCATACGGCGCGACCGACGCGATATTGACTTTTTTCAATGCATTTCAATGGGAAAATCGGCGATTGTGGCCGTGCTAGGAAACAAGTACCAAAGACCATAATATACATTAGTGAAAAATGCGCATTTTACATATAAATCATTACACTCAAAAAGGACATAAAAGACATATAACATAAGGCACGGGCTGGCTATGAGGCTTATGGCTGCATATATATTATTAGGAGGCAATATCAACCTTTTTAAATGAGCAAATAGTTACCAGTCCCACATGGAATTATAACTCTTGCTGTGATATGTGCAGGTGACCAAGTCCTATATCTGAGCATTGGCTGCTGTTGAATTGCAGTGTGATGTTCACTCCCTGCTATGGGAGGTCAGCTCCAGGTACTGGTTTCACCCCAAATTATGTCCAGATTCACAGTGGGGTATTTGTAATCCAAAAGGTGCTGGTGACTGGTACACAATGTGGCTAGTGCGGGCTCCAAAACGCGTTTCTCTGCCTTCCTTTCTACTCGGTGGCTTCCTCAGCTTCAGCCGCCGAGTAGAAAGGAAGGAGGAGAATTGCATTTTGGAGCCCGCTCTAGCCACATTGTGTACCAGTCACCAGCACCTTTTGGATTACAAATACCCCACTGTGGATCTGGACATAATTTGGGGTGAAACCAGTACCAAGATGTATCTCCTGTCCCCTGGCCGGCTGCACTGGGCATGCGTGGGATCTCGCTACTCACGCGAGATCCCCAGCGCAGCCCACCGCTGACAGCAGGGACAGCGCTGTCCCTGCTGTTTAGATAGGGCTTCGCCAGCCTGATGCTGGCGAAGCCAAAAATGGCAGCGTGCGATGTTGACCGTTCATACATTCGACCTGCTATCATTTAGATAGCAGCGCCGATATGGACAGGGGCGCATAGCGCCTCTGTCCTGTACCGCACGCTGGCTGCTTCATACATGGGGGAGAAGGGGTATCAGTGCACATAACGTGCGCTGATACCCCTTCTCCCCCATAACGACCCTTCATACATCTGCCCCACTACTCTGTACATGCCACAGCAGCCTTCACTGTATACCATTCATTACTTTGTACATGCCGCAGCAGTCATCACTGTATACTATTCATTACTTTGTATATGCCGCAGCAGTCTTCACTGTATACTATTCATTACTTTGTACATGCCACAGCAGCCATCACTGTATACCATTCATTACTTTGTACATGCCACAGCAGTAATCACTATATACTAGAGATGTGCGGGCTCGGATTTCAGAGATCCGAGCCCCCACGGACGTCATCATTCCGAGCAGCGATCGGAGATTCCCGCCTGACTCGGTCCGTCCGCGTGATTAGAACGTCATCTCCCGGCGTCGGATTTCGCGAGGCTTTATAAGCGGCTGCCGCGCCCGCCATCTTCACTCCAGTCAAGTAGTGGGTTGGGAGAGGGTGTGTTGGTGCTGCTGCTGGGGCTTAAACTTGAGCTTGACCTTGAGCTTTTGCAATCGCTGGTGCTGTCTCTCCGTGCTGCTGTGTAGTAGTCTAACTGTGTACTTGTTGTACTACTGTCTCCTCTGTGCGGTCTACCTCTGGTGTGCTGCTGTGCTGTAATTAATTATTTTATTTGCTGGGGCTGTCTCCCTCAGTGCTGCTGTGTACTCTGTTCTCTGCTTAGGAGAACAGTCTAACTGTGTACTTGTAGTACTACTGTCTCCTCTGTGCGGTCTACCTCTGGTGTGCTGTGCTGTAATTAATTATTTTATTTGCTGGGGCTGTCTCCCTCAGTGCTGCTGTGTACTCTGTTCTCCTCTGCTTAGGAGAACAGTCTAACTGTGTACCTGCCTGTAGTACTACTGTCTCCTCTGTGCCTAATAAATAATTAAATACTGTCGTATATCTCTACCTTTGTGGTCTGGGGCTCACTGCCTAATAAATAATTAAATACTGCCGTATATCTCTACCTTTGTGGTCTGGGGCTCACTGCCTAATAAATAATTAAATACTGCCGTATATCTCTACCTTTGTGGTCTGGGGCTCACTGCCTATACTGCCGTATGTACCGTCTGGTCTGGGGCTCACTGCCTAATAAATACTGCCGTATATCTACCTGTGTGGTCTGGGGCTCACTGCCTAATAAATAATTAAATACTGCTGTATATCTCTACCTTTGTGGTCTGGGGCTCACTGCCTAATAAATAATTAAATACTGCCGTATATCTCTACCTTTGTGGTCTGGGGCTCACTGCCTAATAAATAATTAAATACTGCTGTATATCTCTACCTTTGTGGTCTGGGGCTCACTGCCTAATAAATAATTAAATACTGCCGTATATCTCTACCTTTGTGGTCTGGGGCTCACTGCCTAATAAATAATTAAATACTGCCGTATATCTCTACCTGTGTGGTCTGGGGCTCACTGCCTAATAAATAATTAAATACTGCCGTATATCTCTACCTTTGTGGTCTGGGGCTCACTGCCTAATAAATAATTAAATACTGCCGTATATCTCTACCTTTGTGGTCTGGGGCTCACTGCCTATACTGCCGTATGTACCGTCTGGTCTGGGGCTCACTGCCTAATAAATAATTAAATACTGCCGTATATCTCTACCTGTGTGGTCTGGGGCTCACTGCCTAATAAATAATTAAATACTGCCGTATATCTCTACCTTTGTGGTCTGGGGCTCACTGCCTAATAAATAATTAAATACTGCCGTATATCTCTACCTGTGTGGTCTGGGGCTCACTGCCTAATAAATAATTAAATACTGCCGTATATCTCTACCTTTGTGGTCTGGGGCTCACTGCCTAATAAATAATTAAATACTGCCGTATATCTCTACCTTTGTGGTCTGGGGCTCACTGCCTATACTGCCGTATGTACCGTCTGGTCTGGGGCTCACTGCCTAATAAATACGGCCGTATATCTACCTGTGTGGTCTGAGGCTCACTGCCTAATAAATAATTAAATACTGCCGTATATATCTACCTTTGTGGTCTGGGGCTCACTGCCTAATAATTAATTAAATACTGCCGTATATCTCTACCTGTGTGGTCTGGGGCTCACTGCCTAATAAATAATTAAATACTGCCGTATATCTCTACCTTTGTGGTCTGGGGCTCACTGCCTATACTGCCGTATGTACCGTCTGGTCTGGGGCTCACTGCCTAATAAATAATTAAATACTGCCGTATATCTCTACCTTTGTGGTCTGGGGCTCACTGCCTAATAAATAATTAAATACTGCCGTATATCTCTACCTGTGTGGTCTGGGGCTCACTGCCTAATAAATAATTAAATACTGCCGTATATCTCTACCTTTGTGGTCTGGGGCTCACTGCCAAATAAATAATTAAATACTGCCGTATATCTCTACCTTTGTGGCCTGGGGCTCACTGCCTATACTGCCGTATGTACCGTCTGGTCTGGGGCTCACTGCCTAATAAATACTGCCGTATATCTACCTGTGTGGTCTGGGGCTCACTGCCTAATAAATAATTAAATACTGCCGTATATCTCTACCTTTGTGGTCTGGGGCTCACTGCCTAATAAATAATTAAATATTGCCGTATATCTCTACCTTTGTGGTCTGGGGCTCACTGCCTATACTGCCATATCTACCGTTTGTTTTGGGGCTCACTGCCTAATACTGGCATATCTGCCGTCTGGTCTGGAGCTCACTGCCTAATACTGCCGTATCTGCCGCTGCAGTGCCACTCTTACATGAGCCACGTGTTTGTGCTGCACACTTGTGTGGCTTAGCATAGTTATCCAGCTACCTCAGTGCAAACTTTTGCCCTAAAAACAATATTGTGAGGTGTGAGGTGTTCAGAATACACTGGAAATGAGTGTAAATTAATGTTATTGAGGTTAATATATTGTAGGAGCAAAAAAAAACCCCACCAAATACTGCGATTTTAGTTGTTTTTATGCTTTTTTAACAAAAAAATCAGAACCCAAAACCCAAAAAAATCCAAACACAAAACACTTAGGAGGTGTTTTGCCAAAACCCATTAGAACCCAAAACCTCAAGGTAATCAGAACCCAAAACCCGAAAAGTGGCCGGTGCACATCTCTACTATATACCAGCGGTTGTCAACTATTTTGCAATAAAAATAATGACAGGACCCCAGCAAGTTACCACAGAATGGTCACCACACATGTGGTCAGCAGACAACACATACATGGCAGCATTGTGGAGGCACAGAGTGATGGGAGGAGTCTGAAGTTACTGACAATTCAACTGATTTTTCAAACTCCTTTTACAATATCACTGGCTGAGAGATTAGAAATGTCATCAGCCTGATGGTCAGCAACATGGAGTCGCGACCCCATGCTTAGATGGTCGCGCCCCACTTTGGGGTCAGGACCCACAGTTTGAGAACCACTGCTATATACTATTCATTACTTTGTACGTGCTGCAGCAGCCATCACTGTATATTATTCATTACTTAGTCCATCCCTCAGAAGCCATCACTGTATACTATACATTACTTTGTACGTGCTGAAGCAGCCATCACTGTATATTATTTATTACTTTGTACATGCTGCAGCAGCCATCAACGTATATTATTTATTACTTTGTACATGCCGCAGCAGCCTTCATTGCATGCTAGTGCTTCCCACATGTTTTTGAATCAGGGCACCCTAAAGTATAAGCATTTCTTTTTTCTGGTCACCCCAAGAAGAAAAGATTGTTACAGACAAATTCGGAAAAAAATATTACATAAGTTGTGGTTATAGATCATCTGTGGTTAAGACAGGATTTGCTTCTATATGTCCACATATTTTATGATTGGAAGCCACCAGCACTGGTTTTGTTTCTATGTATTATTAATTCTACTGCTTCTCATAAAAATAATATTAATAATAATTGACTTATGATGACCATACACAATATTGAATTGCCACCAACCCAGGGCACCCTTGCAAATACCCTGAAGCACCCGAGTGCCACTGCACAATGGGGGTTATTCTGGTTAACTCACAAAGGCACAATAACTCTCCAAAGGACAAAACCACGTGCACTGCAGGTGGGGCTGATGTAACATGTGCATAGAGAGTTAGATTTGGGTGTTTTAATGTTTCTGTGCAGGGTAAATACTGGCTGCTTTATTTTTACACTTCAATATAGATATCAGTTTAAAGGACACCCCCCACGCAAATCTAACTTTCTCTGCACATGTTACATCAGCCCCACCTGCAGTGCATATGGTTTTGTCCATTAGAGAGTGTGCGTTTGCGAGTGAGCCAGAATAATCCCCAATGTTTGGGAACCACTACAGTATGTGATAAAAAAAATGTGAATTTCAAATGAGCTATCACTGTGTGCTCTACTTTACTTTCTCCATTTACCTGTAATAGATGCTGGTAAGATTACTCTTCAATGTAAAAAATACTTGTGGCCCTGGGGTGGGGCAACTGCTAACAAAGATAGGCAATTATATTCAGTTGCATGCAAATAATAATTACAATGCTTCAGTATCAAAAGAACCGATTACTGCGTCATCACGTAATAACTGTAAAAAGACATACACAATTAAATAAACCCCCACTGAGCGCCAACTTCCAGTGACTAAACGTACCCCTTTCAACAGGTCTTCATTCTCATTTAACAGTAAGCCCAAGGTCACATGTCTATTGTTCTCCAATGATTTAAAACTTCTACCAATGTTTCAGAATGAGAAATTGGTGTGACAGAAAAAAGAAGTCTGACAAAAAAGCCTTTAATAATACAAACAGAATATTTATAATTGAGTTGTATTTCATTTTGTAGCTGAAATAATGAATTCTTCATAGGAAGCAAATCAGGAACTCTTAAGCAGGTCAGTGTCATGGATTATGTAATTAGAGTACAGTATTTGATTACACGGTACAATACAAAATAAATATGAGTTTCAGATAAATTATTGAACATACATGTTTGCCCTCAAAATATAAGAAAAAGTCAATAGTATGGTCAATTTCTTCAAGTGACACTTATAAATGGGGATATTTCTTCGGTCTTTCTCTTAAATTACACAAAAGACTGCTTTCAAGTTCTTAAATAATATTTAATTTTGTGCTTCAAAAGCCTTTTTTTTCCTTTCAAGTATAATAATTGTCATAATAGCCCGCAGATGCATTTTGCGCGTTCCAGGCGCTCAAGTACTGTACCAACAACCTTGTTTTGTGATATAATAATAGAACCCAAAATCACAGGCATTATTTGGTAAATAATGACACAAAGAACTAAGCACAAAGTGCAGTTAAATGTTTCAGGTCTAAGGAGATGAGAGGAATTTTATGGCAAGCGTTTATGTATTGTGCTAGACTTTACGGATGTTTTGTATGCGTTTGAATAGTGTCAATTCTTTGGACTATAAATAATAAAGTAAGGTTTACAGGTTACAATAGAGTAGAATTTGGACACAGTGGGACAGTTGCCATTATTGAGTCAGAACTTTTTCAGAACATTATAATTATCGCACTACAAACTGAAACAAATAATGTTTAGGACATCTTATATAAAGCAGTGTCCCAGAGCCACATAAATTAAGGACCTGCTTTTGAGTCGCAATTAAGTTTCAAAGAGGCTGCATATACATGCATCATTTCATATCTCCAGGAAATCAGGCTGGTGTCACACATTGTGGAACAGCAATTGGTCAGAAGGAACCTGCACAATGGCTCCTATGCAACCGTCCAAATATATGCGGCAGGGCCGTAGCCGCCAGTTCCAACCGCAGCATGCTACAGTTGGACAGGATGACTAGACTACCAGATTTCATGGAGAACACATACTGTACATTTGAATGTACAGTTTGTGTTGACACAGTGCACTGTGCTCTACTTGAAATCCAGCCAGCAGTGGCCGGATCCTTTTCTGCAGGATCCGGCCAAAATGCTGTGTGTGACACCCAGCCTTCTTCAGCCAAGCAGGTCCTGCTAAACAGGACCCACTGTACCGCAATGTGTGGCCCAAGTCTTAAGGTGGCCATACACTACTGTGAGGTATCACAGCAGTGTTTGCCCATCCGATCCCCTACAAGTCACCCGGGACCTTCCCGGGTGGCAGGATCACATGCGATACATTGCATGTGGTGCTTCTGCATATGATGTATCTCATGTGACTCCTGTTCCCAGCCGGGAGAGGTTCCAAGTTGGATTTTGGACCTGCATGCAGGTTTGACCTCCGACTCAGGTCCGATGCACACAGGTCTGAGCATCGGACCAGATTTCTGGGGATCTTTAGAGTTCGGCGCATGTCGGGCATTTCACTCAATGAAATTGGCATTGTAGGTGTCAACTGGGCATACTCAGGGAAGAGCATTGTCTCGATAGAGTGTCCTGTGCATTTAGCTAGATTCTGAATAATAAATTCAGATGGATCTTATGCACCTAGAAAAAAGCCGGTGTTTGAGCTGATAAGAATGACATCTGCTTTGGTGTATGTAAAAAGTGGGGCATTGTAATGCATATGTATTAGGATGAGCATTTAGATTGCAATTCACATTCAGAAAGCTGCCGCATTCAGTCCTCCTTGCAGCTTACAATCCCTTTTTAAATCTACAAAACAATGTTACCAGTTAAACAACATTACCTACTGTACTTTTCACATAAGTATTACATAGTGCTGGTTGCACAAATACAAATTTCACAAACTACACCAATTGGCACCAGTCATGAGACAAATGCTTGGGTACTGCCTTGCCGTCTGCCTAATGGAAAGTGTCAAGAATAATTCTTAGATTCAACACTCTCTACTTTATCAACATGAATGATCTTTGTAATTGAACTGCGATTTTTAGCTTTATTAACCCCTTCCTGACACAACCAGTTTTTGCCTTCCTGACAGAGCCCTTTTTTTCAAATCTGACATGTATCACTTAAGTGGGGATAACTTTTTGCTTTTACTTATCCCAGTGATTTTGAGATTGTTTTCTCGTGACACATTGTACTTCAATTTAGTGGTAAATTTGGGTCGATACAGTCTGTGTTTTTTTGTGAAAAATACCAAAATGTCGTAAAAAAATGGAAAATTTAGCAATTTGCAAAATGTTAAATTTTCTGCTTGTGAGACAAATAATCATACCACTCAAAATAGTTAATAACTAACATAGACCATATGTCTACTTTATGTTTCCATCATTATTTCAACTTCCTTTTAATTTTTTTGGACACTAGGAGGCTTACAATATGAATAGCAAATTCTCAAATTTTCAAGAAAATTTCAAACACTGATTTTTTTAGGGACCAGTTCAGTTCTGATGTTACTTTGAGGGACTTGTATGTGAGACACCCCCATAAATGATGCCATTTCAAAAACTGCACCCCTCACAGTATTCAAAACAGCATTTTGGAAGTTTGTTAACCCTTTAGGTGTTTCACAGGAATTAAAACAAAGTGTAGGTGAAATTTCAAAATTTCATTTTTTTTGCAGATTTGCAAACAGTAGATTTTACTAGAGAAATGTGACTAAAAATTGATTCCCCCAATTCTTTTGTTTTCATAAATATCCTATATGTGGCCCTAGTGTGCACGTTGACCAAACCACAGGCTTCATAATAGAAGGAGCACCTACTTGATTTTGGAGCCTCCTTTTTATGAGATTATTTTTTAGGCACCATGTAGTTTTCTAGGCACCATAAGATGCTAAAATTTAGGAACCCCCCCACAAGTGACCCCATTTTGCAAACTACACCCCTCAGGGAATTCATCTAGGGGTATAGTGTACATTTCAAACCCCCAGGGGTTTCACCAATTGTGGTAAAACTGGGCAGTGAAAATGAAAAATTAAATTTTTTACACAAAAATGCAGTTCTGGCTCAAAATTTTTCATTTTCACAAGGAATGAAGGAGACAAAGCATCCCAAAATCTGTGCCCCAATTTCTCCCGAGTACGGCAATGCCTCACATGCGACCAAAAAATACCATTTGGGTGCATGGCAGGACTCAGAAGGGAAGGAGTGATATTTGGATTTTGCAGCTCAGATTCTGGTGGAATGTTGGTGGGTGCTATGTCGCATTAGCAAGACCCCAAGCACCAATACAGTGGAACCCCCCCACAAGTGACCCCATTTTGCAAACTACACCCCTCAGGGAATTCATCTAGGGGTATAGTGTACATTTCAAACCCCCAGGGGTTTCACCAATTTTGATACAACTGGGCAGTGAAAATGAAAAATTACATTTTTTTACACAAAAATGCAGTTCTGGCTCAAAATTTTTCATTTTCAGAAGGTATGAAGGAGAAAAAGCACCCCAAAATCTGTGCCCCAATTTCTCCCGAGTACGGCAATGCCTCACATGTGACCAAAAAATACCATTTGGGTGCATGGCAGGACTCAGAAGGGAAGGAGTGATTTTTGGATTTTGCAGCTCAGATTCTGGTGGAATGTTGGTGGGTGCTATGTCGCATTAGCAAGACCCCCCAAGCACCAATACAGTGGAACCCCCCCACAAGTGACCCCATTTTGCAAACTACACCCCTCAGGGAATTCATCTAGGGGTATAGTGTACATTTCAAACCCCCAGGGGTTTCACCAATTTTGATACAACTGGGCTGTGCAAATGAAAAATTACATTTTTTACACAAAAATGCAGTTCTGGCTCAAAATTTTTCATTTTCACAAGGAATGAAGGAGACAAAGCACCCCAAACTCTGTGCCCCAATTTCTCCCGAGTACGGCAATGCCTCACATGTGACCAAAAAATACCATTTGGGTGCATGGCAGGACTCAGAAGGGAAGGAGTGATTTTTGGATTTTGCAGCTCAGATTCTGGTGGAATGTTGGTGGGTGCTATGTCGCATTAGCAAGACCCCCCAAGCACCAATACAGTGGAACCCCCCCACAAGTGACCCCATTTTGCAAACTACACCCCTCAGGGAATTCATCTAGGGGTATAGTGTACATTTCAAACCCCCAGGGGTTTCACCAATTTTGATACAACTGGGCTGTGCAAATGAAAAATTACATTTTTTACACAAAAATGCAGTTCTGGCTCAAAATTTTTCATTTTCACAAGGAATGAAGGAGACAAAGCACCCCAAACTCTGTGCCCCAATTTCTCCCGAGTACGGCAATGCCTCACATGTGACCAAAAAATACCATTTGGGTGCATGGCAGGACTCAGAAGGGAAGGAGTGATTTTTGGATTTTGCAGCTCAGATTCTGGTGGAATGTTGGTGGGTGCTATGTCGCATTAGCAAGACCCCCCAAGCACCAATACAGTGGAACCCCCCCACAAGTGACCCCATTTTGCAAACTACACCCCTCAGGGAATTCATCTAGGGGTATAGTGTACATTTCAAACCCCCAGGGGTTTCACCAATTTTGATACAACTGGGCTGTGCAAATGAAAAATTACATTTTTTTACACAAAAATGCAGCTCTGGCTCAAAATTTTTCATTTTCACAAGGAATGAAGGAGACAAAGCACCCCAAAATCTGTGCCCCAATTTCTCCCGAGTACGGCAATGCCTCACATGTGACCAAAAAATACCAGTTGGGTGCATGGCAGGACTCAGAAGGGAAGGAGTGATTTTTGGATTTTGCGGCTCAGATTCTGGTGGAATGAATGGTGGGTGCTATGTGGCATTAGCAAGACCCCCGAAGCACGGTGAAATGATGAACCTAATAATCCATAGATGTGTGGTATATTTTAAAACACTCCTTTATACATAGGCCGGGTTTGTCGGGGCAAGTGTCACACTGGAAAATAGTTTGCTTTCTTATTCCCTTTTTATAGCAAACTTTGCACCTTTTTTGTGTCCTGCCCTTTTTTCCAGTGGAGGGGATTTCATCAGGAAAATGCTGCCCTGGTACAATACGGGGGCCAGTACTAGAGGTACTGGGGCCCTCTGCCTGCTGGTTCCCAAATATTAGGCTCTTTATGACTTCCTCTTGAAAGTGCATAAATGTCCCCCTCTGGCTGGTAGAACGGAATAGCACATAAGCGTTATACAGTGCCATCTGGATGATATACACGGCCAGCTTCTTGTACCAGATTTTTGTTTTCCGCAGGGCACTGTACGGCTTCAGTACCTGATCTGAAAGATCCACTCCGCCCATGTACTTATTGTAATCCAGGATACAATTAGGTTTTGAGGTGTGGGTACTGGTACCTCGTACAGGGACGGAGGTGGTACTGTCTCCGTGAATTGTTGTCAGTATAAGGACATCCCTCTTGTCCTTATATTTGACCAACAACATATTTTCGGTGGATTGTGCCCTGCTTTCACCACTTCTCATTACTTGGGCAATGTGCGTTTTTGGGAGGCCTCTTTGGTTCTTGCGCACAGTACCGCAAGCTGCTGTACCTCTTGAACCAAGGGCCTTAAACAGGGGGATGCTGGTGTAAAAGTTATCCACATAGAGGTGATAACCCTTATCCAGGAAGGGGTGCACTAAATCCCAGACAATTTTTCCACTAACACCTACGAGGGAGGTGGGGCATTCTGGCGGTTCAATTCTTGAATCCTTCCCTTCATATACCCTAAACCTGTGGGTGTACCCTGAGGTGCTTTCACACAGCTTATACATTTTTTATGCCATACCTTGCCCTCTTACTGGGAAGGTACTGGCGGAATTTAACCCTTCCTTTAAAATGTATAAGGGACTCGTCTATGCAAATGAATTTATCTGGGATGTACATCTCTTCAAATTTGGCACTGAAATGATCAATGACCGGCCTGACTTTGAATAGGTGGGATCATCTCTGGGTGGGCACTGTGCATTATCGTTGTAATGCAAAAATTTAAGGATTAACTCAAAACGAGTCCGGGTCATGGCCATACGGTAAAGTGGGGTGCTGTACAGAACATCTGTACTCCAATATTGCCTAATTTCTGGCTTTTTTACTATGCCCATATGAAACACCAGACCCCAAAACGTCATCATCTCTACTGCATCTACAGGGGTCCACCTAGCAAATGATGACGTGGGGTTTTGAGCAATAAACTGCTGGGCATATAAATTAGTTTGGTCCACCATTAAATTTATAAAATCATCAGAGAAAAATAATTTGAAAAAGTCAATTTCTCTGAGACCTGTGGAATCAAATTGGATTCCTGGGATGGCCAAAAACTCAGGAACCTGGGGCTCAAAATTGTCTGGTGGTGGGGTCCATACGAGATCAATTATTGGGGGGGGGGGGGTCTCAGCTGCTCTACGGGGGCGTCTTTGAGGGGGTCCCTCATCACTAGAGGAGGAAGAGGAGCTTAAGATGAATCCTTCAAATTCCCCGCTTGCCTCACTGGCTGTGTCAGAGTCAGAGGCAAGCATGGCATATGCCTCCTCCGCTAAATACATTCTTCTGGATGACTTGTATAGTGTAGGGGGGGTACAAACTTTATTTCAATCCAGGGGGGTATGTAGTGTGTAGTGTGTATGTAGTGCAGAAAAAAAAAAAGGTCCTGCGCCAAAAATTTAGCACAGATGTTGGTCAGTAACGTCCGTCACTGAACAGCGCTCAAAGGCAACAGGAATTTGATCAAAAAAAATAAATAAATAGATCAACCCTGTGCCGAAAAAGCTGATCAGTGATGTACGTCACTGATCAGCGCACAGTGGCCACAGGACACCCACAAAATCACAGTGTGTGTAAAAAAAAAAAATTAAAAAAAGACCCCACAGCACCCTCAAAAAAAAAAAAAGGTGATCACTGATGCGACACTGATTACCAGTGAGGGGCAGCAGGTGCACAACCTTTGGTGCAACTGACAGTGCAACTGGCAGCAACTGACAGGTATATATAAAAAAAAAAAACCCTGCACCCCCAAAAAGTTGCTGATCAGCACAGATATACTGATCAGCACAAAAGGGGGGGTAGCAGACACAAAATATAGCACTCTCTATCACTATCTCTCACTATCTATCACTATCTCTCACTATCTCTCACTATCTATCACTATCTATCACTATCTATCACTATCTATCACTATCTATCACTATCTATCACTATCTATCACTCTATGACACTGCAGCAGCAGCACTGACAGTTATATATATAAAAAAAAACCTGCACCCCCAAAAAGGGGGGGTAGCAGACACAAAATATAGCACTCTCTATCACTCTCTGTCACTATCTCTCTCTATCTCTCTCTATCTCTCACTATCTCTCACTATCTCTCACTATCTCTCACTATCTCTCACTATCTATCACTATCTATCACTATCTATCACTATCTATCACTATCTATCACTATCTATCACTCTATGACACTGCAGCAGCAGCACTGACAGTTATATATATATAAAAAAAAACCTGCACCCCCAAAAAGGGGGGGTAGCAGACACAAAATATAGCACTCTCTGTCACTATCTCTCTCTATCTCTCTCTATCTCTCTCTATCTCTCTATCTATAACTCTATCACACTGCAGCAGCAGCAGGAAGTCACAAGAAGTCAGATCCAGGAAGCATCCAGCACGCTACAAGCAGTGATCAGGTGATCAGGTAAGTATTTGCAAGGATCAGGTCAGTATATCACGGCAGATAGGCACGGTGACCGCACTGCACGCAATTCCAGACCGGAATGGCGTCTGCAGTGCAGTCACCGTTAGTTTAAATCACCCTCCATGGCTGTGATTGGTCCGTCGGTCCGACGAACCAATCACGGCCTTTGGGGGCAGGTGGGGTGAGGTGGGGTGACACCAGTGTCACCCTTACACCCCGTGGTGATTGGTGCTGTACTTTACAGCACCAATCACCACCGATCCCTGTGTCACCGGCGAACGTTATTCGCCGGTACACAGAAAACGCTGTAAGTGGCTGTTCACATTTGAACAGCCAATCACAGCGATCGCCGACGGGGGGGGAGGCATCGCCACCCCCCCTGGGCATGCAGGGACATGTCTGCTGTCAGGGACAGCAGACATGTTTAAACTGTCACCGCGTCTATAGACGCGGTGACAGTTTAAAGCCATGACGTACATTTATGCCATGTGTCGGGAAGTACATCCCGGCCATGACGTAAATGTACGTCAAATGTCGGGAAGGGGTTAAATTACTCTTTTAGAACATATGGAACTAAAATATGATGAGTACATTGGTCATTTACTACAGACACAAGCTTCTTAGCGAACATTAACCAGTTTATTCCTAATATAGGAAGTGGTTGGCTTGGTGCTTCGGAAAAATTGGTTAGCTCTTATGCTTGTGGTGTAGTGCTTGCGAACATACTGTATACAGAAGATAATATATTTTCCTATAATGGGGAAACAGGGTCAGTTATATAATATCCTTTAGCTACTGCAAAACTAGTGAGGTCGTTTATCATAGTTTTATAGTGCTCTTTGTCAAACAGGACTCAAGGTGTATGTAAAATAAAATTAAACATCAGTTTAAAATAAGAATTCTTGAACAATATGGCAATGATTGTAATATACTATAGGGCATGTATTGGATTTTGATGCAAACCCAAAATCCTGCAGCAATTGGGGGGCATGTTCCCCCTATTGTGAAGGCATGGCAAACCCAGGGTTGGTCATGTGCTGTGACCAGTAGTGGTGATGGTGATCTGATGCTATACTGACCATGTTGGAATAGGACCATTAGTACTATCTACGAAGGAAGCTTTAATTATTTGAGTGTCCCAGTATATCGAGGATCCACAATGTCATCCAGTACCAGTGGGTCACGAGGATCTAGGTCATAATATATATTTTTTTTTTAATAACAACATTATGTAGTCTTCTTTAGCGAAGGTTTTTTTTTTCTATTTGACCGATTTCAGATTTATTTATTTTTACAAGATTTGCCTTTTTAATCCCATCAGTTTGACAATTTTGAACATTTAATTTTTACTTTTTCCTGATATGATTGAAATTAATTGAAAATGTTCATATCGTGTTGATCATTTGGAAAGATCTACTTTGATATGTATATTTTTGTTGTTCTTTTTCTTTACCAGATTCCTATGAACATAAAATTAGCAACATAGTGACTTAGGGTTATATAAACCATGTTTAAATTTGGATAGTTCATCCTTATATACTTACATAATTATACAGAAATCATTTATATTACTGTATGATGTGTATATTCAACAAATGACTGCTACAGATAAGCCTGGCTATTTAATTAACCATTTATAGTAACAAAAACTACATTTTAATTTTGCTTTGGACACTCTGGATAAAATAATTCAACATTAATTTACTTTTACGTTAATTTATCTGAATTAAAGTGGATTTATTTTACTTTAGATATGTATACCAAACCAAAGTGCTTCAATGTGGTATGATGTTTAGAACAATTATTAAAAAATGATCAAAGGTAGTCAGAACTAAAAAAATGAATGGAACTTAATGCCAAAATAAGGAATGTCATGTTTCACTGTAGACAGCATATGCCTTTCTAAAGCCGTAATGGTTAAAAAGAGCTTTCTGTTTGTTTCCTTTCAGTCCCCCCCCCCCCCCCCCCCTTGTCACACCTGAGGGTTAAACTTGATTGACTTGTGAGTCAACCCCAGGAGCAGGATTGTAAAGGAAGTTTGGGTTCCTAATAAACTTATCCCACACCAATGGGAGGACTTTAGGGAGTGAGGAGGAGTCCAGGGCCCGAAGGAGTGTCTACAAGTACTGGAGTTCTGGGAGGGTGAGTATATGCTTGGGTGCAAAAGTAAGAGAAAAATGTGAAAGTCCCTGGACCCAGGTATAGGCAGGAGTTGGCTGGAACAAAGAAATGACTGGATTCGACTGGAACCGAGGAATTGGTATTATCAACTGATACAGCAATGCGGTACTAGGATTCTCCATGAGGATATCAGACATAATGTGAAGCACAGCAGGTAAACATAGATGCTCAGTTAACCACTAACAGGCACAAAGGGAGTGCACTGATGATTACAGCATATCGATGTTTGGAGCACCAATGGCGACTGATATTGATGACGTTCTCCGAATGGTGACTAGTAGAAGTGGGTGGAACTTGGGTATGAGCAAAGCAGGTATTGAGCAGTGAAGGCTAAATCGAGAAATACTCAGATAGTGAACCTATGTTGTACTGATGGTAATCAGAGATGATCAGGATACTTGGTATAACCGCTGGTGAAACTAGAGATATAATCATTGCCTTTAAAAAAATGAAGGGAGTTGACTGGCTCTTACTTTATCTTCATCCAAGGCTTAGTAAATAGACTACTCAATCCTCAGACCCCTAAACAGTTTCTATTTTTCAGGTCACCTGTGGATCTCTAAATAGTGACAATCTGTAATTACATCTGTGCCCAGCTAGGTAACCTGGATGGTCCTGACTAGGCAATCAATTATTTTGAGTTTGGTAATGTAAAAGGACCAAGCAAAATACATCATCCTTCACCATGTTCTCCACAAAAGGACATGTTTATGGATTATCACCTACATAACTATACTGCTTTTGAGAGCTGTTGCCAAATGTACAATATTCTGGCAATGACAATGTTTTGTGCTGCATTTTCCTGCAATGGTATGGATTTAGTCCATCTTTAGAAGGCAGGGTAAATTCCAATGGCTGTTATAGGCCAGTGTTAGTACTTAATTTTGCAGCATTTTCTTTCTGGATTCAAATACACTGGCCTACATCAGAGCCCATCCACAGAGACTGTTGAGCGGCAGCTAACACAGAGCCTGTTGAGCGGCAGCTAACACAGAGCCAAACACATGGCCATGCCAACGGCGATAATATCTCCAGCGGCTACAGCAGGACAGACACTGCAGACTGCAAATAGTCAGGTACTGTACACACAGGGAGCAACTCCATTTGATTGAACTGCAACACCTCACCAGCCGTGCAAGCATCATATAGTGTGAGTAGCTGCGGGCTGCCACAGGGACATTACTTATTATTATTACGTATTTAAAAACATTTCATTTGTGTGCTTATAAAGCAATCATTTGATTATTATACTCAAAAAAGTGATTGCCATTGTTTGGAACGCCCACTATACACCTACAGGTGCGATATTCCATCTTTACCTAGTAAACCTCTCTTTTGAACATATTCCACAATAAAAGTGCACGAGGACATTTATGTGTGGTGAGCCTCAAGTATATACAGGTCGAGTATCCCGTATCCGAATATCCGTTATCCAAATTATTCCGAAATACGGACATTCCAGAAAGTGAAAAAAATTTTTTTTTTTGCTAAAAACTCACTGGGGACATATGTAACAGCATCACTGGGGACATGATATGTAACTGGCACTATATATGTGCAAGACAATGATTGCTTGGCATTCAAATTCAGTGCTGAGATAGTACACACATTTTGTTTCACGTTTTGAAACCTTGTTTTTTGAACAATTAAAATATATTTGTGTGTATTTTATGTGGTAATAAAATATATTTGTGTGTATATTATGTGTTTATACAGCATAAATGCAAGATACTTCAAAATACATCATTGAAATATTAAAATATTCCGAAATACGGAATAATCCGTTATCCAAAATTCTCCTGGTCCCGAGCATTTTGGATAAGGGATACTCAACCTGTACTATATATAGAGTCTTAAGATTATTATTGTGGATGTTGCTGAATTGTAGCAGACCTTTTTTTTTTATATAATTATGTATTTAACAAATACCCCCTGGGAGGTTTAATATTAATAATTGTATTTTTATTTATGTAATAAATTGTCTATATTTTGTATGAGTATTGTTCTCTTAGCATTTTATTAAGCGCCACATGAATTGTGTATTCTGATCTACAGAGCATGTGTAGTCAACTAATAATTTGTAGAGCATGATGTCATCAACATGGCCTTATCATTCACTCATTGTATTTTTACAGGATAATATGTAATTGCACATTTTATCAAGCAGGCATCTGCCGAGTGATATTCTTGTAGAAGAATTATACCGAATATTTCCAGGCATAGGTATACACTCAATGCAAGGGGACATATGGGCTGAATACACTATGATATACATTTAGCTAAGGTTTTTGTTTTGTATCTTATGGAAATCAGGGGGGGCTGTACCATGAAAGTAATTCAAAAATTAAAAAAATTGCTGCATATAATAATAATAATAATAATAATAATAATAATAATAATAATAATGTTATTTACATTATATAGCACTATTACTCCAACGGGACTCAAGGCGCCTACTGAAAGCCAACAAGCTATTCTTCTACATGCTGTTGGGTTTAGGTTTTTATTCACCAAGAGATTCAGACACTAGAGCAGTGGTTCCCAAACTTTTTCACATCACGGCACCCTACAGTATCAGAATTTTTTTTTGTGCACCCCTAGGACAATTGTTTCTTATTGAGCACTTAAAAAATAAAAAAAATAATAAAATTTAATTAAATAGGGCAGCACGGACGGTGTGATGGTTAGCATTACTGCCACTCAGCACTGAGGTCATGGGTTCGATTCCCACCATAACTCTAACTGTGTAGAGTTTGTATATTCTCCCCTATACTGGTAGGTTAGTTGGCTCCCAGCAAAAATTAACCCAAGAGTGAATGTGTGTGCGTGTACATGTGGTAGGGACTATAGATTGTAAGTTGTGGCAGGGACTCATGGGAATATCTTTGTAATGCGCTGCGCAATATGTTTGTGTGCTATATAAGAAACTGTTATTAAATAAATATTAAACCTTAGGGTGCATACACACTGTACAATTTTTTTGACCAATTTGGTTGAAAGACATTTCCATTGAACCCAGTGTCCTGGACTAAAGATGTTGACGAAAGATATTGACGACAGACGAAAGAAGAAAAATCTAGCTACAGTTTATAGGCTCTTTTTGAAAATTGAGCTGCATGCATAGTTAACGAACAATCTTGATGAACAACTGGCGGGTATGCGCATTATCATTCATCGTTTGTTTGTTGACAATATCTTTTGTCAACATCTTCCATCCAGGACACTGGGTTCAATGGAAATGTCTTTCAACCAAATTGGTCAAAAAAATTGTACAGTGTGTATGCACCTTTAGGATATTTTAGGTGGTGAGGGATAGAATTCTCTTCTGCTTGTACACAAATTTAATAATTGTAAGCCGTGAGCATTGGTTTTGCCTATTATATGGACCATAAATAATTTAAATTTGTCCTGAACCACCAACCCAGGGGACCCCTGCTAGTGCTCCGTGGCACCCCAGGGTGCCATGCCACACCGTTTTGGAACCACTGCACTACAGGGTTTACTGAATTAGCAAGTGAGTGTGCTCGCAGTGTGAGTGAGGCTATTCGTCGCACTTAATGGTAATTTCCAACTTCCTATTTTATTGTTTGCAGCCCCAAATAGGAGATCTGTAAAACATGCATTGGGAAGCACTGATATGCATGATTAGATGTGGTGAAACATCCAATTACTCTAAAACACCTTCAGTTTTAATAACAATTATGATCATAAAAAAAAAAAAAAAAAATCAAAGAAGAAAGGCAGAAAGAATACCACAATTTTTAATTTGAAGATATAACACAACCTGTAATTCAGTCACTTGAGCATTGGAGTAGAGAAATGCACGCTGTTTAATGAGAAAATGTCTTGCTAGGTGAACGATAGCAAGCGAATGGATGTGTATTACATAAATTAGGACACATTGATTTTTCCATTTACATTCCAAGATTACACCATAACACAAATTAATATTGATCAGAAAAGCTAATGTTTGGTTAAGTAAATGGAACATAAAGCAAACTACTACCTATTTCTTAGTTTTACAGATCAGAAATTGACTTGATATTATAAATAATTTGAGCGTCTCTGTAACAAACAAAACATTCATTTTGACAGCATTAACTCTTTAGTCCAGAAATATCTGTCCAGGATTAAGGTAGCCCAGATCGACTTGCCTGCACAGTCTATTTTTCTATTCGATACGGACTAAACGGGGGTGAGCATCGGGATCGAATCTGCATCAAATGTGACTGAATACTGTGCGATTCTGACTAACTTTCTATTAAATTTTTATATAATAAAAAATTGATAGCCAGAAGCGCACCGCGTTCCATAGCTGTAGGGGCCTATGTATTAATAATCGTGGTGCCGCCATGATTTTTAATATTGAAAATAACTTTTTTACAAAAATGTTCCCTCTCTGCACTGCTACTCACAGGGTCCGCTGTAGTGATAATGCCGGCCGCTGTAAATAACATTCCCAAAGTTTCAGAGGAATCTTTCACTTATTAAAAGACTCCTCCTAGAAATCTGGCAGGTAATCCTCCTGGTATTAATCTAAATTGTTGTTGTTTGTTGTCTTTATTTGGGTAACTGAATCAATGCGGTCACAAACAACAGAGAAATAACGTGGGTGTGTGGATTTATCAGATCAACTAAAACTGCCTAGCATCACCCAAGACTCCACAAACACCTTCTATTATAATCCTATAGGACAAGAGAAAAACACAACTAACATTTTCATCTACATATTGGTCCTCTATACTGTACCTCAATATGTCATGCGGCGGGAAGGGTGTAGTATACCTCAGAGACAATGTCTAGGTTGACATGGACAATGACAATATGAGATTGCACTTTTTTGGTGTCAAATGTCTGTGATCTTAGTGCAGTAAAAGGACCTATGGTCTTTATGTCAGACTTACCCATGCCTCTGCTTGTATAAGTTTGATGTTGTCTAGAAGCACTTCTTCATAGTTTCCATAATCACTAAACTTCACCACTGCTGTCGTTCCAGAAGAATGTAGTGCTTCAATTTCTGCTTTGTAGTACTGAAAGTAGATTAAATACATTTTATTGTACTTTAAGTAGCACCCTTTCTGCACGTAAAGGGCCTGATTCAGAGTTGGACACATCTGAAGTTTTAAAGCCGAATGTGTGTCCATCTGAAATGCAAAATATGGTGTACGCATGCTCCGCCCTATATATATATATTTGAAGTCGCAAGCGGGTGCGTGCAAGCTGCCTCTTGTGCAAACGGAGACTCGCATGAAATAGGTGTTTCTAGGCATTAAGGGGGAAATTTACTAAAGGAAATTTGTAAAAAATAGGTGTAAAAATAGGTGTATTTGTATCCAGAAATACACTTATTTTTGACATTTACTATCCCGAAAATACGGCAATTCGTATTGATGTTCTGTCAATACGAATAGCCGTATTTTCGGGATAGTAAATGTCAAAAGTAAGTGTATTTCTGGATACAAATACACCTATTTTTACACCTATTTTTTACAAATTTCCTTTAGTAAATTCCCCCCTAAATCTCAAGCTGCATGAGCAGATAATGCATATGGGAAAGGGAAACCTTTGTCTTATGGATCTCTTGCACCTAGTATCAGGCAGGTGCAAGTGCAGATACTAATGGTGACTGTTGTGCCTGCAAGACCCTAGAAGAATGACCAATTGTTCCCTTAGCATTTATGAAAGGAAGCTCAATTTTACAGCTGCAAGGAAAACAAGCATGCAACTGCATTGGGCTGAAAGTTGGGAGATTTTATTTTGTATATTAGAACATATTAATTTATTTTGTTCATTGTTTACAGGCATTTCATTCTGTATAACAATATTAGCCACTTGTTACCAAACACTGTCTTAAGGCCCCCACACACTTATGCGATTTGGGCCAATTTCACACAATTCTGATGGATTGGGCTGAGAAATCAGTCCATATCTCATGTGTTTAACATTGCATCCTATCTGATGCGCGGTCCACTGCGCACTGGATCGGTGACAGAGGTCACATGTCTGACCTCTGACTTAGATACCCTCCTGGAGGTGGAGAACTGGGTCGCAAGTGATACATCATATGGAGAAGGAGTGCATACAATCCTGCCATCCGGGAAGGTCCCGGGTGACTCAAGGAGGATCGGATGGCCATACACTACTTCTTGCAGTAGTGTATGGCCACCTTCAGTTGCGATTGTGATCGGAGCTGTGTCCTATAATGCAGTATCAGATTATCTGCAACATGATTGACCGGCTTGATTGATACCATGGGAAATAGATGCAACAAAGAAGCTAGGAAACGGCCTGCCCCAACAATGGCGTTAACACACCTCAGTAAAGGAAACAAAGGCTCTCTCCTCACAGCATCAGACTGTCAACTGATTACAATGCCGACATTTCCTGCAAATCTACAGACCGAGACCTTTAATTTGGTATATGATGTGCTCTACTCAAATAATGGCATTTGGGGTATTTGGTGGCAGCCGGGCACACATGGCTGAAGATGCTGTCCTAACATTGAATACAGAGACCTGGTGCTGGTATGCAGATTCTATACTACAAAAGAGGATGTGGGTTCATGAATGGGGAACGGCTTTGCTTCTTGACCCCACCATCGATCCGGGGGGCCGGAGACGCTGACTGCCACTGGCTTCTGCATTGTGACAGCAGTTGGGTACAGCACATTAAGCTATAGTGCACTACCCAGCTCCTGTTACTGACCATAAATTGGCATTACCTAGGAGCTACGCAAATACCCCACACTTGGTAGTGTTGCCACTCATAAGGAGGGTACAATTTGGGCTAAGAACTATTCAATCAGCGTAAGGGGCATATGCAATTGCATGCAAAAAAGCAGCCACAGAGCAGGTCTAAAATCAAAGACAATTCTCATTTTGGGACTAGGTTCAGAACCCGTAGTACACCCCTTTAATGACGAAAGCAACTGGATATTTCCATTTAGCTTGATTAGACCGGTAATTACATGTCAGTTTTCAGGGCTAAAATAAGCCTGAAAGTACTCGAAAATAAACCTTTTCATTACTTGATGCTCCTCAAAAATACCGTAATAAGTTTTACTTTTAAAAGGCCTTAAATTTTCTTTTTTTCTACTTTTGCAAGTTTCTTATTTCATGATTTTTAAAGAACAAAAGATTTGAATGTGGGATAGTAATAAACATTATTATTACTATTACCCAATATGTTTTCATGTTGCCCATTGTTTTTCTTTTCTTTTTAAATCTCCCATGTGGTTTCCACCAGGAAGAATGTACGTACAGCTACAGTAACAGAAAAATGGCCGCGATGGCTGGTGTTAATTTTATCTCGTTGGACATGGGGTCAAAGCATTCACATTTCACATTAATTAAGGTTTGACCGTGAAAACAAATATACAAAAAAAAAAACTAAAACCAGCTAACCTGTAAAACACATGCAGTTGGATGATATGCAAAATATATTTTAATAGGCACATAAAATATACAGATAACGTTGGTGCTTTATTTGCTTATTATCCCAGTTTAATCACAACACAATCTTATGCTGCTTTCACATTGCCTAAACTTTTCATACCCGGTATTTTAAAACGGTATTTAAAGCGGTATATTGCCATTTTAAACCCCTTTCACACTGCACATAAATGCCGGGTCTCAAGCAGGTTTGCAGTGTGAAAGCAGGACAGACAGTAGCTATAAGACAGCATAGTGCATATGTAATGAGCCGCTCGTTACATGCACATATGTAATGAGTGCAGTGCATATGAATGAGCCGTTCATTACATAGATGCATATGTAATGAGCCGCTCATTACATATGCACATATGTAATGAGCGGCTCATTACATATGCACTGCGCTCTCATAGCTACTGCCGGAGTCCTATATACCAGTTCACACTGCATAAAAAACGGCTCTGAACCGTGTATGGCTCTGCTTTTTACACATTTGCAAATACCGGTTATTAAATCCAGACTGACACTTTCACACTGCAGCTCTAACCGTTTTAAAAGGCTAAAAAATCGGCAATATACCGGTTAAGAGCTACAGTGTGAAAGGGGTATTAGGTTCTTACGAAGGAAAAACAACAATAGCTTGATCATGTCACATTATAAAACAAAAGGTAAGGTCTGTCTTGAAAAATTGAATATGCTCCAATGTGTCTATATTCAGATAAATGGGGTGTTATCTTCAAATTTTTGTATGTCTGATGCTATATTGACTGCTGAGTTCTGTAATTTTATAAATATTGATGATCATGACGAATAAAGCTTTTACGAAAAATGTAAAGTGGGTTTAGTGTGAACTTGAGGTTACAGATGCATGTAATGATTTGTGGAAATGTATACAACAACACTGCTCAGTAGTAATTGCTGTGCATTTCGCATATGTAATAATAAGGCAAATTATTTATAAACAACAGAATAGAACATATGGATAAAAAATCATACCTTATTATCTTCCCAATAAAGAGCCAAGCACTCATCTCCTGGTCTCCAGCTAAAGGCCGGGATGGCAGTTTCTGGTAGTCGTTCCGGTTTTATTGGACCAGATCTCTTTTTAAAGTTACTGTTATAAGAAAACATTTTATCTCTGTCATCATGTGCTGAATTCGGATTTGATCCAATTGGTTTGATTGGCCCAATTCTTCGACCCTTTTGTTCAAACTCTCCATTTGGAAAATCATTAGCACCATCTTTTACTAATGTTGCATGATAATTAGAGGATTCCATATTGGCACTAAAACTTTTCTCATTGGGTACACTTGTGAATGGCTCACTGTTACCTGTCCGTGGTCTCCTCTCTATATAGAGTTCAGAATTTTGTCTTTGGTCTTCTCTTCTACCACGTTTTTGATTAGCAGCCTCTGTATTATTCTGAATGTTATTATCCTCTTTAGTTTCATAAATGTTGGGACCTTTTATGGTCCTATTTTGCATAGTATTATCCCTCTTTTTAAAAGTACCATCATTTTGATAACTGGCAGGATGTGCAAAATCCTTTAATCGATCATTTCTTGAATATCCTCTTTCACACTTATTCCTATCATCCATCCATTGCTCTGGACCAAAAGAACTATGTTTTTCTGGACCCCGACTTCTTGGTGGTCCATTACCTTCAAATTGCCTAGATGTATGACTTTCCCTCTGAAATCTAGGTGGTTTTTCATTCCTTGGAACTCTGGCATCATTCCTATTGAACTGTCGAGGTTGGCTGTAATCCTTTACTCCATTTTGCTCTATATTTTGCACTCTGTTCTGTCCTTGGCTCTGATGCTGAACTTGCAACCTGTTATCTGCAAAGGAAAATAGATTGTTCTAAATAATATGCATTTAATTAGAAAAATCCATACAGCAAGTTAATATTATATAATGGACTTTACAAATGTCGATGAAAGCAGACATTGTCACAGTAAAATACATTAGTATAAAACAGCAGTGTATTCGTAATATCATCATTGAATATTATAGCACACATGCACAAATGTGGACTAAAAAGTTAACATTTTTAACTTTAGAGTATATTTTTTATGGAAAATATGGGAAAGAATATGTTAGCTAAAACAATTAATAATTAGTACAATAAATGAATAACAGAAACAATTCAGTTTGGAATTGTAAGTAACATTTAAAAAGGCATGTGGCAACGTTAAAAACAAAACAGGACTACAAATACATAAGGGGAGGGGGGCTTTCGAAAGAGCCACGGTAAATTACAGCAGCTTGGTTGTTCTTCAATTAACCCTGGAATTTATCGCAGATTAGAAAAATCCCTGATAACCAGTCCTTAGAGCCCTGTTTGTGATGGGTCTGGCTTTTGTCCAAAAATGGGAGATTTTTTTGGGACAAAAAAAAGGGCCAAAATAGACTGATAATAATTACCATAACCATTTTATTGGAAGAAATTTAGTGCTTTTCATAGAATACCCCCACTGACTGCAATAAGCAGTGATCTAAAAATAATAATATATATATCCTTGCAAACAGGTCTACATGACCTACGCAATGCTTGAGTGAGTGATATGAAAAGGAGAATCACCATCCCATCTGTCATCAATCACCTTCATCTCTTACTAGCATTTATAAAAAAGAAGGGTTATGACAAAAATGTCAATTTATCTAGTTACCATCTCTGATTACCACTGGACAGTTTTTAGAATGTCATTCTGGTTCTGTTACCATTGTCCACCTAGCTTGTTGGTTTCTTGGCTTATTGTGTTATTACTTGTGAATCAAAGCTGAATCATAAAAATTCTGCCAGACTAAAAGGAATATACATCTCATTATCTAACAGGATCTGTCCCCTCCAATGCTGCAGAAGATCACATTCTTGTAAGTTCTACCCTTGTTATGTTCACCATGACCTTATTAGCTTATTATTTGTGTGCCTAAAAAAGGTCTTCTAAACCAATGTACTTCAGTATTAATTTCTTTATTACTGGGTGTCCTTCTGCCAACATAGTTCAACTACAGCTATGACAAAGCTTGTATCATTCTTATTCGGAGTTTGACAATAAAAAAGAAATCAATTATTAAGCTAATTAATAATTATTCTACATATGCCTACAGAATCAAAGCATAACATACTGTAGTTAAAATCCTGTTGGATTCAGGTAGAAAGCAATATCAAACATAGATATACCCTCATTATGATTTTATTTCCTTTATGTATAATGTGTGTTTGGTTGCAACAGTTCCCCTTACTGTACAGTAAAATGCTTTACATTGAGACTCTATGGACATTTACTAATAATATTAATAGCAATTATTATTATTACCATACCCTCCCAGTTTAATGAGAAAGTCCGATCTTCAATGAATTCTGTTTGACAAGGCTGTTTTTGTTAGAGCGTGAGAAGTCTGAAGTCCAAAATCAATGGAAAAATCATAAGGTGTATTAGCACATTCAGTCTTTAAAGAATAATGTGACAATATAATGAAAAAATTTAACAATGCAGCATAATTTACTTGTGATAAGCGCAAGATTGAATATTTCTCACTGCCCATTTAAAAGACAACAGTTTACAAATTTGCATTAAAAAGAAATATTTTGCAGCTGCCAACAGTGAGCATTAGAAAATATACACTTACAAACAGTAATTCTAGCTTTCAATACAAAGCACAGTAATCAAATTTGAATAGGATAATAGATAAAGGACAGTAAACTGAATTACAAACATCAATGCTAGTCTCGCCTTTTGCAAGTCCCCGCTAATTTCTACTGATAATTTCCTGCCGCCCATTTCAAATTTGGAAAATTTTAATTGAGCATTTAAGAATTACATGAATGCGAGCCATTTCATGAATAAACCTGTTGTTCTGAAGGAGTAGGTCAATTCCATCAGTAACTAAGGTACTTGTTTCCTATCTGGGCGCCCAGGTTTTCTACGTACGGCACCGTAATGAAATCGGATCGCATCGGATTCGGTACTCGATGATGTACGATGGCATACGATGCTATCCGATCCGATTTCATTTTAAATCGGATCGCATCGCATGCGGTGCACAATGCTGTACGATGGCGTCCGATCCGACTACATTTTGTATCGGATCGGAGTGGATGGAAGGGTGGCACTTGGGAATCAAGGGAAGACACTTTGGTACCCAAGGGAAAATTCACAATTTTATCCCGAAGCGTGGCGAGCCCCGCGAGGGGCGGCGGTACGCGTCCTCCGACTTTTTCATACCCCCACTATCCACGTCGGCGTGGAGTTGAGAATAGAAAGTGTGGCGAGCGCAGCGAGCCACCGAGCCCGAAGCGTGGCGAGCGCAGCGAGCCCCGCGGATACCTGTGAAGCCTGCGAGGGGACACGGATACCTTCACAGGTATCCGTGTCCCCTCGCGGGCTTCACAGGTATCCGCGTCCCCTCGCGGGCTTCACAGGTATCCGCTACGCTCGCCACGCTTCGGGCTCGCCACACTTTCTATTCTCAACTCCACGCCGACGTGGATAGTGGGGGTATGAAAAAGTCGGAGGACGCGTACCGCTGCGCTCGCCACGCTTCGGGATCACGTGGATAGTGGTGGTGTCGTTGGTAATGGGGCGGTAAATTGCCATTATCAGTCCACTAAAAATTGCAATCAACTTTTATCGCATCGCATCGTTCAATATCGTGTATGTGCATTTGTGGTATCCGATGCGATCCGATTTTTATACGGAGAATAGCATGGTGCGCAATTAACGTAGCGGGCGCCCAGATAGGAAACAAGTACCGTAACTAAATCACTTCATATAGTCAAACACTACTATACAACTGCCACCACGAATGTGAACAAATCAACATAATAAACAGTACGAAATAAACCCTAGAGAAAAAATATGGTATCTTGTGTAGGTTATAATAGATAAATGAGCTTACTTTCAAAGTCATCCTGTTACATGTATGTGCACATATTTGATAAATTAATATTTGAGGATTAACTTTAGGTTTTCACAATTTTATTGCAAGATGTGGACATCCTGGGATACCGTATAAAGGAAAAATTGGTTTGAATATTACTACCCAGTGCTACTGTATCACCTGTTGCAGCCTTTTTACAAGTCACCAGGTCTCCCTCAGACCATGGAACAGGGATGAATAGTGAAATAAAAAGGTTGTGACAAGAATCAGGTGCTCAGGTAAAAATACAAAAACTTTAATACATATATAGAACATATAAAAATAAAATTAATCCAAAAGCAAATAAGGGGAGATGATCTTACCCAAATGGGTATTTGTAGCCCGTGGGGATGGCAAGAAAAGCAGGGTGCGATCTGGATGTGCGCCCTGCCAGGCTCCAAATAGCATGCAATGAATAGGACTCCTCCTGGTCTCAAAAAGGTGGGTCATTAACTCTGACACGTTTCAAGCCCACTTGGGCTCTTCCTCAAAGGCACTTCGCTGTGCTGTTGGAATCCATCCGGTTTGCACCCAGCTTTTCTTGCCATTCCATGGGCTTTAAATACCCATCATTTAAGTTAACAAACCTTTTTCAGTAATTGAATCAACTTTACGTTCATGTAACCATATCATGGATAGAAAATAATTTACGGCCGTTAAATTGAATTATATCCATTATATTAATTAACCATGAAATTGAGATAATATGTGCATTTTTTTTGTTGCAAGTTATTAAAAGTGTGCTCAAAATGTTGTTTTCGTTAAGTGAACACAGAGTTTGAAGAACTCAAATATTCTTCACTATTAACAAAATTGAGCACTTTAACTGGTTAATAAGGCCAACATCTTGTACCTGTGTTTACTTTTATGTATTAGGCTCTACAGTATGCCTTTTTTTTAAATGGAAGTGCCCAATAGTATACTTTTTCAGCAATAACATGATTACATATAATGTTGCTACCTATCTAATACTGTATGTGTATAAGGAACAGGTGACTAATACCACTTTCACACCAAAACTGCTGGGTGGCACCTGGGTTTTTGGACCCGGATTCGACCAGGCAGTTGTTCCCTTTTACACCAGTGTACCCCAGCATTATGCCGGCTGGGCAACGCCAGTGAATTCAGGCCCTGAGCCGGCACTCGGAGAGGACATCTCCAAGTGCCTGTAACCCCGCTGACCGTCACCCCCGCAGCACCGTCTGACATGCTGTCTGCACATAGGCATCCATTCACCTCCTCCCAGCCTCCACTGATGTCTGCATAGTACCGCAGACAGCAGCGGAGGCTGTACGCAGCCCCGGGCCAACCTTCGGACTGACCACTGGGCGCTGCGGTCCTGAGGTTGGGGCTCTCTGATTGGAGGAAATGGGTCCCTGGGTCGGATGACCCGGGTTACCCATTTACACGGCCCCTGACTCCGGGGACCATGAACATTTGCCGGGTCGGACCCCGGGTAACAGGACCCAGGTTATTTTTTCCCCCTTTTACACCAAACCCCGGCCTGGACTGGAGCGGCAATAACCCGGGTCACGACTCTGGTGTAAAAGGGGTATTATAAACGGTTCTGTGCAGAAACAGTATTAAGATTTATATCCATGGATTACATCACCATGATGCTAGAACATCTGCAGTATTTACTGGCTTAATTACTGTTATTTTAAGCAGGTTTACCTATACTTTACTGTATTTATAAATATCAAATCATTTTCCTGTAATTCTCTGGCAAGCTCCTTAAGTTTCCCATTTTATTTTATGATGTGCATTTCTAGTAGCATGTATCATAATGATGAATCCTTGTTGCAGCACTTTCAGTCCAGACATGAGTACTGTAAACTGCATGAGAAAGCTAGAGAAAACATCCACTGTAATTCATCCAACAAATGATAGAAGAGATGAGTTGAACTCTGAATGGGGTATGAAATACCACCATTTAGGGTTAACAGTTTTAACCCTCAAGCAGCACCGAAGAAACCATGGCAGCTCGAACGCTGAAATCTGGTAACCTGCCAAGCTAACCACCTAACCCATTACAGGGGTGCAGGAAAGGCATGGTGTAGAACCAGTTCTCATCTGATATCATTGCATGTGTGGGTAAGATATCCTCCACACCACAAAGTAGGGAGAACAGGAATGAGGTAGAACTTTTCACACTCTGCACCAGATATAACCCTGGCCTCCTAACACCATCACCATTACCATAATCAATAAAATGCATATGAAGATAAAAAAATAATTATTATATACAGTATGAATTACTTATTATATACTGTATATCGAGAAAAACAAAAGTTTTACTAAACCACATGTTCTTTTCTACTTAAAGACCAAGTTGTTCACACCACAACTTGGAGTAACAACAAAATCCCTGAAAAAGTGTAAGCATTTCCCTTTTGTGGTCCACAGTGGAGATGGAAAAGGTTCCCCAAATTTTGTGGGGGTATTGGAGGCAATCCGGAATGGGTGGCAATGAAAGGGAAAATTTTCCAGGAATGGGCAGGGAGTGGGGCAGCAAAAGGCAGAGATCCTTCCAAGTCTAAGTTTTAAAAGTAGCAAGTGCTGCCTAACATGTTTCGTCGTGATGCCACGACTTTATCAAAGGTAGGATAAAGTCGTGACATCACGACGAAACATGTTAGGCAGCACTTGCTACTTTTAAAACTTGGACTTGGAAGGATCTCTGCCTTTTGCTGCCCCACTCCCTGCCCATTCATGGAAAATTTTCCCTTTCATTGCCACCCATTCCGGATTGCCTCCAATACCCCCACAAAATTTAGGGAACCTTTTCCATCTCCACTGTGGACCACAATATCCGCAACATCGTGAGGACCTTTCCATCAATAGGAATTCGATCATCCTCCAGCGTGAGACCTACCACAGTGGCCACAAACAAGCGCAACATAGTGAGGGACCCCAGAACTGGGAATCAGATCATCCTCCAGCGTCACTCTGTACAATCCAGGATGGCTCATTGCAATTCATCATCCCCACAGGGCATCATCCAGAGAATTAAGAGCACTCCATCCCCAGGGACATTAACCTCAGCAACACAGATATATAAGTATCGCCTTTCCTTGTCCTACTACTTTTATTGCCATTGCTACTGTTATTATATTGTTTATGTCATTCCAGTAATTATTTTAATTATTTATATACCTTATTAAATTTGTAATATCCAATTAATCCGCTTCTAGCGCTCTACCACTTTTTTTTTCTCAGCCCTGTTTTAAAAGCACTAATGTTGCGCTTCACATTTAGAGTTTGGTTCAACAATTGAGATTGTACATACAGGTTGAGTATCCCTTATCCAAAATGCTCGGGACCACGAGCATTCCGAATAAGGGATTTTTACGGTTTTTGGAATTATTTTTCTACATATTTAACGGTCCCCTGGTGGGTCCCCTATGGTCCCTCCGCGTCCATTGAGTCCTCCGGCATTCAGGGCAGGCCTTTAGCTTCATCTCTGGCAACTCCAGCGGTCCCATGAGTGCATTGCGCGAGTTCCCAGGTGCACCGGTGACGTCACCGGCGTGCCTGGGAACTCGCGCAATGCACTCCTGGGACCGCTGGAGACACCGGAGATGAAGCTGAAGGCCTGCCGTGGACACCGGGGGACTAGGTAAGTATATTTTTTTTAAAAAGGGTCAGGAAAAAAAAAAAAAAGTTGAACTACCATATATACTCGAGTATAAGCCTACTTTTTCAGAACATTTTTTATGCTGAAAAAGCCCCCCTCGAGTAAGTCAATAAGTTTTCCCTGTTTTTTGTTGTAAAATGAGGTGCCTCGGCTTATATTCGGTTCGACTTATACTCAAGTATATATGGTAGTCCAAAAAAAACACGTTTTTTGGAATAATTCGTATAACGGATATGCGGATACGGGACACTCAACATATTGTATATTTGCAGCTGAAACAAAAAGTGTTTAGTATTAGTATAGGAATATTGATATTTAATAAATTAGCTTCTCATTAATGCTTAATACGTTTTGAGTGCACATAGGTTCTTATTCAGATCTGAGCTCAGTACAAATTTGTTTGGAAAATGGGCAAAACCATGTGCACTGCAGGTGGAGCAGATGTAACATGTATAGAGAGAGTTAGATTTGTGTGAGTCATTTTGTTTCTGTGCAGGGTAAATACTGGCTGCATTATTTTTACACTGCAATTTAGATTTCAGTTTTAGCACACCCCACCCAAATGTAACTCTCTGTGCACAGGTTACATCTGCTTCACCTGCAGTGCACATTGTTTTGCACATTTTCCAAACAAATTTGTACGGAGCTCAGATCTGAATAAGGCCCATAGTGTAAAACATACACGTGAAGCAAAGTTTTCTTTCTAGTTTCTTGTTGTAGACTTAACATTATGCAAAATATGAAGGAGGTTCATCGGTCATAACTAGTAAGTACATTAAGTACTTGCCTCGGTTAAATTATCATACACAAAATCCATAAAAACAAGTTTTAAGCAGCCTGCTTTACAGCCTTGTATGTTCACCTTTGTTTACAGACTTTAAACCTTTTCAGTAGAACAAAAGGCATAAGGTGAAAACACTGGTGTAAAAGTAATTAGACCATTACTAGCGAGTGAATGGCTTCTAGCCTGGTACAGATTGTTCATCCCTTCACACTTTATCTGAAACAAATCACTTAAAATGTCTATCTGGACACAAAACAATTTCCTCTAAAAGGGCTATTAATGTTGGGAATAAAACGTTATTTGGCTAGGTGACAAGTATACAGTTGTACACTAACCAGATCTTTAGTTCCATAGAATTTCTTTTATGAAAATGGAAAAACTTTAGTGACAAATAGTATAAACATGTAGAAGGTATCTAATCCAATGTTATTAGTAAGGAGATGCAACTGTTCTATTTGACCTGTTCTTAAGAATATACAGACATCAAGCTTAGTTCTATTAATTTCATCGCCAGCATAGAAAAAACATAAACAGTGTAATGCACTGATCGGCTAATCTGTGTGTTATGTGGTGCAATGAATGAGATACGTTCATTAGGAGTACATCCGTTGGGTCCACCATCCACCACTTAATGGATCATGTTATGCCAAGAGGGGCTCTTTGGCAGTATTGATGGGTCAGTTGGTATTTATTTACTCTCAGTTTTTTATATACAGATGGAGCCACACATCTATTGCGTCAATGCGCCTAGGCGAGGGTTTTGGCGCACCACTTTTGTAGCGCGCTCAGATGCACTGAAGTGCATCGAGGCACGCCATGCAATATGAGAGATGCGCAGGTTCTGATTTACTCTGATTTCAAAGCTGAATCTTATTGGCTTTCCCAAATCACATGACAGTTGTTGACAGTTGATAGCCATTAAGATCCTGCTTTGAAATTAGAGTAAATCAGAGCCTGCACATCTTTATACAATATGCATGCAATACACCTCACCACCGCTTGGTGGATAATGCTCCACAAATCCAGAATGGGACATGCCACTCATGCGTCTTATTCACGGTGAAAAGCACTGCGGCTCCATCTGTACAGTACAGTACAAACACGGACAAATGGGGTGGATCGTCTGTGTCCCATAGGCAAATTATTTCAGAACCATAACGTCCTACAGCTTTCAAGGCCAATGCAGTATACAGTAAGCATAACTGAGGGCATGAGCTCACTCAGTACATAGACTCATGAGAACAGGAAGCTATCAACAGATGTCGTAGGCTAGTGGATAAGTGTGCCGCTCTCCATGCTCAGAGACTCAGGCTTGATTCTCTAAGTGATAATGTTGTACCATTCATAAATGTATACATACTACTTTACTGTACAGTACTGTATGCTAAATAGACATTTTTATTCTCAGAAAATTATAATGCATAGGTTATGCATGTAGTGTATATGGGCATTTATGTACGTGCGTCTTATTAGGCTATTTAAGACACATAGAAATGGCTACTGAGCATGAACCAGGGCTTTGTGGAAGCCCATATCTATGGAGCAACATCATAGGTTTTACACGTCTAAGGGGTGTCTCATTACACTATTTAAAACACACAGGGGCTGTTGACAAATGCACAGACACTGCAAGGATCAACCTCCAGCTCTAATCCCCTACCCGCATCGCTGTCCAGGTTTGGGCGCATGGTGGGTCTGAATTAATGGGTCCATTATAGTCTAGGGGGAAACTGTGACCACTTTGCACCATGATATTTCAGGTTCTATGTGTCCGTCCCAGAGTCTCAAAACTGCTACCATATGAAAGAGGAGGCGGCAGCACACGTGGGTTGGGTCTCCTCCAATGTATGTCCTGCTTGCAGGGGTTTATGGATTCCTGTGCAGCCAGGGTGCCATCGCCGGACTGCGGGGAGGTGACAGTGAGCAATCCTGTGCTTAGGTGGGTCAGCTCCTGCCTTGTGCTTAGCTCCCTGTTGCACAGCAGGTGCATCCAAACCTCGACAGCATTGCAGGTAGGGGACCAGAGCTGCGGTTAGATCACTGCAGCGTCTGTGCCTTTGTCAGCAGCCCCTGTGTGTTTTAACTAGTGTAATTAGTAAGTTTTATTTATATAGCACACTTTCTCCAACAGGACTCAAGGCGCTTTACAGACATTAAAAATAGCAATGCACATGCTGTAATACAAAGGGTTATTAGTACAAGGAACAGGCAACAATGGCAGTACAGATATACATCACATGTACAGATATGCACAAGACACAATCTAATAAGGGACACGGACATGGGGAACATATTTGCCGAGCTGTGCAGTACAAAGGCAGCCATTCAGCGGCACCACATGGTGATTGCACAGCCATCTAGGTAGCCAGTATCAGTACTTATACTATATGTACTCTAATGAGGGACACAGACATAGGGAACATAGAATTACTGAGATGTGCAGCACCCAGGCAGCCATTCAGCGGCGCCACATGGTGATTGCACAGCCAGATAGGTAGCCAGTAACAGTACAGAATATATATATATATATCACACTAATTTGGGACTATTAGTTTGTGGCTAGGTGGTACCACTCGAGCGCACTCTGGACACCACCCATTCGTATATATATACAATTTGTTTACTGCAAGACTGGTGAGTGACTCCTGCTCCATACGTGTATCTATATTGGACCACTCCTTGGCCCTCTTTGGAATGTCACCCCAGCAATTATTTATTTGAACATGTGAGTGCCAGCCATCTGGTGAATATATATATATATATATATATATATATATATATATATATATATATACACATACATACACACACACTAGATGTACTCTAATGAGGGACACAGACATGGGGAACATATAATTACTGAGCTGTGCAGCACCCAGGTAGCCATTCAGCGGGTGCCACATGGTGATTGCACCAGCCAGCACCATACATATAGAACAGTGCAGGGTACACAGAACTAGACATAACACAATTAAAGCACAATTCTTAGTACACAATACAGCTGAGATACAGTATAAGGAAGTGAATGAGAATAGATGCAGCTATAGATTGTAGGTAAGAGAGCTGTAGTTGAAATGCAAGAAGAGTGCTGTGAGAACAGGAGGGAAGAGGAGAGAGGGCCCTGCTCGTGAGAGCTTACATTATAGAGGGATGGGTAAGACAGACAGGAGTCACACAGAAGGGAGTCACCATCTTTCATCCTAACAGTCTATTTACACTCACTGCTATGAGCATAAATAGACTAGTTACAATATGGTTGAGGGTTGGCACAGGCAGATTAATGAATTTGTGAGGTACAATTATGAACGTACATGTTATTTGACCAACGTTCTTACCGCCCGAAAGCAAATAAATGCGGTGTTTGGTTGGCAGTGCTCCCAAAAAGTTCAGCAAGACAACTGAAAAAATATTCTTTGTCACGAGGGTGACATAGGCAGAACAAAAAGGGTTTTTGGGGCACACTTTTTAAAATGATAATGAATGGAAAGTATTTAAAATGTAACTTTTAATGAAAAACTACTACTAAAATATCAGTACGTATGAAATAACAGTTCAAATATGAACTCTAAACATGATGCATAACAAGAATAAAGATCACAATTTGAACATTTGGTGGCGAATAATGTTTAAGTACACTGGCGTGAGAAAATACTGGGGAATCCTGTAATGGATTCAATGTACCAGGCAAAATGGCCGCTCACAAACAATATGTTGCATTGGGGTGTACTTGACGCATAACACTATCCCCCTTCGGAAGGATCAATGTGGATAGATAAGGCGGACTGACTTGACTGGGTTCTTAATAGAAGGAGAGAGAACAGAGTGTTAAAGGGTAGATAGCTCCCTTGGCCAAGTGTTTTTCTGCAATCCGGTGTATTACAGTTCCGGGTATTCCCCGTCGGTCACCCCTACGGGTACTGGCCCGGCCAAACACTGCTTAGCTTCTGAGTTCGGTATGAGAATCAGGCGTGCCAGTGAAGTATGACCGTAACCACACCATAGGATGAGAGTATAACCTGGTTGTCAGGAGGCTTATATGTGCTTCTGCTTTTTGCTGAAAAGTAACACCATGTCCTTTGTTGCCGATGGCCTTGCAAAGAGACTAGGTGTACCCCAGCAAATGAGAGGGCAGCGTAGAAGTTATAGGGTAAAGTGTGGGTACCGTGAAACCCCTCTTCTGCTACTCACCATCTATCATTTAGACATCGAATGGTGATTGAGAGTGATAGTGGTGTCACAGGAAACCCAGCGGAGTGAAAAGAGGATGGTAAAGGAATGTACCCAAGTCTCCAAGTAGGAGTAGTGAAATTGGTCTTAGTATTGTAGTCACTAAAGACCAAATTACACCCCAGGGAAGATATTCAATGGGTGACAATGCATGAATCTTTGAATACACATGCAGATGGATATACTGTCACCAATATGAAAAAAGAATATTAATTGGTATATAAATGGTCACAAGATTAATCCGAAGACAATATATGTGCGGTATAATACCATCTGCGTTAATATTGACACTGTGTCAGTGTTGACACGATTGTTGACACTCAGCTCAGACTTCTCAACTTCAACACTCAAAATATGAGTGGGTGTAGTTACCTAAACAAATGATGAAATTACAGTGTCTAAATGTTCACAAGGTTATTGAAGCAAAATACATGCGGGATATAGCAACCCTGGATACTGTAATAGTACCGCATCAGTGTTGACACGGTTGTTGACACCCAAGAAACATTGATTGTACAGGTATATTAGCTGACCTCAGTTGATATAACAAGACCTGAGTTTTGAGCTGCCAATGTATTAGTGTTGACACGGTTGTCGACACTCAGGGAACATGCACGTTATCAAATTAAACAACCATCATTTGTATAGGTAACTACACCCACCTATATAGCAGGAAGGTTGATGTATATGCGCACATGAGTTAGTGGATACATAAGACAATAGATTAATCTCTGTCTTGATATATTCTTTCATCTAAGCATAGACTCTTCCCGGCTTTTTCTTGCCTGTTGTTCTTTCTTTTTCTTACCTGTGGGGATTTTTCAAGTTGCACTTAAGGGTAGAGTGCACCGCTCATCGCCCACCAATACTGAAAAGCAAGTGGGAGAAAGCAGCGTGCACAGACACCCAGGAATGCGACATATCTGCCCTTAATCTGTACACTTTCAGGGTACAAACCTCATTGATTGAGGGTAGACTTCCCTGCAAGGGCATTGCCAACCAGGGAGTCACCCACTCTAACATTGAGGGACTAATATCCTAACTCCTTTCACACCCAAATCTGCAACTGTCACACGGACAGACCCGCTCAATTGTAAGGACTGGTCGAGCCAGCCCGGTAAGAGCAATCAGCAGCAGTCACCGTGGTAACAAACAACCTGCAGGGATGTACTGACACGAGTTTGTCCTACTCTTTATCTCTTATTTCTGGTGTTCTATATACCAATTTTTGGCTATATAAAAAATTACTCTCTCAAGAAAAGCGCATTTACTTTTCTACTTCCTGAACCCCACTTTTGTAAAAAAGGATCACCCCTCTTATTTTTTCAAAAAATAAAGATGAGAGATCAGGCCTGATAAGCATCAAATAAATAAATATTATTGGTGTAAGATAAATACAATCAAATATTTGCGGTCCACTCCATACACTGTGGTACCTCTACCCCCCACTTTTTTTGTGTGATTGGTAGCTCCCAATCAGAACTTTTCTTAGATTGGTAAGCCCCGTACTATTTTAGACCAATTCACAACAATCTTAGAACTCTCAATAAAATAGAGTTCTTAAGAGAAAAAACTCCTTGTATGTTTTATGTATGTTCGTCCTGTTATGTCATTGAGAAAAAAACTTTTTTAATGAATACATGATTAAACGTTAAGTTTTAAATTCAAAGCGTGCCCCCAAAAAAAGAGAGTACTTTCTCTTTTCTCTTGTTTGTATCATATATTACTCTCAGGGGAGCACCTCCACAACATCTACTAGTGCAGTGGCACGTGATAAATTAAAACTGTGGATCATCATATACATTACACATATTGTACTCTAAACTATATGTGGTACTAGTGCACAGGTTATCAGTCCCCATACCCTTTCCCTATTTTGAATTCCTACTGTAGTGTAAATCAGCGTTTAACCAGTGTAGCGTAATGAGATGCACGGACAGCAGTGCCCTTACATAAGTGGAACCTACATTATGGGCGGTATTCAATGAGCCTGATTCGCCAGGTTTTTATGGCGAATTTGTGCTGTTTGGCGAATTTCTGTCAAAAACGGTGAATCACCCTATTCAATGACCACATGGCGAATACATTTGAAGGTTTTTTTCGCCATGATTCACCGAGTAGCAATCGCTATCTTTTTATGGTGAAGTGGAATGTGAACTTTTAAAATAAATACATTTGGTGTAAAAAAATCAGGAATTTTATTCTGAGGAGGGGCATGCTATTTTTATTCATGTGCTGTAAGCACATGAATACATATTTAATTTTAAAAATAATTTTTTTTAATTTTTTTTTTACACAGCATCCAGCAGGTGGCGCCAGAGCGGAGCCGCTCATTACATATTCATATATTCACTGCACGATCATTACGATCCTGTGTAGTGAATATACGCTCGCCTGCTGGCACCCCCGGGGGGGCAGCCTGTGCTGCCTGGCACCCGGGGAGCACACCTAACCCCCCACAAAGGTCTGGGCTAGGCAGAGAGACTACCATCTCTCTGCCTGGCACCGTCCTGAGGCTCCCTGCGGCAATCGCCGCAGGAGCTCATATTCGCCAGTCAGGGGCTCGCTGCCCCTGACTCGTTGAATACCGGAGCCCGCCGGCTCCGGAACATGGCGAATGTGCAGCGAATCCAAAAAAGGATTCGCTGCACCTCGCAGGTATTCACATTGAATACCGCCCTATGTCTCTGCTGCTCAGCGCGATGTTTGCCTAGAATGGGACATACAAGTATCTCACATGCACGCTTGCCCTATTCTCAGTGAAAGTACTGTATACTTACTCACTTATCCCCACAGCCTACTATGGATAGCGCAATGAGATGCATGTCTACGCAATAGTATTTTCTGGAAAAACAGTGTCTATCTAGCAAACTGAACATGTAGTTCTTGCACTATAATGCATTTCAATGGACACTTCACACACATGCATTCGCTATAGCATTGCATTAGACATCTCATGCATGTGCAGTAGTGATTTTTAAAATAGACATCTGGTGGATGATCACTGGTATTGCACTCACCACAACCACACACATTGAACTGCCCTGCCACTAGGCGTGCTGTGGCGAGTTGGCGGATGGGTGAGGCTCCAGCTGTAGTGCATACATATTCTGCAGTGCTTTATAGAGACAATTTGGCAATTCATATCAGTTGCTGCCCAAGCTGAGTTTACAATTTATATTCCCAACAAAATGTGCTGCCCACATATTCACAGAGTTTGGAGCCAAATTAACCGACCCTTATATTTTGGATCGTCAAAGGAAACCGGAGTATGGGGACACTATGCAAAGTTAGGACCATGATACAAAATGAACCCACAATTTCAGTGCTGTGAGGTTACCCTTTACACCATCTGTGCTGCCCATATATGTGCAGAGGGCAAGTCTTTTGTGTTAATTACCAAGTTAGTAGTATAGTGCACACACATTATGCAACACTTTACATTCATACACCCAGACCACGAAACAGATTTTAAATTTCCCTTCTCCATTAACTACTCGTCAGAAAGGTGTCCCTGGCATTTCTTTTCCAATAATGTACACACATAAAAAAACCATGATGAAAGTAATTGACATTTTACTTGCAGTGTAGATCCCAGGTGAAGTAGTTCTAATCTGTAGAATAGAGTTTGAATTCCATTAAATATTCATTAAAATCTATCAGGCAGAGTATTACTCACACAGGTGTGTTGGTCAATAATAGATTTGGGGAAAAACATCTACAAATTGACTGGTAAATCTAATCCCACAATGAATACAGCGGACCTTGGCCAAAACCGGATTCTATATTTTGAACTGCTGAAGTTACAATAACAGTTTGTCCTCTGAAATTGTGGTGCTAATCAATTACTTGAACAAGTCAGTTTTTGATTAGATCAATTATCAAAAGCTCAAGCAATTGTCATAACACAAAATGCATTATTCAGTGTTATCCTGAATTTCCACTGATGTTCTGTAAATCCCTTTTGGACCTATCTGCTGCCTATGACACTGTGGATCACCCTCTCCTCCTCCACACACTCCAAAACATTGGCCTCTCTGGCACGGTCTTCAACTGGTTTTCCTCTTACCTCTCCAACCGTTCCTTCTCGGTCTCTGCCTCCACCTCACCACCTTCCATCCTTCCTGTCGGAGTCCCTTGGAGTTCCGTCCTTGGCTGCCTTCTGTTCTCCCTGTACACCTCCTCTCTGGGTGCACTCATTAACTCCTTTGGCATCCAAAATCACCTCTATGCTGATGACACCCAAATCTACATCTCCTCTCCTGATCTGTCCCCCACTGTTCTCTCTCAGGTTTCCAACTGCCTCTCTGCCAACTCCTCCTGGATGTCTGAGCGATTTCTGAAGCTGAATATGGACAAAACCGAACATATTATATTATATTATCTTTCCGCCACCCAGAGCTATGCCCCCTACTAATATCTCTAACACTGTTAACAACACCATCATCCCCCAACTCCGCTGCCTGGGTGTCACTCTCGACTCCTCCCTCTCCTTTGCACCCCACATCCAAGCCCTGGCCCATTCTTGCCGGTTCCAGTTACGCAACATTGCTCGAATCAGGCCTTTTCTCTCACAGACTGCAACTAAGCTTATCCTCCACTCACTG